>NW_027150398.1:1301428-1626785 GCF_031143425.1 Pleurodeles waltl | reverse complement strand
TATTCAAGCTACTCGACCTGCAGGTCTAGTAACATTTTTATAATTTTTCACGGCCTCCTACAATAAGGACAGAGGTAAAGGAGACATGTTTACAGTACGGACAGAGGCAATGGACATCCCTCTACAGTATGGATTGAGGAAATGGAGACCTGTTTACAGTACTGACAAGGGGTAATGGACATCCCACCACACAAAGGACAGAGGTAAAGGAGACCTGCTTACAGTAAGGACAGAGGTAAAGGAGACCTGCTTACAGTAAGGACAGAGGTAAAGGAGACCTGTTTACAGTACGTACAGAGGTAATGACCATCCCACTATAGTACAGACAGTGGTAATGGAGACCTGTTTACAGTACGGAGTGAGATAACGGAGACCTGTTTACAATACAGACAGAGGTAATAGACATCCCTCTACAGTATGGATGGAGGTAATGGAGACCAGTTTACAGTACTGACAAGGGGTAATGGACTTCCCACTACAGTAAGGACAGAGGTAATGGAGACCTGTTTACAGTATGTACAGCGGTAATGGACATCACACTACAGTATGGACCTGTTTACAGTATGGAGAGAGATAACTGAGACCTGTTTACAGTACAGAGGTAATGGACATCCCTCTAAAGCACGGATAGAGGTAATGGACATCTGTTGACAGGACGGACAGAGGTAATGGACATCCCTCTACAGTAAGGATGAAGGTAATGGAGACCTTTTTACAGTATGAAGAGAGGTAGTAGAGACCTATTCTTAGTACAGACAGAGGTAATGAACATCCCTTTAAAGTAAGGATAGAGTTAATGGAGACCTGTTTGCAGTACTGACATAGGTAATGGAGACCTGTTTACAGTAAAGGGTAGAGGTAATAGAGACCTGTTTACAGTACGGATAGAGGTGCTGGATATCCCTGTACAGTAAGGATAGAGGTAACAGAGTCCTATTTAGAGTACGGACAGAGGTAATGTATGTCCTACAGTACCGACAGAGGTAATGAGACCTGTTTACAGTACGGACAGAGATAATTGACATCCCTAGATTAAGGCTAGAGGTAACGGAGACCTGTTTACAGTACAGGCAGAGGTAATGGACATCTCTCTACAGTACAGAAAGAGGTAACGGAGACCTGTTTACAGAATGGACAGAGGTAAGGCACATCACTACAGTAAGGAAGAGGTAACGTAGACCTGTTTACAGTACGGACAGAGGTAATGGAGACCTGTGTACTGTACAGACAGAGGTAATGTGCATCCCTCTACAGTAAGAATGGTGGTAATGGGGAACTGTTTACAGTACAGACAGAGTTAATAGACAACCCTCTACAGTACGGACAGAGGTAACGGAGACCTTTTTACAGTATGGACAGAAGCAATGGACATCCCTCTACAGTATGGAGGAGGTAATGGAGACCTATTTACATTACAGGCAGGGTAATGGACATCCCTCTACAGTAAGAATGGAGATCTGTTTACAGTACAGACAGAGGTAATACACATCCCTCTAAAGTATGGAGAGAGGTAATGGAGACCTGTTTACAGTATGGACAGGGTAATGGACATCCCTCTACAGTACGGAGAAAGGTAATGGAGACCTGTTTACAGTACGGACAGGGTAATGGACATCCCTCTACAGTAAGGATGGAGGTAATGGAAACCTACTTACAGTATGGACAGGGTAATGGACATCCCTCTACAGTACGGAGAAAGGTAATGGAGACCTGTTTACAGTACGGACAGGGTAATGGACATCCCTCTACAGTACGGAGAAAGGTAATGGAGACCTGTTTACAGTACGGACAGGGTAATGGACACCCCTCTACAGTATGGAGAAAGGTAATGGAGACCTGTTTACAGTACGGACAGGGTAATGGACATCCCTCTACAGTAAGGATGGAGGTAATGGAGACCTGTTTACATTATGGACAGGGGTAATGGAGACCTGTTTACAGTACGGACAGGGTAATGGACATCCCTCTACAGTATGGAGAAAGGTAATGGAGACCTGTTTACAGTACGGACAGGGTAATGGACATCCCTCTACAGTAAGGATCGAGGTAATGGAGACCTGTTTACATTATGGACAGGGTAATGGACATCCCTCTACAGTAAGAATGGAGATCCGTTTACAGTACAGACAGAGGTGATAGTCATCCCTCTACAGTATGAAGAGAGAGGTAATGGAGACCTGTTTACAGTATGGACAGGGGTAATGGACATCCCTCTACAGTAAGGATGGAGGTAATGGAGACCTACTTACAGTACAGACAGAGGTAATCGACATACCTCTAAAGAATAGAGAGAGGTAATGGAGACCTGTTTATATACAGACAGAGGTAATAGACATCCCTCTACAGTATGAAGACAAAGGTAACGGAGACCTGTTTACAGTATGGACAGTTGTAATGGACATCCCTCTAGATTAAGGATGTAGGTAATGGAGACCTGTTTACAGTACGGATAGCAGTAATATGCACCCTGCTACAATATGGATAGAGGTAATAGACATCCCTCTACAGCATAGACACAGGTAATGTTGCGCCGCGTGGTGCGGCGCGAGCCGAGCATTCGGCTCGCGCCGCACAGCGCGTTCTCAGGACGCGGCGCGCCCCGAGTCTTCTTTGTACAGCGCGAGGCCCCAGATATTATTTTGGGCCTCGCTCTGCCTTCTGTGGCGTCCCTGTTCTCCCCTGACCCCTCCTTACCTGTTTCTTTCTCTTTCTTCTTCTTCTTTTTCTTCTTTTTCTTCTTTACTTTTTCGAGGCATTTTCTGTCCTTTCTTTATGTCTTTCCCCCTTCCCATTTTACCTTTTTCTTCCCAGAATTCCTTGGTCCCTATTTTCCATGGTTCCTGTTCTATTCTATCCTATGTACTTTTTCCCTATCTAAAATGGTGTCTTTTTACTTCCTGTTGGTCACTTCCTGTTTCTTGGTATATAAGGGCTCTGTTTTCTCCCTTTCCTTGCGCTGCATCACTTTCTGCTCAGATTGTGTCTTCGCTCCTGATTCTTAGCCTTCGGTTCTGAATCTTTTCAATTTTGCATTTACCTGCATTTTGTTCCTGTTTGATTCCTGGTTTTGTTTTCGTTTCAGGAATCCATTTTTGGAGGTTTTTTCCCCTTTATTGGGGTTTTTTCCCTCTGGCACTAATTCTAAAGGGCACGGTCTGTTCTTGGCGTTTCCACTGCCTGCAGCACCGTGGCTACTAGAAAGAGTCGCCCCTTTCTGGGCCAAAGCCGAACCCTCAAAACCAACGCCACTAGATCTGCGGTTTCCAGGCGCCAGCAGCACGTGAGTCGTGACAGAATGCAGCGCCAAACCATTCCGACATCTTCTGATACTATGGATAACACAGTGGCGGCGGCTGCAGATCCTGATTCATCTTTTTTTACTACTATTCAACAACAAGCTCAGGAATTGCAACAATTGCGCAACGAGAATGCGGTCTTACGACAGGCTCTGGCCCTCCGCAGTGGCGATGTTCCGACTATCTCCGCCTCAACGCCTCGCTTCTCTGGTGAACCAACTAAACTGCGTGAATTCCTGGATGCATTAACGGTTTACTTCGCCTTCAGACCTAGCCAATTCTCTCATGACAGGACAAAGGTGGGATATCTTATTAGTGCATTATCCGGTCCTGCCTTGGCCTGGGCAACCCCGATGGTGTCATCCAACGATCCAGTATTGTCGGACTATTCTGCCTTCGTGACCCGCTTCAAACAAATGTTTAGTCGCCCAGGATTGGAAGCCTCGGCAGAGGAAGCATTATGTGATATCCAGCAAGATTCCCAGGATGTCCTCCGATATATTACACGTTTCCGTCAATTAGCGGCAGAGACCACTTGGGTGGAGCGTACCCTGGTAACTTTGTTTCGCAGAGGACTTAAGGAAGAAATTAAGGATGAATTAGTACATTCCACCAGAGTTGAAGATCTTCGTGGCCTCATGGATCAAGCACTTTCCATTGAGTATCGTCTTCAAGAACGACGAATGGAGAAGAGAAGGAGTAGAGGAGCGTCTCAGCCAAGCTCTTCACGGATGTATCCACCTCATCCTGAGGAATCTCGTCCTCCTGCTAAAGATATAGAAGGGGAACCCATGCAAGTGGATACTGCTCGAGGGCCACTCTCTGCTAGTGAGAAGGAAGACAGACGGAAGAAGGGATTGTGCCTCTACTGTGGTTCTGCTGGTCACCTGCTTCGTACATGTCCTGTACGTCCACCTAGACCCTTGGGAAACGCCACCTCCCGTCCTCTGTAAGAAGGGAGGGGACGGGATCATCGGCTATACCTTCTATCAGCTCATTCAACGACAATACAACTTACTTGTTCGTGTTACCAGTCACTTTACAACTACCTGATGGCCGCCAAGAAAGAACTATGGCATTATTGGATTGTGGTGCTAGTGGTATATACATGGATAAGACATGGGCCACTAATCTGCAAATTCCCACTCAACCCAAAGACATTCCTGAACAAGTACACACCGTGGATGGATCTTTAATATCCTCAGGTCCAGTCGATACTACGACCTTGATGTTAAATTTACAGTTTGGTAATCATCAAGAACACCTCTCTTTTGATCTCATTTCATCTCCCAACCATACCATTATTCTCGGAATTCCATGGTTTACTAGACATAACCCATATGTGAACTGGGTAACCCGGACAATTTCTTTATCCTCACAGTTTTGTCAAGAAAATTGCTTTGCTTCCGATAAATATTGGTCACCAAACAGATTAACACCTATGAAGAGTACTACGGAGTATTCCATCAACACTGTCCAAGGGGTTCCTGAACATTATTTAGAGTTCCAAGACGTGTTTCAAAAACCATCCAGACCTGTATTACCTCCACATCGAGAGTACGATTGTGCTATTCCTTTGGAACCTGGAACAGTTGTTCCCTTTGGGAGGATGTATTCTCTCACGGAACCTGAAAAGGAAGTTCTTAAGGAGTATCTGGAGGAAAATGTACAGGGTGGTCTCATTGTTCCATCATCTTCTCCAGCAGGGGCTCCTCTCTTTTTTGTACCTAAGAAGACCAAAGATCTTCGTCCTTGCATAGACTTTCGAGGCCTAAACAAGATAACTATAAAGGATCGTTATCCTTTGCCCCTCATTAAGGATATTTTAGAGGCAGTCAGAGGGGCTCAACGTTTTACCAAGTTGGATCTTCGGGGAGCTTACCACCTTTTACGTATAAAAGAAGGAGACGAGTGGAAAACAGCATTCAGGACACCGTTCGGTCATTTTGAATATAAAGTCATGCCCTTTGGTCTTACGAACGCTCCTGCTATATTTCAAAGGTTTATGGACTCAATATTTTCCGATCTCTTGAACCAGACACTCGTAATCTACTTGGACGACATCCTTATTTTTTCCAGACACCCCGAACTCCATTCTTCTCATGTGAAACAAGTCCTTCACAGACTCCGAGCACATCAACTATTCTGTAAACCCGAAAAGTGTGAGTTCGATAAGACGGAAGTCAAATATCTGGGTTATCATTTAAGTTCCACCGGCATAGCTATGGACCTAGAAAAGGTACAAGCAATTCTAGAGTGGCCTTCTCCCTCTTCTATCAAAGAAACACAATGTTTCCTAGGATTAGCAAATTTTTACCGACAGTTCATTCAAGACTTTGCTAAACAGACCAGCCATATAACCCATACCTTAAAGAAGGAAAATCTAAAACAGGGGTTTGTCTGGACCAAGGCGGCTGAAACAGCTTTTCAAGAATTAAAGAAGGCATTCACTCAAGCTCCCATCTTGAGACATCCAGATACCAATAAACAGTTTATCGTAGTTACCGATGCTTCCGAAAAAGCTATTGGAGCAGTCTTGCTTCAACTTCAAGAAGATGATGGTCTTGAACATCCTGTTTTCTATTTGTCCCATATTCTCTCTTCAGCTGAACAACATTACTCTGTACTAGAAAGAGAGTTGTTAGCTCTGAAGACAGCCTGCATCGAATGGAGACAGTTTCTGATGGGATCCAAGGAGCCTTTCGAGGCGAGAACAGATCACCGTAATCTGCAATGTCTACGTAATTTTGTATGCCAAAATAGTCGCCAGGCGCGTTGGGCCTTTTTCTTTAGTCAGTATGACTTTTACATCACCTATATTCCTGGATCTCAAAACATTCTGGCTGATGCTCTGTCTCGACGCTATCCAGATTGTACTCCTTCCCCATCTCAGTTTCTACTGGAGCCTAGTAAGATCATTGGAGTTGCTCAATCTTTTCTGGATGAGGTACAACTGGAGTATTCCAACCTGTCTAATAGCAAAATAGAGAAATTAAGAACCTTTTTATGCAAGAAAGAAGGATTCTTTTTTCATCAGAAGCTGTTATTCCTCCCTACTAACAGAGTGCGAGACAAAGCATTACAGATGTGCCATGATTCACCGGTTGCTGGACATAGAGGTATTAAGGCCACACAAGAACTTCTTTCGCGATCTTTCTGGTGGCCTACCTGGAAATCAGATGTCGAAAGATATGTTCAGGCTTGTCCCATATGTGCCCAAGTCAAGATTCCCCGTAGCAGACCTGCAGGATTACTACAGCCTTTGCCAGTTCCACCAACGCCATGGCATACTATTTCCACTGACTTTATGGGTTCACTTCCGCCATCAGCTGGAAACCAGGTTATCATGGTCACTGTTGATTCTTTCACTAAGATGGCCCACTTTACTGCTCTAAAGAAATTACCAACATCCCAAGAATTGAGCCAGATATTTATCAACCATATTTTCCGTCTCCATGGACTTCCACATACCATTGTGTCTGACAGGGGTCCCCAGTATATTTCCCGGTTTTGGAAACATTTTTGCAAGACACTGAATATCAATACAGCACTATCATCCGGTTTCCATCCTCAGACCAATGGACAAACTGAGCGTTTGAATCAAGGACTAGAACAATACCTTCGTTGTTTTTGTAATTCCACCCAAAGCAACTGGAACACTTATCTTCCTATTGCTGAATATTCCTACAACAATTCTGTCCATAGTGCCTCCAAGGTCACTCCTTTTTTCTGTTCCTATGGCTATCATCCAACCTCTTTTCCTACTGCTCCTCAATCTACCTCTCCTCTGCCTGCCATTACATCTTTTTCCAAACGTCTCCTGCAACTCCATAAGCTCATTAGATCTAATTTATTGCACACTAAGAGGTATATGAAGAAGATCGCTGATAAGAAACGTGGACCCACTCCTGATTATCACCCTCAGGATAAAGTCTGGCTTTCTTCCAAATTCTTGCCCTCTCGTCTTTCTCTGAATAAGTTCATGCCTCGCTATTATGGGCCTTTTCGTATTCTTCAGTTTCTCAATCCTGTCACTGTTCGTCTTCGCTTGCCTCATACTTGGAAAATTCATCCGGTCTTTCATGTATCCCAACTCAAACCTTATGTCCCTGATCCTTTCTCTCGTCAGTTTCCTTGTCCTCCTCCTGTGTTGGTGAATGATGTCCCTGAATATGAGGTTCAAGAAATTTGTGACTCTCGCCTTTTTCACCGGCGTCTTCAGTATTTGATTCACTGGAAGGGTTATCCTCTTAGTGAATGCTCTTGGGAAGATGCTTCTTCTGTTCACGCCCCTCTTTTGATTTCTCGTTTTCATCGTTTGTTTCCCTTCAAACCTGGACCTTCGGGGGGGGGACCTACTGTTGCGCCGCGTGGTGCGGCGCGAGCCGAGCATTCGGCTCGCGCCGCACAGCGCGTTCTCAGGACGCGGCGCGCCCCGAGTCTTCTTTGTACAGCGCGAGGCCCCAGATATTATTTTGGGCCTCGCTCTGCCTTCTGTGGCGTCCCTGTTCTCCCCTGACCCCTCCTTACCTGTTTCTTTCTCTTTCTTCTTCTTCTTTTTCTTCTTTACTTTTTCGAGGCATTTTCTGTCCTTTCTTTATGTTTTTCCCCCTTCCCATGTTACCTTTTTCTTCCCAGCATTCCTTGGTCCCTATTTTCCATGGTTCCTGTTCTATTCTATCCTATGTACTTTTTCCCTATCTAAAATGGTGTCTTTTTACTTCCTGTTGGTCACTTCCTGTTTCTTGGTATATAAGGGCTCTGTTTTCTCCCTTTCCTTGCGCTGCATCACTTTCTGCTCAGATTGTGTCTTCGCTCCTGATTCTTAGCCTTCGGTTCTGAATCTTTTCAATTTTGCATTTACCTGCATTTTGTTCCTGTTTGATTCCTGGTTTTGTTTTCGTTTCAGGAATCCATTTTTGGAGGTTTTTTCCCCTTTATTGGGGTTTTTTCCCTCTGGCACTAATTCTAAAGGGCACGGTCTGTTCTTGGCGTTTCCACTGCCTGCAGCACCGTGGCTACTAGAAAGAGTCGCCCCTTTCTGGGCCAAAGCCGAACCCTCAAAACCAACGCCACTAGATCTGCGGTTTCCAGGCGCCAGCAGCACGTGAGTCGTGACAGGTAATGGAGACCTTTTTACGGTACGGACAGAGGTAATGGAGACCAGTTTACAGTACAGACAGAGGTAATGGAGACCTGTTTACGGTACGGACAGAGATAACTGACATCACTCTACAGTATGGAGAGAGGTAACGGAGACCTGTTTACAGTATGGACAGAAGTAATGGAGATTCCTCTACAGAGTGGTCACAGGAAACAGGGACCTGTTTACAGTGCGGGCAGAGGTATTGGAGACCTGTTTACAGACCGGGCAGAAGTAATAGACATCCCTCTACAAGGACAGATGCAACAGAGACCTGTTTACTGTACGTAGAAAAGCAATGGACATCCCACTGCAGCATGGACACAGGTAACGAAGACCTGTTTACAGCATGGATAGAAGCAATGGACATCTGTCTGCGGCATGGACACAGGTAACGGAGACCTGTTTACAGTACGGGCAGAAGTAGTGGACATTCCTCTACAGTATGGAAGGTGGTAATAGAAACCTATTTAGAGTACGGACAGATGTAATGGACATCCCTCTACAGTACTGACAGAGGTAACGGATATCCCTCAACAGTAAGGACAAAGGTAATGGACATCACAACTTTCAGGGCCATGAATTATATGCCGACGTGTGTAATCTGAGGAGGGACCCCAGGAGTATCTTTGTTAGTCTGGAGTAACCGAAAGGTGACATACAAGCTCCATAAATCATATTAATAATAAATAAATCCTTACGCTCTGGAGGGGGAAAGGTGCTTTGGAAGTCCAGGCCTCTCACTACTTCCCTGAACTACAGGACGCCAGAAGAAAACAGACGCCAAAAGAGAAGAAAGATTTTAACAGTGTAACTAAGGGGAGACCAAATAGAAAGATTCCCTAAAACCAAAACATCTTGGGAAACAAGATCAGGCTTCAGCGCCATTTCTGGCAGAAGTAATAAACTGTTCTAGTGACCAGTAGGACAAATCGATCTTTCGTAAGGCAGATGCTGGAGGAGTGCACAGACCCTGGTACTTCTGGTTTTTGCCTTCTCCCAACAGAAAGACTTTACCTTATAAGTGGCTTGAAGAGGATGAGAAGAGTCTTGATGAACATGGTTGGATGGACGATGTACAGCGCCTTAATGTTCTTCTTGTACCTGGATCGAAAACACATACAATGTCAGTAAATGCACTAGGGCCTCATGTGTCTAGAGGGCATATCAAGGTGACTGACTAGCACCAATGTCTAGATCCGTAGTTCCCAACCTTTTGACTTCCGTGGACCTTTCTGTGGATAATTACTGAACCCCAGGGACCCCCACCAAATCATTATTGGAATCCATGGACCCCTCACTAAGTCATTACTGGAACATGTGGACCCCGCCCGCCCACTCCACCCACCCCCCCCTGAGTCATTACTAGAAACCAATGACTCCCCACTGAGTCATTAGTGAACTCTGAGGACCCTGCCCTAGACATTATCAAAGATTTGAAAAGTAAAGCAATGCAAAAACAATACAGAAACAAGCAGTCCATCAAACACACACACAAATGATGACACATTTTATTTATTTGCAAACAAATATAAATATAACAAAATAATTTTAATAGGAAGGTTGGAGCTTTTTTAAATTCAATTGAAGCCACACAACGTCCATACTATATTCTGTTTGCTGCACCTGCACGTCTCCCACAGATCAATCTGGGGCAACTCATCGTCCATACTATATTCTGTTTGATGCACCTGCGCTGCTCCCACAAATCAATCTGAGGCCACTCATCGTCCATACTATATTCTGTTTGATGCGCCTGCACTGCTCCCACACATCAATCTGAGGCCACTCATCGTCCATACTATATTCTGTTTGATGCACTTGCACTGCTCCCACAAATCAATCTGAGGCCACTCATCGTCCATACTATATTCTGTTTGATGCACTTGCACTGCTCCCACACATCAATCTGAGGCCACTCATCGTCCATACTATATTCTGTTTGATGCACTTGCACTGCTCCCACAGATCCATCTGAGGCCACTCATCGTCCATACTATATTCTGTTTGATGCACCTGCACTGCTCCCACAGATCAATCTGAGGCCACTCATCGTCCATACTATATTCTGTTTGATGCGCTTGCACTGCTCCCACACATCAATCTGAGGCCACTCATCGTCCATACTATATTCTGTTTGATGCGCTTGCACTGCTCCCACAGATCAATCTGAGGCCACTCATCGTCCATACTATATTCTGTTTGATGCACCTGCGCTGCTCCCACAAATCAATCCGAGGCCACTCATCGTCCATACTATATTCTGTGTGATGCGCTTGCACTGCTCCCACAGATCAATCCGAGGCCACTCATCGTCCATGCTATATTCTGTTTGATGCGCTTGCACTGCTCCCACAGATCAATCTGAGGCCACTCATCGTCCATACTATATTCTGTTTGATGCGCCTGCACTGCTCCCACAGATCCATCTGAGGCCACTCATCGTCCATACTATATTCTGTTTGATGCACCTGCGCTGCTCCCATACATCAATCTGAGGCCACTCATCGTCCATACTATATTCTGTTTGATGCGCTTGCACTGCTCCCACAGATCAATCTGAGGCCACTCATCGTCCGTACTATATTCTGTTTGATGCGCCTGCACTGCTCCCACAGATCAATCCGAGGCCACTCATCGTCCATACTATATTCTGTTTGATGCGCTTGCACTGCTCCCACACATCCATCTGAGGCCACTCATCGTCCGTACTATATTCTGTTTGATGCGCTTGCACTGCTCCCACTAATCAATCTGAGGCCACTCATCGTCCGTACTATATTCTGTTTGATGCACCTGCGCTGCTCCCACAGATCAATCTGAGGCCACTCATCGTCCGTACTATATTCTGTTTGATGCACCTGCGCTGCTCCCATAGATCAATCTGAGGCCACTCATCGTCCATACTATATTCTGTTTGATGCGCCTGCACTGCTCCCACAGATCCATCTGAGGCCACTCATCGTCCATACTATATTCTGTTTGATGCACCTGCGCTGCTCCCATACATCAATCTGAGGCCACTCATCGTCCATACTATATTCTGTTTGATGCGCTTGCACTGCTCCCACTAATCAATCTGAGGCCACTCATCGTCCGTACTATATTCTGTTTGATGCACCTGCACTGCTCCCACAGATCAATCTGAGGCCACTCATCGTCCGTACTATATTCTGTTTGATGCGCTTGCACTGCTCCCACACATCAATCTGAGGCCACTCATCGTCCATACTATATTCTGTTTGATGCACCTGCACTGCACCCACAGATCAATCTGAGGCCACTCATCGTCCGTACTATATTCTGTTTGATGCACCTGCACTGCTCCCACACATCAATCTGAGGCCACTCATCGTCCATGCTATATTCTGTTTGATGCACCTGCGCTGCTCCCACAAATCAATCTGAGGCCACTCATCGTCCATACTATATTCTGTTTGATGCACCTGCGCTGCTCCCATACATCAATCTGAGGCCACTCATCGTCCATACTATATTCTGTTTGCTGCACCTGCACGTCTCCCACAGATCAATCTGGGGCCACTCATCGTCCGTACTATATTCTGTTTGATGCGCTTGCACTGCACCCACAGATCAATCTGAGGCCACTCATCGTCCGTACTATATTCTGTTTGATGCGCTTGCACTGCTCCCACAGATCAATCTGAGGCCACTCATCGTCCATACTATATTCTGTTTGATGCACTTGCACTGCTCCCACAGATCAATCTGAGGCCACTCATCGTCCGTACTATATTCTGTTTGATGCGCTTGCACTGCACCCACAGATCAATCTGAGGCCACTCATCGTCCATACTATATTCTGTTTGATGCACCTGCACTGCACCCACAAATGAATCTGAGGCCACTCATCGTCCATACTATATTCTGTTTGATGCACATGCACGGCTCCCGTGAATCAATCTGAGGCCACTCATCGTCCATACTATATTCTGTTTGATGCGCCTGCACTGCTCCCACAGATCAATCTGAGGCCACTCATCGCCCATACTATATTCTGTTTGATGCACCTGCGCTGCTCCCACAGATCAATCTGAGGCCACTCATCGTCCATACTATATTCTGTTTGATGCGCTTGCACTGCTCCCACACATCAATCTGAGGCCACTCATCGTCCATACTATATTCTGTTTGATGCACTTGCACTGCTCCCACACATCAATCTGAGGCCACTCATCGTCCATACTATATTCTGTTTGATGCGCTTGCACTGCTCCCACAGATCAATCTGAGGCCACTCATCGTCCATACTATATTCTGTTTGATGCACCTGCGCTGCTCCCACAAATCAATCCGAGGCCACTCATCGTCCATACTATATTCTGTTTGATGCGCTTGCACTGCTCCCACAGATCAATCTGAGGCCACTCATCGTCCATACTATATTCTGTTTGATGCGCTTGCACTGCTCCCACAGATCCATCTGAGGCCACTCATCGTCCATACTATATTCTGTTTGATGCACCTGCGCTGCTCCCATACATCAATCTGAGGCCACTCATCGTCCATACTATATTCTGTTTGATGCGCTTGCACTGCTCCCACTAATCAACCTGAGGCCACTCATCGTCCATACTATATTCTGTTTGATGCACCTGCGCTGCTCCCACAGATCAATCTGAGGCCACTCATCGTCCGTACTATATTCTGTTTGATGCACCTGCACTGCTCCCACAGATCAATCTGAGGCCACTCATCGTCCGTACTATATTCTGTTTGATGCGCTTGCACTGCACCCACAGATCAATCTGAGGCCACTCATCGTCCATACTATATTCTGTTTGATGCACCTGCACTGCACCCACAAATGAATCTGAGGCCACTCATCGTCCATACTATATTCTGTTTGATGCACCTGCGCTGCTCCCACAGATCAATCTGAGGCCACTCATCGTCCATGCTATATTCTGTTTGATGCGCTTGCACTGCACCCACAGATCAATCTGAGGCCACTCATCGTCCATACTATATTCTGTTTGATGCGCTTGCACTGCTCCCATACATCAATCTGAGGCCACTCATCGTCCGTACTATATTCTGTTTGATGCACCTGCACTGCTCCCACAGATCCATCTGAGGCCACTCATCGTCCATACTATATTCTGTTTGATGCGCTTGCACTGCTCCCACAGATCAATCTGAGGCCACTCATCGTCCATACTATATTCTGTTTGATGCACCTGCACGGCTCCCGTGAATCAATCTGAGGATACAGATTGAATTTTTAGCTTCCAGTGTCAAATTCCTTGATGTTTACAGCATGCTTTACATTTTTCAATTTAACGTTTACCCACATTATTTATACACACTTTATTAATCTGTTAATATTTCATTTTCTAAGCAGTCATGGACCCCCTGAGGAGGCTTTGCGGACCCCCAGGGGTCCACGGACCACAGGTTGGGAACCACCGGTCTAGACAGGTAGAAGCTTTAAGTGCAGTGAACTGCCTCCTACTACACCCCCCCCCCCCCCCCAAAACATGCAATCCCCACCAGACACTGCAGCTTAAAATGCAATACTGCAGAAGTACATTGTTGCATAATGTACATGATCACTGCATGGCTGATGCATCCACAACTGAATTTCAGTTACTGAATACTGGGCACACGGCATGCATTGATAAACTAGCATTTCAACATCATTTATGAAGACGTCTAAAAGTGAAAGTGCACTCTGACATCTCACACTTTCATGTGCGTATTTCATAAGCCATCATTCACAAAGTCAAGAATCAACTTTTTGCTGATGCATTACAGCATGAGTCAACATAGATGTCTTGTATCAAAACAAGCGGATCTGCACTTACGAGGGTAGGAAAAAACAGCAACAGTGAGAAATGACTTTGGAAAGAGTTAACCGTTAGGAAAATGGGAACTGAACACAGGAAACAGATGTCATCATACTGGTAGTTAATGAAAAGTTGTCAATTTCCTGCTGGTAACTCAGAAAAAGTCAACATGTGTGTATACCAAGAGAGGATCCTACATGTAATGCCCAACATCAAATGAAACAACTGGTAGGACCCATCGGGAAGTCTTTGTTAAATATCTGTATAGCACACCTGACACCCAGCAGTGACATCTAACTCTATGAACCTACCAGACTAAATTTCCGTCGACAGTGATTGTGGAAGTATCTTAATTTCAAGATAAAGCCTGTGTTAGGAATTTTCCCCATGCATGAAGGCATTAGCTTTCTGGGTGCCCACAATCCCCTGTAGCCCCAGTATCTAGCAGCCCGTCAGAGTAAGGAGGGGAATCCTGAGGGAAGGGTTGGGCCGTAGTTCCTCCTGGAAACTCACAAAGACGACTTCTCGCCATTCAAGAGGCACTGATATAAAATGAGCAAATTTCAGCTGTTTCTGAGAGGGATCAAGTAAAAACCCCATCCCACAAAGTATACTCGGTTACAAAGAACCTTGACATTAGCAAAGAAGACCATTTGAAGTTTTAGAAAACAATAAAAGATGATTGGGATGAAAGTTTGACACCATTCTCATCTTTCCAATGAGCCTGGAAAGAGCAAAACACGTGAGTCATGAGGTAAAAAGTAATGAGAGTTCTGGCAAAGAAGACGCATTGAAAAAAGCAAAAACATTAATTTAAGTGAAGAGAATGATGATATTGAAAGAGATAGTCACTCATCAGCTTCAACAACTCTGTCTAAGGCATACAGAGCTGCACTTGAAAGCCTAACAACACCCTTAGCTGGAGGTAAGGTGTAAAGTGGCAATTTGTCTTCAGTGGACTAAACCACCGATGTAAGCCCTGGGATAGAATTTGATATTGTTTACTTTTTAATGATGCAAGCAAATCGCAAAGCCGGTACTTGCATGAAATATTACGTGATCTTTACTGCTTGAATTAACAAAGGTAACTGAATTCAGGTGCTGTAAAAAAGTACACATGATAACCTCATCACCTTGAAAAGCTTCTGGCTGTCTATAAAATCAGAAACGTTGTTGGTTGGGTCAGAAGCACTCAGGTTTGTTTACCACATCATGGCTAAGTCAAGTGATACCTTTGATGGCCTAAGAAACAATTGTTGTTGCTCATCTCTGGGAACGGGTCACAATGCTGTTTTTAAACAATATTATGTCCATCATTTCACAGTGATAAAGATAATAATTTACAAATGGAAAAAGTTCAAGAGTGTTGTCAATCTACTGAAGAGCAAATTCACCCCAAGGTCATATTGTATGATGATTCTAGAGATCAAAAGGAACCTCAAAGGTTAAGGTTTTGGTCAATATGGTGTAGTGAAATGTGTGTTTTGACCACTGACTTTGTGTTGCACCACTTTGCACTTGGATTAGCTGCCAGTGTTCACCAGTTGCAGACTACATTTAGTATTCAGTTTAGCTGCCTATTGACCTTATCGTAGCCTTAGACACTGCCATGTTAAAGCTGCTCGTATTTTTTTACGTTGTAAACGATGCTTGGTTTCGTGCTCTTTCTCGCCGAAGAGCTAGTAGTCAGTCAGTATGATAAGGATGTACCAGACTGATGTTTATGGTACAGCGGGGAACGGTTTGACTTTGGGAGGGACGCCTTGGGATTTTGGCCAATTCCCAATGTGTTTCTTTCAAACCTTACATAAATTATCCAGTATTTTTGAATATTTCTTCTTGATGGGAGTTTTTTTTTTTCCACAAAGCCCCTTCTTTGGTTCTTTAAGATATAAAAAAGACCCAGTGCGACAGTGAAAGAGAGTGAGTGACCTCAATCAGAATTCTGGACGTCGGATGCCTGATATCTGTCCCGTGAGGGTGGAGCTCTCTTTCTCGCAGTACAACAGGGTCATCGTCTTGCTGGCAGGAGAAAGATGAAGAGATTGGCAGACCCTACGGTGATGCATTTTTACTTCAATATTTGATTTGCAGTATAATATAAATACATATACTTGCGGTGTACATTGCAGTTGAAAATCATTTTGGTATGTTTTCCTTTCATTGCTGTGACTATTTTTAAAAGTGTGCTTACAACATGGTAATCTTTTAGGAACCTCGTGGTGAAATAATAATCAATGACTTATTTGAACTGAGAAGTGCATTCTAGAGATTTTTGTCAGCTTGGTCACTAGTGAAAGCAAACATATGGTAACATTACAGTTCATCGAAGGGATGGACAGGAGAAAACTACTTCTCTCCAGAACGAGCACTGCAGAAAAGCTGAGGAAAAAAAGCAACTAAACAACCACAAGACCTTATAGGAAACCTGGACTTCAAGATATTGCTGCTGAAAAGGTTCCACACATTACTGAAACATGGGATGCACTTATTTTTAGACACAATGCTACTGAATGATGGCTGATGTTTTTTGGTTAATAAATTACAACATAGTGAAATCTCTGCGTGTCAATTGTCACACGATGCTAGAATTATCTATAGCTAAGACATGGTGAGGACTAGATCGGTCTTAAGTAAATCCAAATAATCGAAAGATGTACTTTTATTTTCACGCCACTCTATACATAATT
Organism: Pleurodeles waltl; assembly: GCF_031143425.1. NCBI lineage: Eukaryota > Metazoa > Chordata > Amphibia > Caudata > Salamandridae > Pleurodeles > Pleurodeles waltl. The sequence continues at coordinate 1,609,846 of NW_027150398.1, read as the reverse complement.
TTCTTTCATACAATAATGTTGTAAAGATAAGCATATTGTATTCATCAAACTCTTGCTGTGTGCAGCAGCATCAACAGTGCCTAGATCCAGGCTGAAGTAAGGTTCATTTTCACAAGTCTGCACCAGCAGCTCCAACAGCTGGAGATAGGTTCATATTCACAAGTCTGCACCAGCAGCTCCGACAGCTGAAGATAGGTTCATATTCACAAGTCTGCACCAGCAGCTCCGACAGCTGAAGATCGGTTCATATTCACAAGTCTGCACCAGCAGCTCCGACAGCTGAAGATCGGTTCATATTCACAAGTCTGCACCAGCAGCTCCGACAGCTGAAGATCGGTTCATATTCACAAGTCTGCACCAGCAGCTCCCACAGCTGAAGATCGGTTCATATTCACAAGTCTGCACCTGCAGCTCCGACAGCTGAAGATCGGTTCATATTCACAAGTCTGCACCAGCAGCTCCCACAGCTGAAGATCGGTTCATATTCACAAGTCTGCACCAGCAGCTCCCACAGCTGAAGATCGGTTCATATTCACAAGTCTGCACCAGCAGCTCCCACAGCTGAAGATCGGTTCATATTCACAAGTCTGCACCAGTAGCTCCCACAGCTGAAGATCGGTTCATATTCACAAGTCTGCACCAGCAGCTCCCACAGCTGAAGATAGGCTCATATTCACAAGTCTGCACCAGCAGCTCCGACAGCTGAAGATAGGTTCATATTCATGAGTCTGCACCAGCAGCTCTGATAGCTGAAGATAGGTTCATATTCACAAGTCGTCACCAGCAGCTCAGACAGCTGAAGATAGGTTCATCTTCACAAGTCTGCACCAGCAGCTCTGACAGCTGATGATAGGTTCATATTCACGAGTCTCCATCAGCAGCTCCGACAGCTGAAGGCAGGTTCATATTCACACGTTTGCACCAGCAGCTCCGACAGCTGAAGGCAGGTTCATATTCACAAGTCTGCACCAGCAGCTCTGACAGCTGGAGATAGGTTCATATTCACAAGTCTGAACCAGCAGCTCCGCCAGCTGAAGATAGGTTCATATTCACAAGTCTGCACCAGCAGCTCCCACAGCTGAAGATAGGTTCATATTCACAAGTCTGCACCAGCAGCTCCGACAGCTGAAGATCGGTTCATATTCACAAGTCTGCACCAGCAGCTCCCACAGCTGAAGATCGGTTCATATTCACAAGTCTGCACCTGCAGCTCCGACAGCTGAAGATCGGTTCATATTCACAAGTCTGCACCAGCAGCTCCCACAGCTGAAGATCGGTTCATATTCACAAGTCTGCACCAGCAGCTCCCACAGCTGAAGATAGGTTCATATTCACAAGTCTGCACCAGCAGCTCCCACAGCTGAAGATCGGTTCATATTCACAAGTCTGCACCAGCAGCTCCCACAGCTGAAGATCGGTTCATATTCACAAGTCTGCACCAGCAGCTCCCACAGCTGAAGATAGGCTCATATTCACAAGTCTGCACCAGCAGCTCCGACAGCTGAAGATAGGTTCATATTCACAAGTCTGCACCAGCAGCTCCGACAGCTGAAGATCGGTTCATATTCACAAGTCTGCACCAGCAGCTCCGACAGCTGAAGATAGGTTCATATTCACAAGTCTGCACCAGCAGCTCCCACAGCTGAAGATCGGTTCATATTCACAAGTCTGCACCAGCAGCTCCCACAGCTGAAGATAGGCTCATATTCACAAGTCTGCACCAGCAGCTCCGACAGCTGAAGATAGGTTCATATTCACAAGTCTGCACCAGCAGCTCCCACAGCTGAAGATCGGTTCATATTCACAAGTCTGCACCAGCAGCTCCCACAGCTGAAGATAGGCTCATATTCACAAGTCTGCACCAGCAGCTCCGACAGCTGAAGATAGGTTCATATTCACGAGTCTGCACCAGCAGCTCCGACAGCTGAAGATCGGTTCATATTCACAAGTCTGCACCAGCAGCTCCCACAGCTGAAGATAGGCTCATATTCACAAGTCTGCACCAGCAGCTCCGACAGCTGAAGATAGGTTCATATTCACAAGTCTGCACCAGCAGCTCCCACAGCTGAAGATCGGTTCATATTCACAAGTCTGCACCAGCAGCTCCCACAGCTGAAGATAGGCTCATATTCACAAGTCTGCACCAGCAGCTCCGACAGCTGAAGATAGGTTCATATTCACGAGTCTGCACCAGCAGCTCCGACAGCTGAAGATAGGTTCATATTCACAAATCTGCACCAGCAGCTCCAACAGCTGGAGATAGATTCATATTCACAAGTCTTCACCAGCAGCTCTGACTGCTGAAGATAGGTTCATATTCACAAGTCTTCACCAGCAGCTCCGACAGCTGGAGCTAGGTTCATATTCACAAGTCTTCACCAGCAGCTCCGACAGCTGAAGACAGGTTCATATTCACATAGGTTCATATTCACAACTCTGCACCAGTAGCTCCAACAGCTGGAGATAGGTTCATATTCATGAGTCTGCACCAGCAGCTCCGACAGCTGAAGATAGGTTCATATTCACGAGTCTGCACCAGCAGCTCCGACAGCTGAAGATAGGTTCTCTTTGCAAGTCTGCACCAGCAGCTCCGACAGCTGAAGATAGGTTTATATTCACGAGTCTGCACCAGCAGCTCCGACAGCTGAAGATAGGTTCATATTCACAAGTCTGCACCAGCAGCTCCGACAGCTGAAGATAGGTTCATATTCACGAGTCTCCATCAGCAGCTTCGACAGCTGAAGGCAGGTTCATATTCACGAGTCTCCATCAGCAGCTTCGACAGCTGAAGATAGGTTCATATTCACGAGTCTCCATCAGCAGCTCCAACAGCTGGAGATAGATTCTTATTCAAAAGTCTTCACCAGCAGCTCTGACTGCTAAAGATAGGTTCATATTCACAAGTCTTCACCAGCAGCTCCGACAGCTGGAGATAGGTTCATATTCACAAATCTTCACCAGCAGCTCCGACAGCTGAAGACAGGTTCATATTCATGAGTCTGCACCAGCAGCTCTGATAGCTGAAGATAGGTTCATATTCACAAGTCGTCACCAGCAGCTCAGACAGCTGAAGATAGGTTCATCTTCACAAGTCTGCACCAGCAGCTCTGACAGCTGATGATAGGTTCATATTCACGAGTCTCCATCAGCAGCTCCGACAGCTGAAGGCAGGTTCATATTCACACGTTTGCACCAGCAGCTCCGACAGCTGAAGGCAGGTTCATATTCACAAGTCTGCACCAGCAGCTCTGACAGCTGGAGATAGGTTCATATTCACAAGTCTGAACCAGCAGCTCCGCCAGCTGAAGATAGGTTCATATTCACAAGTCTGCACCAGCAGCTCCCACAGCTGAAGATAGGTTCATATTCACAAGTCTGCACCAGCAGCTCCGCCAGCTGAAGATAGGTTCATATTCACAAGCTTTCACCAGCAGCTCCGACTGCTGAAGGCAGGTTCATATTCACATGTCCGCACCAGCAGCTCCAACAGCTGAAGATAGGTTAATTTTCACAAGTCTGCACCAGCAGCTCCGACTGCTGAAGATAGGTTCATATTCACAGCTCTGCACCAGCAGCTCCAACAGCTGGAGATAGGTTCATATTCACAACTCCGCACCACCAGCTCTGACAGCTGTGTAGCTTAGAGAGTTCTCTTGCTCAAGGTTGAGACACCTTACTATTCATGTGGCTGGAGAAGGTGCTTTGCAGATCAGTGTACGTTTGCAAGGTTGTTCTCATAAAGTTGCAACCGTTGCTGTGGGAGTTCTTTGTACCTTTCCAGAGTTCACCTTTACAAGGCTGCACAACTGCTGTGACAGCTCAATGTACCTTAGAGAGTTCACTTTCAAAAGGCTGAACAAGTGAAACATCAGTGTCATTAACTCCATATCGTTGCGATGAACCCCAGTGACTGCATGCCACGCTGGTGGATGCCAGTGGCCTCTTGCCACCACAATGAATGCCAATTAACTCTTGCCACCATGATGGATAACAATAAATGCTTGATGATTTTCAAAATCACAGAAACTGCTTGCTACCACACTGGAAGCTAGTATCTACCACCAGGCTGGAGTCCAGTAACGATTTACCACTATGCGGGAGCACACTATCCCATTGCCACCATGCTAGATGCCAGTAACCCCGTGCAACGTGGCTGGATGCATAATCTCCTTGCCACCTGCTGGATGTCAGTCACCCCTTGCTCACCAGTCTGGATCCCGTTCCTACTTGCCACATGCTGGCGTCCGTTAACTCTTTGCAATCTGCTGGGTGCCATTAACTCCTTGCCCTCTGCTGGACCCCAGTATATTCTTGCCACTTGCTGGATCCCAGTATCTTCTTGCTGCCTTCTCATACCGCATTGGATCCCAGCAACCCCTTGCTATCTTCTGGATCCCAGTAATCCCTTCCTATCATGCTGGATCCCAGTAATCCCTTGCTATGATGCTGGATCCCAGTAATCTTTTGCTATCACACTAAGTTCCAGTAACCCTTTGCTATCACGCGGGCTCGTAGTAACCCCTTGACCCCTCGATTGATACAAGTACATCCTTGCCCTCATGCAGGATGTCAGTAACTCCCAGCCTGCAGGATAGATCCCAGGACTTTCTTGCAACAATGTTGCATGCCAGTAACTCATTGACACCGCAACAGATCCTCTTAATCCCTTGCCACCACGCTGAAAAACCCAGTCACTGCTTCTCCCCTTGCTGAATACCAGTAACTACCTGATACTGGCTCTAGTAATGCCTTGCCACATGCTGGATGCAACTTGTTGCTTCCAGGACGGATGCCAATAACGCACTGCCACCATGCAGAAACTCCCAGCAACTAAGTCCATTGGCAGTAAGTCACAGTTACCACTCTCCTGGCAGCTAAACATGCTGGAGCCCAGACATGGCTTGCCATCATGCCTTTCCTTCTACTGAATCCCAATATCACAGCTCCTTGCTACCATGCAGGATGCAAGTAACCCCTGGCAACCCGATGCACCACAACATTCCTTGACACCTGCTGGATGCTGATAACTCTGTTACTATGGTGCATCCTGGTAACACCCCTCTGACCGCGATGGTACCCTCTTGATACCATGCTGGTTTCCATTAAGCCATTGCTCCCCCCACCACCAAGACCCCCATGCTGGATCCCACTACCGCCTTGCAACATGCTGAACACTAGTGGCCAAGTGCTAGATGTCAGGAACATCTAGCACTTGGCCTCCATTGTGGATCCCGGCAATTTCTTACTACAATGATGGATGCCAGTAACTCAGTCATACTATGTTAGATCCTGGTAACCCATTACTGCCACACTGGATGGCATTATGTCCTGGATATCAAGCTAGATTAAGTAACCCCTTGCCATGTGCTGGATGGCAGTAACACCTTACCACCTGCTGGCTGTCAGTGACGCGTAGGAACCAACCTGAATGACAGTACAATGCTACTAACCCAAGCAACCAAGCCTGGTCCCAGTAAAACTCTGCCACCATGTTGGATCACTGAAGCTTTTTACCACCTGCTGGATCCCCATGTCTCCCTTCCACCTGCCGGATCCCAGTGTCTCCCTTCCACCTGCTGGATCCCAGTGCCTCTGTGTCACCTGCTGTATCCCAATATCTCCCTGCCACCCGCTAGATCCCAGTATTTCCCAGCACCTACTGGATCCCAATATCTCCCAGCCACATGCTGGATGCTACTAACTCCCTGCCACCTGCTAGATCTCAGTATCTCCCATACACCTGCTGGATCCTAATATCTCCCAGCCACATGTTGGATCCTAGTATCTCCCTGCCACCCGCTAGATCCCAGTGTCTCCCAGACCCCTGCTGGATCCCAATATCTCCCAGTCATATATACACTGGATGCCAATAACTCCTTGTCTCCACACAGCAAACCAGGAACTCCGCACCACCACGATGAGTAACAAAAACTCCTTGCCACAACGTTGCAATCTTTCCTTCTCAGACTTTTTCTTGAAGAATCGTTCAGCAAAGAGGTGAGACTATGCTTCTGCACAGTGTTGTATCAGAACATAACCAGGCATAAGATTATGACCGCCATTTAGTGCTTAATGTACAAATTTAAATGGATGTTAAATGATGAAAACGTGTCGCCTCAAAGTCATCTTCTCTATCCCTGAGGTACGGTTCAGCCCACAGAATCAGGACGACATCAGCAAGGGATGCTCACAGACATGGCCGTGACACTTCTGCAGCCACTCACTGTACCAGTGACCTGAGACCCACAATAGTCTGAGAGGAGCAAGGCCCTCCTCTTCTAGCTTGCAATTTGAGAGCAGCAAGGTAGTAGTGGGGAATTTAGTGGAGTGACCCTCCACAGCTCAACCTTTATTGCTGGTAACATGAGAGCCATTTAGGGTGCAGACACTGAAAGGGTGTGACCCTACTACTGTCTACCCTCTCGTAAAAACCCCTAGATTCACTGAACAGTGGCTTTTAAATATCTTAAAATACGTTTGTTACAGTACAAAACGTTTTTGGGGAAAAAAAACCTAGTGCCAACAGGTCCAAAGCAGTAAGGCATTGATCCAGATAGGGCGCAAATCTGGTGGGTCTTCCTTCTTTCACATCTAACCAGGGATATCCTACACGGGGAGAGCAGCAAGATGCTGCTACACCCCACTGGTGTATAGTCTGAAATACCGTATTTGAGGCCAGCTGGTACAGTCAAAGCGCTTGCCCTGCTACCAAACATTCCCTCAGATCATCAGAGAAGAAGAGGTACAGCTAGAGTTGTTACTTACATATGTGTGCAAAGATAGGACATAATGCAACATTAACTATGCAAGAGACTTACTTGCGATCAAACTCCCTGTAAGCATCCCGCAGCCAGCCGAGGGAAGGCTTGTTCTCGCTGGTGAGACCATGGTGGAGGTAAACTAAAGTGTAATCACTCTCAACGTACTGGTCAAGTGTGTGCTTCAGGTACCTGAAACAAAGCAAAAGTCATGCCTTTAAAAAATATAAACACACAAGAAGCTGGTTCAGAATAAAGGAGAAAGGCGAAGAACAAAGGAGAAAGGTGAGGAACAAAGGAGAGCGAGCATGGATGAACGGCACGGGTGAGGAGGAAAGTGGCACAAGCAAGGAACCAAGGTTGCGCAAGTAAGGTACAAAGGGAGCCGAAGCAACATACAACAGGGTGCAAAAGATGAACAAAGGGGGTGCAAAAGATGGACAAAGGGGGCACAAGCGAGGCCCGAAGGGGGTGCAAAAAATGGACAAAGGGGCATGCAAAAGATGGACAAAAGGGGGGTGCAAAAGATGGACAAAGGGGGCAGGCAGGTATTGTTAAATTAACAGTAAAATAAATATAATTTTCAATGACAACTCTAACTGGTCACATTTAGTGAAAGGGCATCAACTAAGGCCAATATGGGCGATGATGTCAACAAAGCGATAATCAGATTATTTCCATGGAAGCGGAATTTCCATGGAAGCAAGTAGTGCTAATTTAGGCTGGCCTTACTGAAAAAAAAAACCTAAATAATTAAAGAAGGGTGAGACCATTATTTTATTTTTAGTTAGGCCATATGCATGAAACAATTCACAACAACTTATTCTGAAAGGATATGTTCTTAACAGAAATTATATTTGCTTAAAACAACTCAAATCAGCAAACATTTTTGTTTAGAGTACCCATTTCTTCTCCAGGTAATAACACAGGTTGGCTTGGTGAAATGTTTTAACAGCCTGTGTTTTCTGTTCTACAGTTGAACTACACTGAGCTAATCCCAACACAAAATACCTGTTCATGCATCAGGCAGTAACCTGTTTATAGGAATTAAGACATGTTCTATTAAAAAGGAGGGAAGGTGAATAACAAAGGGCACAGGTGAGGTACAGAGCGGTTAACAAGGACCCTACAAGGTATAAAGGGGTACCGGGCTCAAGAGAGGCGGAAGTACAAAGTTGTGGGATGTATGGCTCGTAGGGGTGCTAGCTATCTTTGGGGGGTTCACCTTAACTGGGGCATTTCGGAGTGTTGGTTTTATTTTGCAACCATAACTACCACTGTGTGTTTTTAAGACAATTTATTTCAGAGGACCTTTTTAAACCTTCATTAAGGTAATACATATACAGCAAGGATAACCCATGGCTTCACTTTAACTGGCTTTTTCTGTGAATGTTAACTTTTTTGATGGTATACTACATCCAACTTCTGTGCCGCTCCCTAACAGGTCTGCATGAAACCTGAAATATCAGGAGAAAGCTGGATATGCTTCCTGTCTGCCAAGTGTTGTGCAAATGTGTTAAAGTCTGACAAAGTTATTAACAAATCAATGCTTTTTTTATCCCTGCACTTTAAGTTTCCATCCCCTGTCTTTGTGCAGCTGCATGAAGCCTGGGATTTTAGCACTGGCCTTCACTCGGGAATATGTATTAAACTGCACCAAACTTATTAGTACATAAAAAATTTCTGCATTCCCTCTTAATTCTGTCCATCTTGTTGGATCGCACGAATTTTACGGTATCCAGAAAAAAATAAACTTGCTAAGTCATTGATAAATTGCATGTGCGTTTGTCAAAATGCACCAATTATTAGCAAATGAACACTTTTTGAACCCCTTCCTTTTAACTGTGCACCCGCTTGCCGCATCCACATTAATTTGAAAATAACAAGTAAAAGCTAGAGATGGTAACGGTCTGCCAAATGTTTCAGAAATTTGTCAAACGGTGCTAAACTTCTAGACAAACCAAAAGAATCCCCCTTAGTACTGTTAAGGGCTAACCCACCCAACACATTTTCATAACACTAATTTCTAAAAAAAAAAAAAAAAAAACCCTACTGAACAGGGTTACACCAAACCAAGGCACTCCTCTGAGTAAAGTCCTAGTTTCATGCCCAGTTTTGCACAATTCTGTTCGGCGTGTTTTTTTGTAGCTGTGAGGAAAGATTTCTGCGGAAGTCACAACACAAATAATGGATGGACTTTCACAGTAAATATATATTTGTTACACAGTCACTGAGGGTGAGGGTCCAATAAGCTGTGCGTGGTCGGGGTTGGCCGCAAGTGGAAAGTTAGATACAGAAATTCACTGAAGATAAAGATAAGTTAGGGTTCAGCAAACAAAAGAAAAACACTGTAACTCATAAATATGGCATGATGCACAAGGTTCCCCATACCCAACACCTCTCCCTTGTTTTGCTATTTGTAGACCATTTTTTTCATATGTCTGCGGCAAAGGGGTGTAACTGAGCGCTGCGAGGCGTCAGGTATGGTGAATGATGGGTGCTGCATACCATAACATTGAATCTGTTTTTTCATTATTTTGTTTGCTGAGTCATAACTAAACTTTAAATGTATTTGTTTTGTGTGGGGGTGTGTGGTTCCAATGCAGTGGCAGTGTTGTGACTCCTGGTGCTGTGACATGCAGCCCCACAGGGAGGGAGAACCTAGCTGAGCTGGCAGATCCCAGCAATGATGTGCCTGTCTGAGCCTTCACTAAGATGCTCTGGCTGTCCAGCCATCATTCAGAGAGGATAGAGCCAGGGAGGGCAGTTTGAAGAGACCTCGCTCGCACATCACAGCCTGGTGAGCAATCCAGCTAGACCCCGGCTTCACAGAAGGTGCTGGGCACTTTCTGCATGTTGTGTGGTCTTCACTATCTCTTTACATGTTGCTTTATCTGGAGTCAGTGTTTGCCTTCTCTAGCTGAACAGAAACGCACTGATCGCTTTACATACGTGATCCCAACCTCTGGCTAGTCTCACTCACAGGAAAGAGCTGCCGGGAGAAGACCAACAAGGGCTTGGGGGAAGGAGCGTGAAGAAAGAGTGCTAGAGACACTGAGTGAGAGATAGAGGAGGTATTACATTTAATGATTCATGGAAGAGACAAACAATGGAGATACAGAAAAGAGCTTGAGAAAGCCAAAGGAGGGCGGGAAAGCTCGGCAGGTGTGAGAGACGAACGAAGAGTATGACGACAGGTGAAGAAGCAAGGAGTAAATGACAGGCAAGAGAGCAACAAGCGTGAGAGACAAGAGAAAGAGGGCAAACTCACCCCAGAAGCTTGACATGGTCCAGCTGGTGGCTTGGTGGCATCCTACAGGTGCTGAAGAGAATGATTTTCCGCCCATACTTGTCATCACCTGGGGACAAAAGAGGTTTAAAAAATTACAACTACTGTCCTGTGAGGATCTGTTTCAGGCTTGGGAAAAAGAGTTAAGACAGTCACACCTCAGACATGTCCACAAAAAGGGCAAAGGCAGTTGCAGAGACATATATGCAAAAGGGTTTCTGAACATAGTTTGAAACAATGCAGGAAGATGTTCCACTTTTAGTTCCGACACATGATTTCTCTCCCCAAACACTTTCCAAGACCATCTCCAAAACTAGTGATTCGATGGCAGCACAAAAATAAAAAAATAAAAAAGATTAAGTGAAAGCTAAAAGTGCTATTTAAGTTACCAACTCCATATTAATTAGAAAGCAGTAAAGGTGCCAGGGGTACAGCTCTCATGTGTACAGGGCTCCACCACTGAAGGCAAGATGAGGCGACGTACACTGTATAGGAGACCCTTTAATCAAAGTATAGCTCCTAGTTTGTGGGCGTAGGAGCCAGGTAAAGCCTGGTCCAAGAGTCACAAGCACACCATTAAAAGGGGAACCTCTGGAACCAGCAGAGGAAGTCAGAGAGTACTCACAACCAGACAAGAAAACAACAGAGAGTACTCACAACCAGACAAGAAAACAACAGAGAGTACTCAAAACCAGACAAGAAAACAACAGAGAGTACTCAAACCGGGACAAGAAAACAACAGAGAGTACTCAAAACCAGACAAGAAAACAACAGAGAGTACTCAAACCGGGACAAGAAAACAACAGAGAGTACTCAAAGCGGGACAAGAAAACAACAGAGAGTACTCAAAGCGGGACAAGAAAACAACAGAGAGTACTCACAACCAGACAAGAAAACAACAGAGAGTACTCAAAACCAGACAAGAAAACAACAGAGAGTACTCAAAACCAGACAAGAAAACAACAGAGAGTACTCACAACCAGACAAGAAAACAACAGAGAGTACTCAAACCGGGACAAGAAAACAACAGAGAGTACTCAAACCGGGACAAGAAAACAACAGAGAGTACTCAAAGCGGGACAAGAAAACAACAGAGAGTACTCAAACCGGGACAAGAAAACAACAGAGAGTACTCAAAACCAGACAAGAAAACAACAGAGAGTACTCAAAACCAGACAAGAAAACAACAGAGAGTACTCAAAACCAGACAAGAAAACAACAGAGAGTACTCAAACCGGGACAAGAAAACAACAGAGAGTACTCAAAGCGGGACAAGAAAACAACCAGAGACAGGAGATGGTGTCATGGGTGGCAGCTGATGCACGGGCCTCCACAGATGCGGGGATCACCAATCATGCAGGGGGCCACAAATGATGCAGGGGGCCACAAAATGATGCAGGGGGGCCACAAAATGATGCAGGGGGGGCACAAAATGATGCTGGGGGGCCACAAAATGATGCTGGGGGGCCACAAAATGATGCGGGGGGCCACAAAATGATGCGGGGGGCCACAAAATGATCCAGGGGGGCCACAAAATGATCCAGGGGGGCCACAAAATGATCCAGGGGGGCCACAAAATGATCCAGGGGGGCCACAAAATGATGCAGGGGGCCACAAAATGATGCAGGGGGCCACAAAATGATGCAGGGGGCCACAAAATGATGCAGGGGGGCCACAAAATGATGCAGGGGGGCCACAAAATGATGCAGGGGGGCCACAAAATGATGCGGGGGGGCCACAAAATGATCCAGGGGGGCCACGAAATGATCCAGGGGGGCCACGAAATGATCCAGGGGGGCCACGAAATGATCCAGGGGGGCCACGAAATGATCCAGGGGGGCCACGAAATGATCCAGGGGGGGCCACAAAATGATGCAGGGGGCCACAAATGATGCAGGGGGCCACAAATGATGCAGGGGGCCACAAATGATGCAGGGGGCCACAAATGAGCTGCCTTTTTCTTTGCAGTTTGACTGCTTTAAGGAGCCACAAAGCCTCCTCTTCGGAATGAGAAGAGGTGTTGGGGCAAGGTATCTATTGCGGATCTTAGGAGTACATTACTAGAGGTTAAACTAGTAATTTCAGGATGAGGGGCGGAGAGTGACAATGCTATTAATATGTGACTTAGGGGGCAGCTGATTTAGTAGCACCGAGCTACAGAGAAGGTTACCATCACTCGCCCGCACGCTGGTTTCACATGCCCTAGCTCAGAAAACAGCGGCTTCTAAAAAACTGGAAAGAGTTTGGCGGTAGCTGAAGATAGGGTTAGTTATAAAAATATAAAATGGATTGAAAAACGACCACAAGAGCATCAAGAGAGCCCGCTGTATCTTTTATACTCAATGTTTTGAGGAAGCGGACAACAACAGAAAGGAGATTTTGAAAATTGTCACGAATTTCATAGATTCCAACGTTTTATCCCCTACGCTTGAGCACAGCCAGTTTCTTTGCGTTCAGCATAGCGATTGTTTCTGAGGATAACATCCTCAATAATCTGACTAATCTAGCAGGCACACCAATCTTCTAGCGATCGAGGAAGTGGAGTCATAGCTGTTCCTACAGTACTCTCCAAAGTGATTTCTTTTTATGTCCCGTCAGCGGACGTAGTGACAGCTTCCTTCACAAAGGATATCCTACTGATTCCACACCCCCTGATATCCTTAATGCAGGAATGTAGTCCTGCTGGACCTGGAGTTATTTGCTATCTCTCTTCACTCTGGTCTTCTACCAGATGACTGGAAGAGAGCCAATGTGAGTCCCTTGCTCAAAAAGGCCAACGCCCATCCGGAATCCATGTCCAACTTCAGACCAGTCTCTCTCTCCCAGCAGCCTCAAATGTTTTGGAAAGACTGGTAAATCATCAGCATTCCTCGTTGCTCACTGTGCACAAAGTGCACCATCCTTCCCACTCAGGGTTAGAGCTCACACAGCGCTGGGACAGCTCGACAAGAGGCCTCTGACTCCATTAGGTTCAGCTTGCACTCTGGCCTCAATGTGGCCTGGTGCTATGGACCTGTCTGCAGCATTCAACGTGGTCAACATGTTCAATCATGACAACTTTCTGCAAAGGTTAGAGCATCTGGGAGTGGCAGGCTCTGCCCTTGGCTGGCTGGGTTCTTTTCTCGAGAGAGGGGAACAGGAAGGCTGGATGAAACCATACTCCTCAAGCACAAAGAGGCTGAAGTTGAGAGGGCCAAGGCTTCTCCCGAAGTCCCACACTCTTCAACATTTACATGTCCCCACTGGCATACTTGGATGAATCATTTACCATCAGAGTTATCTCACACGCAGATGATAATAAACGGCTGCTCACGTAGGACACGGATTCTGCTAAGGAGACATTTGCTTGTTGTAGGCAGCAGTGCTAGAGTGGCTCAAGGACAACAAATTGCAATGCAACCCAGACAAGACTGAAATCTTTTTGTTTGGGGCGGAATACCATTCCTGGATGAACAGGTGCACAGCCTAATAATGTGCCCCCGCCAATGGCTAGAAACTGGGGCGTTATGTTTGACCCCCACCTTTCATTTGGGGCACAGATGTCAGCAGTTGTAAAGTCCTGTTTCTGGATTCTCCACATGTTGAGGAAGTTTCTTCACTACCTTCCACACTGTGCACAAGTTATAGTAATGAGGACACTGAGCTTCTCTAGGCCGGATAATGCTATATTTGGGCCTCATGATTACCTGACCCAATGGTTACCAGTTATGCAGCACATGGCAGTCCGCCTATTGTTTACAATTCTGAAGTATTCTTTAGTGTACGTATTTCTGGAAAAACTACACCGGCTGCCAGTGTGGCGATGCATAAAGTAGACTCTGACCCACCAAGGCTTTTATGACAAGGGGCCAAAGTATCTTAACGAAAGGCTCAAGGAACATCATCCTGGGAGACCCTTGCAGTCTAGCAATGCCAGTTTAGCTGTGGTTACACGCTTTAAAAGGCAACGCAGAGGAGGCTCTTCCTTCACTATCAAAGTGGCTGGACTGTGGAACTGGCTGCCTGAACAAATTAGGTCCGTAACAGAGGAAATAAAATTTAGCACAGAGCTGAAAACAATAGTGTTCAAGTTCTAGGGAAGAGAGGACTTGGTTGGCCCTCTGCTTCGAGCACCTAAAGCACTGTGACACCCTTTCTAAGTAGCTGCGCCCCATAGAAGACTCTTTTAATTCATTCGTTCATTTACACGGAGGCCACTACTGACGCAGGGGCTGCAATGACCTAAGGGCCACCACTCAATGTAGGGGCCCGCCACTTGATGCAGGGTCCCACCACCTGAAGCGGGGGCCCGCTACTTGATGCAGGGTCCCACCACCTGAAACGGGGGCCCGCCACCTGAAACGGGGGCCGCCACCAACACCAGGTGATTCTGAATCAGAAGCAAAGCAGCACATGCAGACAGCTGCAGACTGATGGAAGATAAGGGGCCAATGCGAGGACATGCAGACAGCTGCAGACTGATGGAAGATAAGGGGCCAATGCGAGGAGGTGCAGACAGCTGCAGACTGATGGAAGATAAGGGGCCAATGTGAGGGCATGCAGACAGCTGCAGACTGATGGAAGATAAGGGGCCAATGCGAGGACGTGCAGACAGCCGCAGACTCATGGAAGATAAGGGGCCAATGCGAGGACGTGCAGACAGCCGCAGACTGATGGAAGATAAGGGGACAATGCGAGGACGTGCAGACAGCTGCAGACTGATGGAAGATAAGGGACCAATGCGAGGACGTGCAGACAGCTGCAGACTCATGGAAGATAAGGGGCCAATGCGAGGGCATGCAGACAGCTGCAGACTGATGGAAGATAAGGGGCCAATGCGAGGACGTGCAGACAGCTGCAGACTCATGGAAGATAAGGGGCCAATGCGAGGACGTGCAGACAGCTGCAGACTGATGGAAGATAAGGGGCCAATGCGAGGAGGTGCAGACAGCTGCAGACTGATGGAAGATAAGGGGCCAATGCGAGGACGTGCAGACAGCTGCAGACTGATGGAAGATAAGGGGCCAATGCGAGGACGTGCAGACAGCCGCAGAATGATGGAAGATAAGGGGCCAATGCGAGGACGTGCAGACAGCCGCAGACTGATGGAAGATAAGGGGCCAATGCGAGGGCATGCAGACAGCCGCAGACTGATGGAAGATAAGGGGCCAATGCGAGGACGTGCAGACAGCCGCAGACTGATGGAAGATAAGGGGCCAATGCGAGGACGTGCATGATAAGGGGCCAATGCGAGGGCGAGCAGACAGCTGCAGACTGATGGAAGATAAGGGGCCAATGCGAGGACGTGCAGACAGCTGCAGACTGATGGAAGATAAGGGGCCAATGCGATGAGGTGCAGACAGCCGCAGACTGATGGAAGATAAGGGGCCAATGCGAGGACGTGCAGACAGCTGCAGACTGATGGAAGATAAGGGGCCAATGCGAGGACGTGCAGACAGCCGCAGACTCATGGAAGATAAGGGGCCAATGCGAGGGCGTGCAGACAGCCGCAGACTCATGGAAGATAAGGGGCCAATGCGAGGACGTGCAGACAGCCGCAGACTCATGGAAGATAAGGGGCCAATGCGAGGACGTGCAGACAGCCGCAGACTCATGGAAGATAAGGGGCCAATGCGAGGACGTGCAGACAGCCGCAGACTGATGGAAGATAAGGGGCCAATGCGAGGACATGCAGACAGCTGCAGACTGATGGAAGATAAGGGGCCAATGCGAGGACATGCAGACAGCTGCAGACTCATGGAAGATAAGGGGCCAATGCGAGGACATGGAGACAGCTTCTGACTCATGGAAGATAAGGGGCCAATGTGAGGACATGCAGACAGCTGCAGACTGACAGAAGACAGGGGCCAACGCCAGGGCATGCAGACAGCTGCAGACTGATGGAAGATAAGGGGCCAATGAGAGGACATGCAGACAGCTGCAGACTGATGGAAGACAGGGGCCAATGCGAGGACATGCAGACAGCTGCAGACTGATGGAAGACAGGGGCCAATGCCAGGACATGCAGACAGCCACAGACTGACAGAAGACACAGGGGCCAACGCCAGGGCACGCAGATAGCCGCAGACTGACAGAAGACACAGGGGCCAAAGCCTAGTCATGCAGAGAGCGCAGACTGGCGGAAGACAGGGGCCAACGCCAGGACAGGCAGACAGCCGCAGACTGACAGAAGACACAGGGGCCAAAGCCCGCTCATGCAAAGAGCCGCAGACTGACGAAGACAGGGTCACACTGCTGCCAAGAACTGGTAACCAAGGAACAGAAGAGAAAACAAACATTTGTTGGCAACTAGGAGCAGAAGGAAAGCAAGCAACACTGTAGTGGTACCTGTGTGGATTAGTAAATTTTAAAAACAGATTAACCAGGGAGGTGCAAGGTCACAGACGAACCAGATCTAGACCCCTGCATCCACATTTAATGGAGAAAGCCCGTTTGCACACAAGATGGAGACTGCACACCCTGGGAGCAGTGGAGGGGAAGAGGGAAGTACCATGTACACTCTATTGGAAGTATGGTGTAATGTCTGAGAGACATCTGCAGGTGGGACTGAGGTGACACAAAAGACTTTACACAAACAACGTCACAATCGCATCCTGCAGCCAGTGTGTAACACTGGCTGCGAGCGACTAATCTTGTGTGAACAAGTCCTTCCGCAGCTTATTCTAGGATACACTATATTTCATTTTGCGTCACAGTGAATCATGGAGCCTCCTGGTTGTTCTTGTTCCCTACACAGTTTCAAGGCATGCTTCCAGGAATGGTTTTGCATATAACTCGGATAGAGCTTCCTGGTTAGAAAGGGCCTTTATGTAGAAGGATAAGATAAGACTGAGCACCCTGGAGCCTCTCCCAGTGCTGCTGTAAGGAGATAAGCCTCACAGCTGTGCCAGGAAGTGGTCACAGCAGTTCAGCTAAGAAGTAGGAGATTAACATTCAGAGAGGGAGAGAACACCGACCTACCAATGAAGCATCTTCAAGTGTGGCCTAGACACACAGAGAAGCAATCACAATATATTGGGCACATGCACTCTCCAATGTATGCTGGCACCCACATTACAGCATTACATGGCAGCCATGCTTCTTCAAGCGTGGCCTAGACACACAGAGAAGCAATCACAATATATTGGGCACATGCACTCTCCAATGTATGCTGGCACCCACATTACAGCATTACATGGCAGCCATGCTTCTTCAAGCGTGGCCTAGACACACAGAGAAGCAATCACAATATATTGGGCACATGCACTCTCCAATGTATGCTGGCACCCACATTACAGCATTACATGGCAGCCATGCTTGTGCTCACTTTGTGAACACATGCAAACATACAATCCAATGTGTGCTGGTACGTGGTCTGGTACCAACATGGCATACCCACACTCATACACATACATGTGCCTTGACTAGCACCCCTGCTGCATACACAAATCACACCTGTACTCACACCTGCACAGCTACTACCACTGCACGCACACACACACACACTTTCACCAGCAATGGGACCCACATTGCACACACTTGCACTCATCATGCCTGATAGTTGTGACCATGAAGTGCTCACTCTCCTCAACACGTGTGCTGGAGCTGGAGAGGGGGTCTTCTCCTGCCTTTCATTTCACAAGAGCAAGTGCTACTTTAATATGATTTTAGGGCTTCTTAGAGATCAGTGCTGCTGCCTATTTTGTTTAATATTATTATTGTTGTTTTTAGGATGATTTTTAGAAGGCACTTACTACAAAAATGTAGCTAAGCGGATCAGTCTTATTCTTATAACACTGGTTCTTAATCCAGTATCCTCAGGCAACCTGCGGCCCTGCTCACTCTGCAGGACTTCTTCCAAAAAGTGGTGGATGCCCGGACATCCTTTTTAGAGTTCACTGACATCTACCGAATCTAAGGAGGGCGGACAGGACATCAGGTGCTTTTTGGCAGATGTCCCACATCCATGAAACTCTAAAGTAGGCACTTGACCTTCTCCCATCAGCCGTGGAGAGGTGTGCTACGAACAGGGTGAACAGATTTCTATCACTACAGTGCCTGGTGGACTAGACTGGTATTTTGCGACTTTCTTTTGAGAATATTTGAGGGCACATTTGTATTGAAATAACAAATATACAGGGGCCACTGTATCTGATACATGGCCGAAATGGAATCCAGGGAAAGTCTTTCCTGGCTTCGGTGAGATTCTTTCTTGTACGTCCAGCCGCCAGTTTGCGGCTCATCAGAGAATAGCCATCCTGCTCTGGGTCATGTCTATGGTCTAATCTCGAGCTGACTTTGGACCAAATAAGGAAACATCTGACTTTTGGGTATTAACTGTACTACAGTTTTAAAAAAACATAATGCTGCACTTGACACTTCATCATTAGAGACTTCAGCAGCTGGATTCCAAGACTTTTTAACTCTGTCTTGGATCGAATGCCTTGATCTAAAAATCAGGGTGCAAAGGATTCAGACCAATAAAGCATTTCTCCATCGACAATCTACAACTAATCTCTCTCCCAACCACCACTCATATGTGCAATGCCAACATCATTGTCAGCAACTTCAACTCATTCTTCAGGAAGATCCTCAAGACGTGGCTCTTCGGATGAGGGCCCCCCCTCGCTCAGTGACTTGAGACCCTCACGGGTGAGTAGCCGCGCTTTACAAATTCTGATTGATTGATTCCCAGAAGCCACGAAAGCATCCAGGCACCATCAGATAAACAGAAAAGCAAATCGAAACTACTGCATAGTACTCCAGTGACCCCACAGTCAACATCATCACCACCATTCACAGAAAAGAAAGAAAATGAAAGAAGAGCAGATGCACCAACAACTCATCGCATCAACCAAAGCACCTACACCAATGACAAATGTAGCAGAAAGCTAAGCAGAATGTATTCGATCAAGCACTGCATCAACCCCTAGCTCAACCTTCCAACCACACACTCCATAGACAAGTGCCAACATCTACAGCATGACTTCCTAACTGATTTCAAATTATGCTGCCGTGCTAAAAGAGCCACCCTAAAAATCACAGATGACACCCTCCTGATGACAGGTACAGCTGATCCTTGCTTCCTGACACTGTGAGCACTATCACCTGCGTGTGTCACCATCAATCACCCCACTCTCATCCACACCTTGAATTACTGGATAGTATTCACAAGCAACATCCGTCCTCCACTGTTCTCCTATACATGAAACTTCTACCAGTTCATCCCTGTAAGCACCTCCAGACCCCTCAATCTCTCAGTCACCTGCAGAGTTCCCCAGGAATCCTTACCGACACCCGTCAAGCTCCACATGAAGCTCTGTGGAATCCACTGACTGACAACAGCATCAAAATTGGCTAATATGTTAATGACAAAGAACTGGACATGAAAGTCACCTCCGGTTCGGACAACTAGGCGCCTCAAAAACTGCCTGTATCTCATCCAAAACTGTGTCCAGCAAGCACCTAAAACTAAACCCCACCAACAGCGACTATCTCCTGTTCCCCAATATGAACCAATTAATCCACACCTGAGCAATGAGGT
This sequence comes from Pleurodeles waltl, assembly GCF_031143425.1. NCBI lineage: Eukaryota > Metazoa > Chordata > Amphibia > Caudata > Salamandridae > Pleurodeles > Pleurodeles waltl. The sequence continues at coordinate 1,590,276 of NW_027150398.1, read as the reverse complement.
GCACCTGGAAGGATTCCACCCCACAACTATCAGTCATGGCCACATCGTTGGAGTTCATCTTCACCACAGACCACACCCTCAGGGAGCATGAAAACCAAGATGGCGGGATACCCGCTCTCTACTAAAGAAAGTGAAACCATTCCTCCCAGAAAGTGACTTCTGAACTGCTGTCCAAAGCCTTGTGTGCGCACTTGTGGCTGGTGGCATTCCCATGTGCTATGATACACAAATACATAGTACTTGAAAGAATACTGCTTCCCTACATCTAGAGCGTCCCTGCACTCCTAAATCATAGCTATCCCCCTACTCCTGGAAAAAGATCTGTTTGTGTTCCTCTTTGCCTCATGCTTGTAAGCAGTCCTTTACCACTGGTTAGATATGCACCATGTAGACACATGAATAGGTATATACAAGACCACGATCTTATGTCACAAAACTGAGATCCTGATATATGACCTAGTGGACCTTTGGTCTCTACCACTCACCTCGCTGATTCTATGGGCCTATCTCATGCAACCTCAAAATACTATTTGATAGTGACTACAATGTCCACCCGCAAATCAATGAGCTGCATTATCTATGAGCACCCTGTTAAATCCTCCCTCCGATGAACCTCTGTGATACAATAATCATACTTCTGGAAGTGGCCAGGCAAGGATAACTATATAGTATTGCTCAACTACAAAAAGCTCACAATCAGGGAGGTTGGCTATTTTTCCATTTCGGTCATCAAGGTCAAAGCATGCCGGCCCCCCAGTGAGGGGGTTTTTCAATTCAAGATTGCAGCTGATATAAGAAACTCTAAACAGCCACATTCTGAAAACTCTACGATACTGCAGTCTTATCAACCCACCAAAAGCCTGGTATTACCACTCCCACCCCCACCTCCACCAGAACCTACCTACCGCCAACTAACAGAGACCCATCACTTGGGGGCAGGCCTCTTCATCTATAAGGGCCAGCTTTATGAAACAACCTCCCGGGTAGTTTAAAGCAGGCGAAAAAAAGACTTCACAGAAGTTCAGTCGAGACCTGAAAACTCGCCTCTCTCCATCAGGCCCCACTGCTTAAGTCTTCAAAATGTTGTTCCCAATCTTTGTCCACATTAGACAGCCAGATACCAAAGAATGGCCTCACATCATCCTTCCCTGGCCTAGGTGTAACTGAGGCACTTTCATCTCAATCACAGCAGTTTATTGAAGAGTGTCTGCCATCTGAGCGTGGCACCTGCCTTGCCATCCTCCCAAAACCACACCCAGCACCTGCCCTTAGGGCACATCTGCAATGTGCACACCAGCTGAATGGCGAGCTTCAAACCAATGCACCAAAATAAATATCAATCTTATGGAGCAGTTGATCAAATGTTTACTCTTAGACTACGTATGTGCAACCTAGTGTGCTGAAAAAGGCACATACATGAAGTGAGGGTGCACTAGCATCCACTTTACACATGCACTGGCATCCCCACCAATACATTGCACCACATGGATGCCCATATAAATGCCCACACTTGCATTATATTATAAGAACTTAAGCACACAATAACATGGACAGATACACACACACTGACAGCTGCAAACATAAATCTGGACACCAGCAGCCATTATGAGCCCATTGTACTTGGATGCAGCCACAAACACATGAACACAGCATGGCACTAACACAGGACCATCGACACAGAGGCGCAAGTTATAGTTACCTTAGGGCATGAGTTATAGCTATTTGAAATAACTAACAGCTGAATTTCTATGGTTTAGTACATTTGAAATGTGAGCCTACAGCCTACCTATAACGTCCCAATAACCTTTGGTTTTTTAACTGAATTTCTATGGTGTTTTTTCAATTATATTTCCTACCTATAACGTCTTTGTAACCTTTGTTTTATTCAGTGAATTTCTATGGCTTTTTTAACGTAATTTGAATTACTTCACATTAATCCTGCAGCCTGTGGCCAAGTCCTGCGCCCAACCCTTTATAATCACGCGCAACACACAGCCTTTAGCCGTGCAAGCCCTACGACCAACCCCGTATAACCAAGCAACTCCGAACTGTGCATGTGTACAGCTGTGCGCAGGTGTGGTTGACCGTAGGGCCTGGCCTATGGCCAGTCTCTGCGGCCAACCCTCTTTAACCACCACCAGCCATGCATAGCCTTCAGCTGTGCGCGGCAGGAGTTAACCGCAAGGCCTGGCCTATGGTCAGGCCCTGCTGCCTACCCCACAGCACTCATGAAGTGCTCCTTTGTTTGCTGGATATGTGATCATATTCCTATGCATCAAGACCGCATCTCCAAAATTGGCTGGAACATGCTGGGGGCACCATCTATATTGTGCAGGGCTTCTAGGCCATTTTACATACTTGTAGATAACATGATCTATTGTCTCAGCAGCATATGACAAGAACCCACCCGTGACCACTACAAGAGATATTGCGCTCGAAAAAAGCAAGCATGCAAACACCACCATCAAGGATTACAGATAACTTTTCATAGTGGAAATGCAAATAAAACACACTTGCTTTGCCTTGGTGATGCGCAAAAAATAAGGATGATTAGACTTCACAGAAGTGAAGCTTCATTTGGGCAACTGCATTATCTGTAAGAGCTTCCCACTGAGGTTTAATTTCTGCGAAATGAGCATTGTGCCACAATGAAACTGCCCTGAGTATTTATCTAGTATAAATAAACAGGGCAAGATAAATGTAATGAGTTTTTTTTTTATAGATGTCTGGGACCGCACAGGGAGCCTCAAGTCCTCTGTGGTTCCTGTAGGATCCCTGCCTCTTGCAGGAGCCGGCTTTGCTCCTGCACGCAGGGAGCTGCTGGAAGTACAGCTCCCTGCATGCTGGAGCAATACTTTCCTGAATGTCTGCAGGTAGGGAAAGAGATGAAAACATCGTTTCCAGCATTCTGACAGCTCCCGCTCGCTGGAAGCGGAGTGTTTGCTTTTGCTTGGTAGGAGTTGTCACAGCTACTGCCAAGCACAAGCAAACCGCTATCTCCCAAGGGTGGGCGCCTCTGGTGATAGCAGGAGCTGTCCCTCGACTGTGGTGGTCTCCAGGAACATATATGGCTCAGGGGGGGCCCTCCCATTCTTTTTTAAAAATGAATTAGCCCCGGGAGGTGGTGGTCCCTGGGGCCCAGGAGGGTCCACGCGAATCCTGCATAATTTTTTATGTACAGCCCCTGGGAGAAGGTGGTCTCCAGGGCCTGGTGTGTCCCCGCGGCATCCCCTATATATTAGTCTAATTTCGCCCTGGGGTGGGTGGAACGGGGGATGGGTGTGTCTCTGTTTGTGCCCTCTGTTTTTATTAAACGTGACATGCCCCCAAGACGTGACTTACCCAGGGGCGAAATTAAAAACAAGTGCGGGAGACTTATTAATTTTTTTATTCACTGCAAAATTCACAAATATTCACAAATTTCGCTGTGAGTTGAGACAAATGCTCTTTTGCTTAGAGGACCCTACGACCAACGGTCGCGGTATTCCTGCCCTGCCCCCTTCCCATGTCTTTCTGGGACTCGGTTTGAGAGGAGGCTTCTTTTTGCACGGTTAGCCCCCACTTTTTCCCTGATATTGATGTGCCCTAGAAGTTGTACTGCCCAGGGCCCCTGCTAACGAGGTTCCGTGGGCCAGAGCTTTTTCCATTAATCTGTTGTGATGCTTGGCACAGTTGGATACACTCTTACACATCCCTGTAAGAACTTAGTAAATGGGTAACCGAGTACCCAGGGCATGAGATAGTAGGAGTAGGCCCCTGAGGGCAGCAGCACTGATTGTGCTAACCTCTAGGGCCCAGCACCTAAATACCCCCAGCACCGCCAGTGCAGGCTGAGTGTACTGGGGCAATTCTAACAAGGCAAACTCAACATTGCCCACTCCCTGTGTGCCCTATCGACCCTACAAAGCATGATATGGGTAAGTCACCCCTCTAGTAGGCCTTACAGCCCAGGGGCAGGGTGCAGGGTGCACCATACTATATGTGGGGGCATAATTGCATGAGCAATATGCCCCCACCATATCCTTGCCAACCCAGGGACACAGTGAGTTAACAGGGCAGCCATTTTAAGTACATGTACTGGACACTGGCCAAACACGGGTTCCCCAGCTACATGATGGCCATTCTGTATCATGGGTTGTTTGGTATCAAACAACTCAGGGTTAAATCCAACACCGGTACCAGTTTGGATTTAATATTCTAACTGTACCCAGGAGTCACCTTAGGAGGTGCCCCCTGCAAAAGCTATCCTAACTGGCATAGTTACCGACTGCTTCAATCCAGCCTGCCACTCCAGATGGTCAATATACAAACCTGGGAGCGAGCCACGGCTCTCTGGTTTGAAAGACAATGCCCTCCCTCAGGAATGTGCAATACCCTGGTGGTGAGCTTCAAAGGGCTACAGCCCCTGAAACTCGAGCCTCCAGGCCTGCTGCTAGCAGCAGAAGGCTTCCCCCCTTGCACACCCCCACGTTTGGCAGGAGCAAAGGTATGAAACCAGACAAAGGGTAGGAGGAGTGGCCTCACTGAGCATGCACCACACCTAGGGGCTTGCAGGCGAATTGAACACTCCATCTCATTTTCCTCCATGTTGGATGGCAGGAAAATATCCAATAGAGTTTAGGGAAGTGACCCTTCCCACAGTAGTGGGAGTAGCCACCCAAGGGTAAGTGTCCCATCAGACACTACCAGGTTCCCCCTAAAACGCCCACTAAATTCAGTATTTAGTGGGCTCCCCTAGACCAAGGTTTTAGAATCATCTAGAAGAAAAGAAGATAGCACCAAAGAACCCGCCAAGATGAGAACAGAGGACCTGCTGCACCAGAAATGGCTCCAAGACCCCTGCTTGCTGAACCGGTGTCCAGGCAATTGCCGATACAGAGGAGCTGACCACTAGACCGACCTCAAAAGACCCAGAGGACCTCCAGGCATCGCAATTAACTCCCTTCTGAGTGGAGGCACCACTCAAACTACAGGGACCTGCAAGGAATCTGCAAACCGGTGAGGGACACTTCACTGACCGGACGATATCTCCGCAACCGGAAGTCACAGCCGGACCCGACGACACACCAACAACATCCTGGACAAGACCTGCAAGTGTGCCCAGTTTGGTGGAACAGCACCCTCCCGTGGCCGAGTTGTGGCAATACCCCAGGTACTGACCAGTGCACGTCGGACATCTTCAAAAACAGCTCCCCCAGAGCTGCAACTGGGCCAGGAGGAAGCACTAGTCAAGGGACTTCAGTGACACCCCGGACCTCCCACCATAACGCCCGCGACATCCTGCAGGGTCCCAAGATGAAGACTTACCTCCAGCTACAAAGGGTCCCTTTGCGCACAGCATCCAAGACCTCCAGACCGCTCTGCACCTGGCCGTCCTGAGCCTTGCATCGTGGGATCTGCTGCGTGCCCTGGGTCCTCAACCCTTTGCAACCTCAACAGCCCAATGGGACCCCCAGGCACCAACTTTAAATCTGCAAACAAGCTTCTTTTTCCAAGTGGCCCCGTGCCTGTGCCAAGAGGTTTTCCAACACTGCTCTCGCCGGAACCAGGAGCCGCATGAGGCTCTCCAGCTGGCAAAGTGTGCCCACTGACTTCCTTGACCACCCTCCAAAAGAAGAGACTGGTAACTCAACTGTAGGATTTTTAATGCTTTTTTAAAGGTGACTGTGAATTGATTCCAATGGTGCGTAATTATGCACAGAAAGAGTAACTTTGTTAAAACTTTTAAAAAGTCATCTATCAAAAAGTACTTAACATATCTTAAAGATCTTGGTCTTAAAATGTATATAAAAATCTCATGTATTTTATAAATTCTGGCCTCGAGTTACTCATTAAGTGATTGTGTTGCATGATTGGATTTGTGAGTACAACAAATGCTGAACACATCTCCTGGATCAGCCGAACTGCTCGACCAGCTACCTTAAAAACTGGAGCATTAGGTGGTCTACTTTTTACCTCTGGAAACCAATGTGTTGTTGCACGGACCCCCTGCATAGTGTGCCTAGTTTTGCACACTACATAGCGGGCCAGCCTCCTACACTCGGATGAAGCAGAGCCCCACAATTGCTGCAAACACTTCCTTGTTGAAGTGTTGGAAGTTGCACGAGTTCAGAAGTATTCATGAATTAGTCACGATTCTAGATATATACATTTGGATTTTGTTTAATAACTCGGAAACTACTGAACGGTTCTACACCAAACAAATAAAGTGTACTTTCTGGACCAAAAGCTAACTTTCTGTCAAATTTAGTGTAATTTTATCCAGAGGTTCAGGCTTTAGTAGTGTTCAAACTCCCAATTTTTTTCCCCCCCTTTTTTTTGGCCCCTGCTTGATGGATCACCCCAAAACTTTTCATGTACAAGACCTTTGGGCATCCAATTCTTGGAAAAGTTCATAAAGATTTGACAAATGGCGCTAAAAAAATGCTTTTTCTATGGAAAGTAGGTCTTAACTATTACTATTTACTGGTGACCACCAGTAGTAAATAAATATATTCATATGTGTAGACAGATAGAAAGATATACAGATAGATATAAAGTCCTCCCTTCACCTCCAAAAAGTAACCAACCTCAAAAGTTGCATAAATCTAAATGTATTACACAACGTCTGCCAAGAAGCATTTCGGCTGTATTCACAGCCTTGTTAACAAAACAGAGCGCCATCTTGGGCAGTATATTTTAAGTGCATAGGTGCAGATCCACTTATGAACATAGGAAACAGACTTAAAAACTATATTAAAACCACTGTGTTACTACCACCTATCTGCAAAATCTTGCAAATAAACTCATTATTGAACTTTCATGCTGATATAAACCCATTAAATATTTTTACATACTTTACTTGTCACACACGACTAAATAAACTAACCAGCGGAGCATTTATTTATCTCATTTGAGTACCAACCACATTCACTTTGAATGCTCTGTCAACTTTAACCCCATCCACATATTAGGGCAAATGTCCCAGCTCTAAAGATTTAAATCTATGGGTTTTTGACACAATCAATTTTACAGCAATTATTTATTATACTTTTGAACGTAAACTATACTGCATACATTCTAATCTCTCTATATATGTGAATATATTATATAAGCAAGTGTTGGACAAGTGTCCCAGTATGCATTGCACGTAATTACTGCAAGTATGTTAATATGTGAACCTAGCAGTAAACTATGCCTTACTGTTCTCACTGTTAACCACTATGGTTCTCACTAATGTGTGCAAAAACTGGTCATGCCAGCATCAGCAAAGGCTCCTAATACTTAGGGAAAGCTAACAGATGTACTACAGGAGAGTATATAGCTCTTCCTCCATGTTGAAGCCCCATGGAATTTTTGAGGTGAATTCAATAATATAGCAGGATTCTAATCTTGCTGTTTTTCCCTATCTCCTCCTCTGATGTTCTTGGGGACTGAATAAGTCACATAGTATTGCAACTGTTTAATTGCTGTTATGTACTTCCTCAAAGTGAAGAGCCACAGGGTCGGTTTTGTCCTTGTTTTTGATGGCTCTCATGTTGTAACACCTGTTTACATAATTATAGGATGTTACTTCCTATGTACACTGACACTCAAGGGCATGTTAAAACACAGTTCACAAATTCACTTTTGCAATAGAAAGGCCCTACAATCTTCCTCAGCCTCTTTTCAAATGGAGGGAGGGAATCTTTCTTACTAATACAATATTTTAGGGCTTTGCATTTGCTGCACTTATGAAAACCTTTACCTTTCTGTGTCTGGTTTTCTTTACATATCTCTGCTGATTATACTTCTTAACTTTAAGCTCAGATTGCATCCACATATTGTCTAGCACTTTCCACGGGACCTCTCCATCGCCTATATATCTAATCCATAAAACACTGTGCTCTGCCCAAGTACTCACATACTGACTGAGGGGCATCTGCTCTTTCCCCCAGTCGAATGCAAATTTGCTCAAATTGGGGTAACGCTACTTTCCATTGCTGTGCCTCTTATTTGTTTATAATACTTGTTATCAAACACAAAGAAATTATTATGCACGTACCAATGTATTACTGAAAACTGCATCTGAGTGCATTTCCATAGTTTCAGAGGTCTAGCATTTAGAAAATGCTCAGCGACTATCATTCCATCTAGATGTCGTATGCTGGTATCCAGCCCTTCAATGTCATCAGTACGTAATCACTCTCCTATGTGATGTTAAATATCTTTTTTTAAAACCCTCCAGTGTCTTGTACAAAAGATGGCAAACGTATTACAAAATCTGTTAGAAAATAGTATACATATTTAGAAGCCTTCTCAAATACACTGTTAATTGTGGAGATTATCGGTCATCCCAGAGGATTTGTCTCACAAATGGGTATTTTGGGGTTATCATTCCTCAGACACAAATATTCATCTTGTGTCAGTAATCCATCCTTTCACTAAATCAATAATTCCTCATGGTATGCTTGCTTAATTTTGTTAATGTCCTACTTCAAGATTTTCTTTTAGCACGCATCCTCCTTCAATTGTCCGTAAGCCTCTTTTTCATAAATATGTAAATGCCACAGCACGATGTTCCCATCTTTGTCTGAGTTCCTGACAATGCAATATGATCTGTTTTGCAATTTCTTCTTTCTAAGGAATTCAACTCTTTTATGGGCCTGACCCACCTTGTCTCATAGTGCATGTTGTTGCATATTACTCCTTTATGTTTTCCATCACCAGCTCGGAATATAACTCTATACCATCCTGCTGCATACTAGGTAAGAATTTGGACTTGGGTTTAAACTTTGTGGGTGCCTCTCTCCGTACACATCCAGTACCATGTTTACCAGGGATCCTCAGGATCTCATTTTCCAACTCGTGCAGTTCCCCCATTAGACTAATAAACAACACCAATACATGTTCTTGTTTCATGTCTCTTTATTCAACAGCCATACACGTCTTCCTCTCGTGTGGCACAATTTTTTTTTTTTTTTTTAATATCAACTTCCTAATAAATTTGAAAATATCAATTGTGGCATGGCTGTAATTCGTAGAATTCGGTGGGCAGTAAGATAATCCTAAGGATAGAGTATTTTCTTCCGCCTTCGTTAATAGGATGTCAGTTAAAGTTGGGATTGTCTTATGACAATCCATATTTGAATCCCTATATGAATCCATATCTATTTCTTCTTCTTCCATTTGTTCTGCTTCCCACTACCTTGTTCCCTTCTTCCCGTACTTCCTCTTTCTCTGACACCTGCTCCTCTTAATCTTCTGTGTATCTGGATTTGTGGGCTCAAAATGTGTCTTTTGTTCTAGTCTTAAAAAGTGCAGCTCACTCACAATGATCAGGACTGTTTCTTTGCTCACTACTTCTTCTCCATCAGTGTCTATCTCAGAATTAGGATTGCTCCTTTCATCCAACTGCTGTATTTCCTGCTGGTATCTGTTTTTGACAGTTAATCACTGTTTTCTTAAATTATCAAAAATGTTTTTTAAATGAATATAATTGCCCCACCATGAGCCTTTGCAGCCCTTTTCCTTGAGCCTTTACAGTCCCTGGAAACCCTCATCTCCTGAGCCTAATCTGGGTGTCCCAGTGCCCACCTGTGGCACCCACAACAAACAACATTGGGGGTAGTCCCATGGGAGTGTGGCAAAAAATCACTTTTGACCACCCCCCACAAGGGCTAGGGGAGCAGAGTAACCTAACCCTGTCCCCTTATATAGTTTCTTGTAAAATTTTCAGGACAGTGAATTAAGGGCCTGATCTAGATACTTGTGGACGGGTTACTCTGTCATAATGGTGACGGATATTTTATCCTCCAAAATCTAAATCCCATTATATTCTGTGGGATTTAGATTTCGTCAGACTGGCTATCCTTCACTGTTGTGACGGAGTAAGACGTCCGTCAATATCTAATTCAGGCCCATAGGTCTCAAATTCTGCAAAGGCTGCTGCAACATTTGTTTCATGTTGCAGCCAGCCAATCGGAGCGCTCGCTCATGCAGGACCATCACTCCTGCGGGAGCGTGGTGGCCCAAGGTAAAAAACCCTATGCCAGTCAGAATACTCATTTTTTTTTAAGTTGTGCTTGCGGGACTCTCGTCCAGATACAAATATTTTTCTTTTTTCAACCTTAATTTCTCAAACCGTACTGAACAGATTTCCACCAAATCACAAAAAGCAAGCTTTCCATACCAAGATCTAGTGTCCTGCCATATTTGGTGTAATTCTGTTCAGTCATTCGTGCTGCGGCACGTTCCAAAAATGCCTATGGAAAATGCATGGGGATTTTGCATTTTGGGCACCTGCTCCATTTTATCGGTCCCCACTTGATGGATCACCCCCAAACTTTCCAGGAAGGAGCTAAGCAAAAAAAAAAAAGCACACTTTTTTCGAAAGCTTTGTGAATATTTGTTAATTTCCACCAAAGTTATTAACAAACCAAAAACGCCATTTCCTATGGAAACACCATCCTACCTATAAGTAGCCAGTGGTGATCACATATATATATATGTATATATATATATATATCCATCCCACCTGGGAGGTAATAATGTACTTCCATATAACAACTGCAATAATTTATCTGCTTTTACAGTGATATTATTATACCCACGGCCAAAAGTTTAATTTGTGTAATAAATAATTTTATATAATAAGAAAATATTGTTGGATACTAAGAAACCTAGCAAAGCATATCACCTCACGATTCATCATGTTTTTGCTAAGAAAGACAGCAGACACCCAGAATCCCCATCACACGTCCCTGTAACGTCACTGCAGCAACGATGAGCCAAGATGAGTCTTTATGCAGATCCAAGCTGACAGAAGGCTTAACTGTACGGCTTCTAAACAAGTAACGTGGCTTGGCTGCTGCCTGCATTGACTGAGTCGCTGTGCTGCTCTTGCACCATTAGTATATCATATATTCCGGTCTTTGTTCCTGCCAAAAACACTTACAGAGCCAGCCAAGCACAAAAATGTCACCACTCCCTCCGATATTTGCATTGCAGGCTCCACGTTTGACCAGAGAATCACTAAATTTGGGAAGGATCTCAAAGACTTTCATGAGTGAGGGGGGGCCTACAGCAGTGTGGTGGGGGGGAATCAGTCTATTTATTTCATGTATACAGACTGTGCTTCAGAAGTCTTTAGGGTTTGTATTAGCAGATCACAAGCTCACACACTAAATGTTGCTTCTGACACAGATCCTTCTAAATGTCGGAGTAGGGGTGTTGGAAGGGGTGGAATATGGTCAACTCCAGAAAGCTTAAATGGTTGATTCAGGACCATATCTAACTGATAAAGGGAGGATGAGGGTAGTAAGGGGCTTTGTCTGTGGAGGTGAGAAGAAACAACAACGTATCCATCAGTGATTTGGAAGATCCACCTCAAGGTGGTTTGGGGCATGTATAGGGTAGTTCCTATAAGCTAATTTGCTGGCACTTAGGGCTAGTTTCGGCAAGTGAGGAGTGCAGGGCTGTCTTCAGCAAGCACAGGATTGGTTCAGCGCCACATCAAGATGAACAAGCACGGGCAAAGCTAAAAGGTTTTGTTTATTTGTGAGCTATTGGTTTTGGCAATGTGCTTTAGCCATGTTGTACACCAATGTGACTGCTGTTCAGCATGCATGGCTAAAGGTTGGTGGGGTAGAGTGGAGTGGGGCAGACTGGAGTAGGGCAGAGTGGAATGGGGCAGACTGGAGCATGGAGTGGAGTAGATTGGGTACAGTGGGGTAGAATAGGTTAGATTGTGTGGGATAGGCAGAGGTAGAGTGAGCTAGACTGGAGTGGGGTAGATTATAGTAGAGGAAAGTGAGGTAGACTGGAGTGGGGAAGATGGGATGGGGTAGATGGGACTGGGGGAGTAGGGTAGCTTGGAATGGGATATATTGAATTGGGATATTCTGGGGTGGAGTGTGGCCAAGCAGTAGGCTTATCAGAGGGTAGTGTTAAGCATTTGTTGTACATACACAGGCAATAAATGAGGAACACACACTCAAAGACTTACTCCAGGCCAATAGGTTTTTATATTGAAAAATATATGTTCTTAGTTTATTTTAAGAACCACATGTTCAAGATTTATAAGTAATACTTTAAATGAAAGGTATTTCACTTAGATACTTTAGGAACTTTTAATAAAAACAATATCATATACAGTCTTTGTAAAAATGGCAATAAGCTATTTTCAAAGTGGACACTGCAAAAATCAACAGTTCCTGGGGGAGGTAAGTAAAGGTTAGGTTTGCAGGTAAGTAAAACACTTACAAGTCTCAAAGTTGGGGCCAAGGTCGTCCACCGTTGGGGGTTCAAGGCAATCCCAAAGTTACCACACCAGCAGCTCAGGGCCGGTCAAAATGCAGAGGTCAAAGAGGTACCCAAAACACATAGGCTTCAATGGAGAACAGGGGTGCCCTGATTCCAGTCTGCCAGCAGGTAAGTACCCGCGCCCTCGGGGGGCAGACCAAGGGGGGTTTTGTAGGGCACCGGGGGGACACAAGAAGGCTCAGCAAGTACACCCTCAGCGGAACAGGGGCAGCCAGGTGCAGTGTGCAAACAGGTGTTGGATTTTAGATAGGAAGTAATGGAGGGACCCGGGGGTCACTTCAGATATGCAGGCAGGCACGGGGGCTCCTCGGGGTAGCCACCAACTGGGCTAGGCAGAGGGTCGCCTGGGGGTCGCTCCTGCACTGGAGTTCGGTTCCTTCAGGTCCTGGGGGCTGCGGGTGCAGTGTTGGTTCCAGGCGTTGGGTCCCTTGTTACAGGCAGTCGCGGTCAGGGGGAGCCTCTGGATTTCCTCTGCAGACGTCGCTGTGGGGACTCAAGGGGGTCGTCTCTGGCTACTCACGGGCTTGCAGTCGGATGCAGAGTGTAAAGTCTCGCGCTTCCGGCGGGAAACGTGAAGTCTTTAAAGTTGTTTCTTTGTTGCAAATAAGTTGCAGGTTGTTGAACAGGGTCGCTGTTCACAGGAGTTTCTTGGTCCTTGGTTGCAGGGCAGTCCTCTGGGGCTTCAGAGGTCGCTGGTCCCTGTTGAATGCGTTGCCGTTTTCTTCGAAGTTGGGGGATAGGCCGGTAGGGCTGGGGCCAAAGCAGTTGTCATCTCCGTCTTCACTGCAGGGCTTCAGGTCAGCAGTTCTTCTTCTTGTTAAGGTTGCAGGAATCTGATTTCCTGGGTTCAGGGTCGCCGCTAAATACTCAATTTAGGGGTGTGTTTAGGTCTGGGGGGGCAGTAGCCAATGGCTACTGTCCTTGAGGGTGGCTACACCCTCTTTGTGCCTCCTCCCTGAGGGGAGGGGGGCACATCCCTATTCCTACTGGGGGAATCCTTCAAAACGAAGATGGAGGATTTCTAAAGGCAGGGGTCACCTCAGCTCAGGGCACCTTACGGGCTGTCCTGACTGGTGGGTGACTCCTCCTTGTTTTTCTTATTATCGCCCCTGGAATTGCCGCCAAAAGTGGGGTCTGTGTCCAGGGGGTGGGCATCTCCACTAGCTGGAGTGCCCTGGGGCATTGTAACACAAAGCCTGAGCCTTTGAGGCTCACTGCTAGGTGTTACAATTCCTGCAGGGGGGAGGTGTAAGCACCTCTACCCAGAGCAGGCTTTTGTTTCTGTCCTCAGAGAGCACAAAGGTTCTCACCCCAGGGGGTCAGTAACTCGTCTCTCAGCAGCAGGCTGGCACAGATCAGTCAGTCCTGCATTGAAGGATTGGGTAAAATACAGGGGGCATTTCTTAGATGCCCTCTGTGTGCATTTTTTAATAAATCCAACACTGGCATCAGTGTGGGTTTATTATTCTGAGAAGTTTGATACCAAACTTCCCAGTATCCAGTGTAGCCATTATGGAGCTGAGGAGTTCGTTTTTGACAAACTCCAAGACCATATAATTAATATGGCCACATTGTACTTACAATGTATAAGAATAGACTTAGACACTGTAGAGGCATATTGCTCATGCGGCTATGCCCTCACCTGTGGTATAGTGCACCCTGCCTTAGGGCTGTTAGGCCTCCTAGAGGGGTGACTTACCTATGCCACAGGCAGCACTTTGTGTGCATGGCATCCTGAGGGAGATGCCATGTTGACTTTGCCTTTTTCTCCCCACCAACACAGACAATCTGCAATGGCAGTGTGCATGTGTTAGGAGAGGGGTCCCTTAGGGTGGCACAACATATGCTGCAGCCCTTAGCGACCTTCCCTGGTCACAGAGCCCTTGGTACTATTGGTACCTTTTACAAGGGACTTATCTGTGGGCCAGGGGTGTGCCAATTATGGAAACAATGGTACATTTTAGGTGAAAGAACACTGGTGATGGGGCCTGGTTAGCAGGGTCCCAGCACACTTCTCAGTCAAGTCAGCATCAGTATCAGGCAAAAAGTGGGGAGTAACTGCAACAGGGAGCCATGTTCTTACAGTATTCAATCTACATCCTAGCAATGGGGCAGACTATATGTCTGGAGGTCTCTACACTACTGTTTTTGGACTCTTTGGTGGGTAAGGAATTACTATATAAACTGCCTTTCTTACTGTATTGTAACTTTCTATAAATTGCCTGACTAACCATGAGTGGTTATGTATTCTAACTGTTCTTGTGTAAAGCAGTGAGTCACCGTGTGTTTGTCTATTGTGCTCTAGACCACTCCTTTGAGAGGCACAAAGCACAGGATGCGTGGGTGGAACTGTAAGAGGTGTGCAGTGTGGATTTGCCTTTTGACAATTATTTATTGCATTTATTGCTGTGGCCAGGATGCAGGAACTGCCTCCGGCTGGAACTGGTTTGGCCAGTTCCACTGTTCTCTGTCTACTTCCTTTAAAATGGGTAATGAAGCTAGACAGGTGCACTTGACCTCACAATGAATTCTAAAAGAAGACTAAAAGGAGGAAGAAACTCAAGAAGCACTGAAGGAGGGCGGCACATACACTATCATGTGTACCCTAGAACTCTTCTACACACTTCAGACATGGAGGGGACGTGGGTGGGGCTACTTATCACACACTATATCAATTTACTCCACTGGAATACAAATAAAAAAGGCCTGGAACCCACTATGTTATCAGCTGCCACTGAACATTAATAATGTGAAGGACTGACCATGGCCCATATTAAAAGGAGAATCACTTTGGGTAGACACCAAATTTCCAACAGAGTCTATCTCTCTGTGAGCGACACAGCACAACATATAGAACGCTTGTCAGCAGAGTAGGGTCTTCTGCCCAGGAAAACATTCCGGGTCTGCCAGATTTTTAAAATGAAGACACGTGGACACAGTCACATGGATATGGATTTTCTAACCTACATTGGTGCACCCTAAAATCCCACCTTTGTGCAGAGAACGGGGCTCCCAGGCAGACTACACATCCTGAGTCTTAATGTCTGGTCTTTCACAAACTCCTTGCTACTGCTGACTGTACCACATCTGTCAGACCAAGGGCACATGGCACTCTTCGGGCATTGTGCCAACCAGCTATGCCACCAGGTCGCTCCCATGTCTTCAGGGTCTGCTTGCTAGATGTCACACTAAGACTTTGTTTCTCCAAACTTGGGGGATTCATCAGCTGCCACTGGATTACACAGCAATAAATACCACTTCCTGGCACGGATCCCACTGCCAAGCACTAAATATTAACCTGAGGCGGGGCAGTCGGTCCATGAGCCAAAGAAATGTTCAGTCACAAAAACACTGCAAAGTGCACTTGAGATAAAATACCATTGCCCTCAGCACTGTATGGCGCCAAGTCCAGACTGATATCCTCTGCATTTCTCACGGTGTCATGGGACCAGGGAACAGACAGCTACAAAACAGCAAACAAAAGCAGTCTGGTTTCCCAATCTAGTGGGGGTAATGTTCGTGTTTGCTGGACTCCAG
Organism: Pleurodeles waltl; assembly: GCF_031143425.1. Taxonomy (NCBI): domain Eukaryota; kingdom Metazoa; phylum Chordata; class Amphibia; order Caudata; family Salamandridae; genus Pleurodeles; species Pleurodeles waltl. Next base: position 1,574,457 of record NW_027150398.1, on the reverse strand, counting down.
GGTCCCGCGTCAGACTTTGAAAAATGCCCAATAAGGCAGTGTGGACACAACACCGCACCCTGTGCCTCCCACAAGCTGCGCTTAGCAATCTTCAGTGGACTACACCCAAATACAACAATGATGTCAGTGAAAAGGAAGTTTGCCAAGTTTCTAAAGGCTCTTAAGTTACATTTTAAGGAACTAAAGCCAGAAAAGGAAGGGGGTGCGTCTGCACACAGTAGGATCCGGACACAGTTTGCTTGATTGAAAATAGTGATTTTCTCACAATTCCAGACCATCTTTAGTTTCAGCTTTTAGGGGCACTGGACTTTAGTTTTTTAGGGGAGACAAGTTTACATGAGAACCTTTATCCCAGGCTTGAATTTGTATCCATCACACCAACAACCAGATTACAATCAGTTACTAGGGCCAAACTTTATAAGACGGCTGTGGTAACTCGAGACACACCAAAGATCTAGAATTGATTCCTTAAGTAAAGGAATCTCTATTCAGAACATCCCCACCCAGTAAGTGATTGTAGCATGGGGAGATGTCTTGTTGACATGACTGTTGGCCTATGTGTTTCCCCATGCCAACAGCAGGTAACAACGGGCCTGATGTACGTAGATGCAATTTTGCATTTCCTAAATAGCGACTTCATAGAAATTGCTAGTTAGGAAATGCAAAATGATATGTATCAAAATACTGATTACCGAGTAGGAATCGCTATTAGAAACTCACAAATCCCATGCCATTTGGGTCACTGGGACGGTTTTGCATTTCCAAAATAGCGATTTTCTATTAGGAACTCACCATTTTGGAAATGCAAAACCAAGGATGGCTATGGGCAAAAGACCCTCGTGATGCACATGTAGAGCACCAAGGGGCATGTGTGTGCTCTGCTGACCTTAAAAAAACAAGCATCTTTGGGGGCTTTTTTAAAATTGCACACGGTTACCATGGACTTGGGGTCAATGGTAATTGCATTTCCTAAATGCCCAATTCGCATTTAGGAAATTCTTAGCACATCTGATTAGGAACCGCAAAAGGTTACTCCCCATTTGTGAGTTCCTATTTAGAGGATCGCAAAATGCGATTTCTACTGAATAAAAATCGCAATTTGGGATTCCCTAAAGGGCTTTGTACATCTGAAAAGCCAATTTAGCATTTCTTAACGGCACGAAATAGTAATTCGGACTGTTAAGAAATCCTAAATGACTTTGTACATATGGCTCAATGTTACATACACCCATGTGCAAAGATCATCTGTGCAATGAATCTCATATCCATACACTGACCGTGGACATTGTCGCTCATTGGAGAATCACTAACATCCATTAGGAGGCGGTCCTGTCCACAGGGAAACACAAGGACTTTCTTTTATGGATCTCCTTGACTTTGCGTTAGAGGTTGACTGGTTTGGCACTCACAGGCAGTAAGAAAAAGAAGCATTACACACTCATGGAGCGCCCCCTCCCCCCCCCCCCCCCCCCCCACTGCCCCTGATGAACAAGTTGCCGAAAGGTCCACTTATCCAATGCTTCACAGCTGGCTATGCTTATTCATAACTTTGCAGGAGCCATTTGGAAATAAGAAACCTGTAAATATCCAGGCCGGAGGTAAAAGTGGTGATATTTTATTGATCTAAAGTAGGTCTGACCAAAGTCATAAAATATGCAAAATGATTCCTGAGTAGGATAAAAAAAAAAATCAATAAGCATGGCCAGCCAACTGCTCCAGTGCATGGATGGTGTACAAACCGTATCCTAGGGGTTCACCACAGGTATTTCTAGGGGCTCAAAATTGGTATTTCTAGGGGTCACACCTGGTATTTCTAGGGGTCACACCTGGTATTTCTAGGGGCTCACACCTGGTATTTCTAGGGGCTCAAAACTGGTGTTTCTAGGGGCTCAAAACTGGTGTTTCTAGTGGTTCCACATTTCTGCTTCCGAGGGGTTCCACACTGGTGTTTCCTAGGGGTTCCACACTACTGGTTCCTAGGGTTTCCACACCGGTGTTTCCAAGAGCTCCACACCGGTGCTTCAGATGGGTTCCACACGGGTGCTTCTGAGGTGTTCCACACGGGTGCTTCCTAGGGTTTCCACCCTAGTGTTTCCGAGGGTTTCCACACTCGTGCTTCCTAGAGGTTCCACAGTGGTGTTTCCTAAGAGTTCCACACTGGTGTTTCCTAGGTGTTCCACACTGGTGTCTCCTAGGTGTTCCACACTGGTGTCTCCTAGGTGTTCCACACTGGTGTCTCCTAGGTGTTCCACACTGGTGTCTCCTAAGAGGTTCCACACTGGTGTTTCCTAAGAGGTTCCACACTGGTGTTTCCTAAGAGGTTCCACACTGGTGTTTCCTAAGAGGTTCCACACTGGTGCTTCCTAAGGGGTTCCAAACTGGTGCTTCCTTAGGGGTTCCACACCGGTGCTTCCTAGGGGTTCCACACCGGTGCTTCCTAGGGGTTCCACACCGGTGCTTCCTAGGGGTTCCACACTGGTGCTTCCTAGGGGTTCCACACTGGTGCTTCCTAGGGGTTCCTGACTGGAGCTTCCTAGGGGTTCCACACTGGTGGTTTCAAGGTGTTCCACACTGGTGTTTCCTAGGGGTTCCACACTGGTGCTTCCTAGGGGTTCCACACTGGTGCTTCCTAGGCGTTCCACACTGGTGCTTCCTAGGCGTTCCACAATGGTGCTTCCTAGAGATTCCACACTGGTGCTTTCGAGGTGTTCCACACTGGTGCTTTCGAGGTGTTCCACACTGGTGCTTTCGAGGTGTTCCACACTGGTGCTTTCGAGGTGTTCCACACTGGTGCTTTCAAGGGATTCTACACAGGTGTTTTCTTGAGCTCCACACTGGTGTTTCCGAGGGGTCTCTCACTGGTGTTTCATACAGGTTCCAAATTTGAGTTCCCTAGAAGTCCCACACTGGTGTTTCCAAGGGGTTCCACGCTGGTGCTTCACAGGACTTCCAACACTGGTGTTTGAGTGGATCCACATAGGTGTTTCCTAGCGGTTCCACACTGGTGTTTCCCGGTACCCCACACTGGTATTATCTTGGGGTTCCACACGGGTGATTCGTAGGGGCTCCACAAGGGTGTTTCGTAGGGCCTCCACACAGGTGTTTCCGAAGGGTTCAACACTGGTGCTTCCTAGGGGCTCCACAATGGTGTTTCCTATGGGTTCATGTAGAAAAGTGTCTCTTTTTGCCACAGTCACCCCCCTACACTTTTTGTGTCTCCTTCAAAATGGGGTTCATCCATCGGTGGCCCTTCCAGATCCTATTGTGCTCCTGTGGGCTTCCACTGCTTTCCTCAGTGTGACCAGTATGTCTGACCCAAGCAGTTTCCCTGGTCAGGCAGCATTCTCCTACTGTGTGGGGAACAAACTCCCATTGATAGATAATATCACACTTCCATGTCTGATCGATGAGGATAATAGCCCTTACGCTCACTACAGGTATGACAGCTCCAGGAGTTTCTCCATTTTTAGGTCTCCACTCAGACTGCACATGTGATGCAGTTGGAAGATATTTAGGGGGCTTTGAAATCCACCATTTCTTACCATTGGTTAACTTCATTGTCATTCTCATTACATTGATTCGCTTTGGTCTGCGTGCGCAAACTTCAGTTCCTCTTTATGTGTTTATCTCTCTGGAGCATGGTGCAGGTACTGCTTCCTTATTTAGTGTCTGCGCTTTCGGATCTACTTTTTAGCTGTGCTGTCTGGTTTGGGAACAAGATCTTGGGGACATTCCGAAAGCTTCCCTGGGAATGCATCCCACCTGTTTACCACTGGCTTTATAACTCGCATTTGCTTGCTTTCTATTTGCTGGCTCTATTTGTTTTAAGCTGTACAGCTCGAGTTTGTCCCTTGCCCAAACCATATTTTCTGTATTCGTACACCAGTGCTGGATTTCTGTAACCAGGCATTTAGAACTTGCTGTGCATTCAAAGACAGAGCTCAAATGTCTCTTTCTTCCATGGAGCTTGGTGTTTACTTTCCTCTCTCCGAAAAAGTGAGAGGATTTATGCTTGCTGTAGGAAGTTGGCTCTGTATGCACTATTTCAAAGTAAGGAATAGTATGCACAGAGTCCAAGGGTTCCCCTTAGAGGTAAGATAGTGGCAAAAAGAGATAATACTAATGCTCTATTTTGTGGTAGTGTGGTCGAGCAGTAGGCTTATCAAAGGAGTAGTGTTAAGCATTTGTTGTACATACACACAGGCAATAAATGAGGAACACACACTCAGAGACAATTCCAGGCCAATAGGTTTTTGTATAGAAAAATATATTTTCTTAGTTTATTTTAAGAACCACAGGTTCAAATTCTACATGTAATACTTTGCATGAAAGGTATTGCAGGTAAGTACTTTAGGAACTTTGAATAATCACAATAGCATATATACTTTTCAAATAAAACACATATGGCTAGTTTAAAACTAGACAGTGCAATTTTCACAGTTCCTAGGGGAGGTAAGTAATTGTTAGTTCTTGCAGGTAAGTAAACCACCTACGGGGTTTAAGTTTGGGTCCAAGGTAGCCCACCGTTGGGGGTTCAGAGCAACCCCAAAGTTACCACACCAGCAGCTCAGGGCCGGTCAGGTGCAGAGTTCAAAGTGGTGCCCAAAACACATAGGATTCAATGGAGAAGGGGGTGCCCTGGTTCCAGTCTGCCAGCAGGTAAGTACCCGCGTCTTCGGAGGGCAGACCAGGGGGGTTTTGTAGGGCACTGGGGGGGACACAAGTCAGCACAGAAAGTACACCCTCAGCAGCACGGGGGCGGCCGGGTGCAGTGTGCAAACATGCGTCGGGTTTGTAATAGGTTTCAATGGGAGACCAAGGGGTCTCTTCAGCGATGCAGGCAGGCAAGGGGGGGGGCTCCTCGGGGTAGCCACCACCTGGGCAAGGGAGAGGGCCTCCTGGGGGTCACTCCTGCACTGGAGTTTCGATCCTTCAGGTTCTGGGGGCTGCGGGTGCAGGGTCTTTTCGAGGCGTCGGGATTGGAGAGTCAGGCAGTCGCGGTCAGGGGGAGCCTCGGGATTCCCTCTGCAGTCGTTGCTGTGGGGGCTCAGGGGGTACAACTTTGGTTACTCACAGTCTCGGAGTCGACGGGGAGTCCTCCCTGAAGCGTTGTTTCTTCACCAGTCGAGTCGGGGTCGCCGGGTGCAGAGTTGCAAGTCTCACGCTTCTGGCGGGAATTGCAGGGGTCTTTAAATTGCTTCTTTGGAAACAAAGTTGCAGTCTTAGGTGAACAGGGCCGCTGTTCTCTGGAGTTTCTTGGTCCTTTTAGAGCAGGGCAGTCCTCTGAGGATTCAGAGGTCGCTGGTCCTGGGGAAAGCGTCGCTGGAGCAGTTTTCTTCCGAAGGGGGGAGACAGGCCGGTAGGGCTGGGGCCAAAGCAGTTGGTGTCTCCGTCTTCTCTGCAGGGTTTTTCAGCTCAGCAGTCCTCTTCTTCTTAGGTTGCCAATGGCTACTAGCCCTGAGGGTGGCTACACCCTCTTTGTGCCTCCTCCCAAGGGGAGGGGGTCACATTCCTATCCCTATTGGGAGGATCCTCCATCTGCAAGATGGAGGATTCCTAAAAGTCAGAGTCACTTCAGTTCAGGTTGCCTTAGGGGCTGTCCTGACTGGTCAGTGACTCCTCCTTGTTTTTCTCATTATCTCCTCCGGCCTTGCCGCCAAAAGTGGGGCCGTGGCCGTGGCACTAGCTGGAATGCCCTGTGGTGCTGGAACAAAGGGGGTGAGCCTTTGAGGCTCACCGCCAGGTGTTACAGCTCCTGCAAGGGGGAGGTGATCTCCACCCAGTGCAGGCTTTGTTACTAGCCACAGAGTGACAAAGGCACTCTCCCATGTGGCCAGCAACATGTCTCGAGTGTGGCAGGCTGCTTAAACCAGTCAGCCTACACAGGTAGTTGGTTAAGGTTTCAGGGGGCACCTCTAAGGTGCCCCCTGGGGTGTATTTTACAATAAAATGTACACTGGCATCAGTGTGCATTTTTTGTGCTGAGAAGTTTGATACCAAACTTCCCAGTTTTCAGTGTAGCCATTATGGTGCTGTGGAGTTCGTGTTTGACAGACTCCCAGACCATATACTCTTATGGCTACCCTGCACTTACAATGTCTAAGGTTTGGCTTAGACACTGTAGGGGCACAGTGCTCATGCACTGGTGCCCTCACCTATGGTATAGTGCACCCTGCCCTAGGGCTGTAAGGCCTGCTAGAGGGGTGACTTATCTATACTGCATAGGCAGTGTGAGGTTGGCATGGCACCCTGAGGGGAGTGCCATGTCGACTTACTCGTTTCATCCTCACCAGCACACACAAGCTGGCAAGCAGTGTGTCTGTGCTGAGTGAGGGGTCCCCAGGGTGGCATAAGCTATGCTGCAGCCCTTAGAGACCGTCCCTGGTATCAGGGCCCTTGGTACCAGGGGTACCAGTTACAAGGGACTTACCTGAATGCCAGGGTGTGCCAATTGTGAAAACAAAAGTACAGGTTAGGGAAGGAACACTGGTGCTGGGGCCTGGTTAGCAGGCTTCAGCACACTTTCAATTCAAAACATAGCATCAGCAAAGGCAAAAAGTCAGGGGGTAACCATGCCAAGGAGGCATTTCCTTACACTTGCTCCAGAGAGTGCTTGAGGAAGGCTGTATGATGTGTTATGTTTTTCTAGCACACAACAAAATTTAAATATCTATAAATTAACTGTGCCGCTATTTCAGAATTACAAAAAGTCCAAATGAAGCACTTTTTGGTAATTCTGAAGTGTGGTGGTAACAAATATTTTAAAACGATCAAAACAAATCAATAAACTAGGTGATGACACTTCCACATATTATCGTTGGTGCACTGTATACTTTTATCAGTGAAACTGTATGTACTAATTGTGATTTCAATGGAAGATGTGTTGCCAGTAATGGAAGTGTGCTACCACACCATGCATCCATTCTAATCCACTCTGCACCACTCCCCGCCACTGCACTCTACTCTGCACCTCTCCACTTTACACCATGCCACTGCACTCTACGCCACTGTACTCTACTCCAGTCTGCACTACTCCATTCCTACACTGCACTCTATGCTACTTCACTCTAAGCCTCTACTCTAGATCACTTTACTCTATGCCAGTGCACTCTACGCCACCCTATGCCACTGCACTCGCCTCTACTGTACTGTGTTCTATGCCAATGCACTCTATGCCACTCTACATTACTGCACTCTATGACACGCTACTCTGCACTCTACGCCACTCTACATTACTGCACTCTATGACACGCTACTCTGCAACACTGCACTTTACGCCACTCTACATTACTGCACTGACACACTACTCTGCAACACTGCACTCTACATTACTGCACTCTGACATGCTACTCTGCAACACTGAACTCTACGCCACTCTACATTACTGCACTCTGATGCGCTACTCTGCAACACTGCACTCTGACATGCTACTCTGCAACACTGAACTCTACGCCACTCTACATTACTGCACTCTGATGCGCTACTCTGCAACACTGCACTCTGACATGCTACTCTGCAACACTGAACTCTACGCCACTCTACATTACTGCACTCTATGACACGCTACTCTGCAACACTGCACTCCGACATGCTACTCTGCAACACTGAACTCTACGCCACTCTACATTACTGCACTCTGATGCGCTACTCTGCAACACTGCACTCTGACATGCTACTCTGCAACACTGAACTCTACGCCACTCTACATTACTGCACTCTGATGCGCTACTCTGCAACACTGCACTCTGACATGCTACTCTGCAACACTGAACTCTACGCCACTCTACATTACTGCACTCTATGACACGCTACTCTGCAACACTGCACTCTGACATGCTACTCTGCAACACTGAACTCTACGCCACTCTACATTACTGCACTCTGATGCGCTACTCTGCAACACTGCACTCTGACATGCTACTCTGCAACACTGAACTCTACGCCACTCTACATTACTGCACTCTGATGCGCTACTCTGCAACACTGCACTCTGACATGCTACTCTGCAACACTGAACTCTACGCCACTCTACATTACTGCACTCTGATGCGCTACTCTGCAACACTGCACTCTGACATGCTACTCTGCAACACTGAACTCTACGCCACTCTACATTACTGCACTCTGATGCGCTACTCTGCAACACTGCACTCTGACATGCTACTCTGCAACACTGAACTCTACGCCACTCTACATTACTGCACTCTGATGCGCTACTCTGCAACACTGCACTCTGACATGCTACTCTGCAACACTGAACTCTACGCCACTCTACATTACTGCACTCTATGACACGCTACTCTGCAACACTGCACTCTGACATGCTACTCTGCAACACTGAACTCTACGCCACTCTACATTACTGCACTCTGATGCGCTACTCTGCAACACTGCACTCTGACATGCTACTCTGCAACACTGAACTCTACGCCACTCTACATTACTGCACTCTATGACACGCTACTCTGCAACACTGCACTCTGACATGCTACTCTGCAACACTGAACTCTACGCCACTCTACATTACTGCACTCTGATGCGCTACTCTGCAACACTGCACTCTGACATGCTACTCTGCAACACTGAACTCTACGCCACTCTACATTACTGCACTCTGATGCGCTACTCTGCAACACTGCACTCTGACATGCTACTCTGCAACACTGAACTCTACGCCACTCTACATTACTGCACTCTGATGCGCTACTCTGCAACACTGCACTCTGACATGCTACTCTGCAACACTGAACTCTACGCCACTCTACATTACTGCACTCTGATGCGCTACTCTGCAACACTGCACTCTGACATGCTACTCTGCAACACTGAACTCTACGCCACTCTACATTACTGCACTCTGATGCGCTACTCTGCAACACTGCACTCTGACATGCTACTCTGCAACACTGAACTCTACGCCACTCTACATTACTGCACTCTATGACACGCTACTCTGCAACACTGCACTCTGACATGCTACTCTGCAACACTGAACTCTACGCCACTCTACATTACTGCACTCTGATGCGCTACTCTGCAACACTGCACTTTGACATGCTACTCTGCAACACTGAACTCTACGCCACTCTACATTACTGCACTCTATGACACGCTACTCTGCAACACTGCACTCTGACATGCTACTCTGCAACACTGAACTCTACGCCACTCTACATTACTGCACTCTGATGCGCTACTCTGCAACACTGCACTCTGACATGCTACTCTGCAACACTGAACTCTACGCCACTCTACATTACTGCACTCTGATGCGCTACTCTGCAACACTGCACTCTGACATGCTACTCTGCAACACTGAACTCTACGCCACTCTACATTACTGCACTCTGATGCGCTACTCTGCAACACTGCACTCTGACATGCTACTCTGCAACACTGAACTCTACGCCACTCTACATTACTGCACTCTATGACACGCTACTCTGCAACACTGCATTCTACGCCACTCTACACTACATTCTTTGCCAATGCACTCGTTGCCACTCTACTCTGCATCACTCCGCTCTCCGCCACTGCACTCCACAGCACTATACTCTACTCTGCACCACTCAATGTCACCCTACTCTTCACCAACCTTTACCACTCTACTCTGCACAACTCTACACCATTGCACTTTGCAGCACTGCAGTCAACTATGCAATACTTTAATCTATGCCACTGCACTACGACGCTCCACCGTAAACCGCTGTATTTTATGCCACTGCACTCTGCACTGTTGCTTTACCACACCTTCCCCATGCCCCCCCCAAGTTGTGGTTTGCTTGTCCAATAACTCCCGCACCCCTCTTACGTGTTGCTTGCTGGCCCCGTACCTCCCACACCACTCCCGTGTTGTAGCTTTCTTGCTCCATCCCTCCTTGCATTCTTGTTGCTCGCCATGTCCACCTGCTCACTTCTCACATTACTGCTTCCCATGTTATTGTCACTTACCCTGTCCCTCCTGCCCCTTCCCATATTGTTGCTTGTCCCGTCCTTCCCGCTCCCTCCAGTCGTGATTTTGCCTTCCCCGTCCCTCCCCTATATTTCCTATATTGTTGCTATTTTCGCCCTACGTCCCTCAAGTTTTGTTTTGGCTTGCCTCATCCCTCCTGCGTTGTTGTTGAGTGACTCACATCTCCCACCCCTTCTCATATTGTTGCTTGCCCCCTCCCATCAGAAAAAAGAGCTCTGTCACTGTTAGCGCTAGCCATGTCATCGCTCCTTTTTTCCCCCTCACTTTCAGCAAAGCAGCCAATCTGTTGTGCGACATGGCTAAAAGACATTGAAAAACAAAATAGCTCTCATGTAGGCGAGACGTACTGGCTTTGCCAATAGTTTTTTTGTGTGGTCATCCAGGGTTCTTCATTCAGAAGTCAGGTTTTCATTGGTGTCTTTGAGAGATCTCACAGTCATGTGCGTAGAAAATCCGTGCCAAAGGCCCAGTCTAATGGGATCGATTGTGAAGGAATTCTTTGTCCGCAATGAAATAACAGGAGCCCTTGGGAAAGCCTTTTTGAAAAATGTTGGGTTTTGAAACTATCTCCAAGGAATGAAATGTGCAGGAAATATTTAGTGCACCTAAAGAAACAACAAATAAATACACTGCGCACCACTTATATAGTCCTAATCGCCAGAGGTTGACACATAACCTTAGCAATCTGCCCCATTTTTAGTACACACGGACAGACATAGAAATCAGGGTATACAAGTGTTAGGTTGTTTATGTACCTTTCAGTACCAGCACTCAGCCTGTGTCTAGGCATCTCAGACCCCCCCAAAGGCACAGGAAGAAAAGGTAATGCCCCCATGATCCATGCTAGGTTGAGATGTGGGCTGAACACTGGTCTGGGGTAGTACTAGGCTAGAATCTGGGTTAACGAAGAGGCGGATGAGCCTTCCAGGCCTCATGCCCTAGTTATTCCACGTTCCAGAAGACGGAATCTTGTCTCAGCTGCACAAGGTTTTGTACTGTGTACTGCACATTATGTTGGCCGTTCCTATTACATTTTCTATCTTAGACTGCCATCCATTTCATGAACAGCGTTCAATCAACGAAACAGGAAGTGATGAAAGAGGAGCACGGGGAATCTCTAGATGCATTACAGTAGTAGTATGAAAGGCTGGGTTCTTCTTCTTTACATTAGCTAGAATATGAAAACTTTTACTTGCATATTTGTTGCGGTTACAGATTTATGAATTACGCAGCCCATTTTAAAAGTTAAAAGGAGAAATGGAGACAATCAAATACTTTATAAAGTTAAAAATAGGATCGACAGAAATTTTAACTGGTGAATATGATAGAATATTTTGTGAATGGTAAAGTTAAAACAATAATAGGAACAAGCAACATATTAATAAAACGTATGTGGCCCCTAACCATAGCCCCCTGTTGCCTAATGATGGAAACAATAATGCAAAATCTGTTGTCTCATCAAAGCTTTGGCCATACTGTGACGTAATAAACTACAAACATGCCGACAATTACTGGAATTCCAGACAACTGCACCAGTCACACATTGTTTTATAATAAACATGGTAAAATTTACAATAAATAATGAAACTGAGAGTGAAAAAAATAGTAAAAGGCTCCTATTAAATGCAGAAAGAGGTCCATGCTTTTGACTCCGGAGTCGCATCTTATGAGAGGGAGTGAGCAGTCGGTCTGACTCTGATCACATGTGTGGGGCTTTAAAGTGCTTTAACACAAGGACAGCGAGTGCTCGTGGCAGATACAGGTCTCACCCTCTGCCCTCACTTTGGCCAGTCACTTGCACTGTGTCTGGGGAAACGAAAGCCCTGTGTTCACTGATTTACGACATAGGCCTGGCTGATTTTTTTAAAATATATCTTTATTATTTGGAATTCATTAAATTTGATTGAACAGTAATTTGTAGACATAATTCCATCAGCTGTATTCTTGTTTATCGGGATCTAATCAGATGACAAGTGTTTGGCAGCTGAGCTGTATCGAGACAGCATACCAGATTCATTTTACAACAACAACAACAAAAAAGAAAAAGAACATAAGGTTTGAAGTAAATGTCAATGAGAAGAAAGATGGTCTTTATCTCACGTCAGGTAGCTGCAATATGTATACTTCTTTTGATTCAGGAGAACTGAGTGATGTTGTAGCGCTTGCTGGCTTGCCGGATTCATATATATTGGTGTACCTCCCTCAGAAGCTTATGTCCTGGAATCCAGACCCCTCACCACCCTACGCCCAGTGTCTTTCAAGAGGGCCCGTGAACAGATTAGCGCACAAGAGGCTGAATTTACTGCCCATGTAAGTCCCACGTAGGAGGATGCTAATCCCACTATTTCCTGCATATATTTTCATGTCTTCAAGATTTTTAAAATGAAAGTGCTTAAAGCCACTGGGCGCACTCTAGTCTAGACCTCTTCTTGATACAATAAATATACCTGCAGTGCGTTGTGAGTACACCAAGAATCACAATGGCTACTAGAGAGTCACAATGACAACATTACACAGTACATTCATAATTGTACCTATGTTGTTTTGTGGGTTTTCTTTTCTTGATCTTTGTCCCTCTTGATGTAAGATCAATTGGATATGCAGCCTTGAAACAGCTGACTAGTCAACTAGGCCAGACAACAAATCATGTATCAGTTAAATAGCTCAAGGTACGGGGGGGGGGGTGGAACCAAGCAGGCCGCACAGCATTGAAGCTCTGGGGTCCGCTACCGCCCGTCATCTCTCCACCACTTCACAACCGTTGCTGCACACTGGACGCCCCACACTCAACGGGGAGATAAAGTTTAGGACCTGGGGGGACCCCTCGACGGATGTATTCTGCTGGCAGCCTGACGAAGCCTTCGGAGGCCCCGCGGTGGCCTGAGGGCAGGGCCATGGCCAGGCACAGAGATCTGGCGGCTTCGGGCTGCCATCCCGGCATCATCAGCGGATCCCTGCAGGACACACGCGGCGGTCTGGCCTCGTCCAATCTGGCAGTTCCTCGGAGGCCCGAGGCTTTCTCAGGCCCTTCCATGCGCCTGGGCTGGCCTGCATGGAAGATGGGGCTCGCACAGCCCTGGCTGGCAGAAACAACTCCCAGTGAGTGCCCACACCTGGCTACCTATTTATAACCCTAGCTTGCTGTCTCAGCTCTCATCACTGCGGTGCTCTCCAGAGCGGCCTCTACTGTTAGGTCTTGTGGGCCCAGGAGTGCTCCAGCGTGGACTCCCTCTGATCCCCTCTACCTATGTGGCCGGTCTTCTGAACTCAGCCGCCGCCTCACCTGAGAGCGTGGTTAATGAGGACTGCACGCTGTGCGCCTACAATATCTAGTGGTTATGCACTGAGATACCTCTCCGGTGCATCAGCCTGCCGCTCCGGCCCGGCACCCACACTACCCATTCTGCACCCTCGACGGATCTCGCTGAGCCATACATAACTGCTCCCTTAGACCCGCATTTGCAAATTGATAGCGCGGGTGCCAGGGATGCCTTCTCTCCTTCACTACTGCAGAGGGTGCTGATGGGTTCTCCGTGGCCCACCTGAGCATCACTAGGGAGGCAATATCTAGGACTATGCTGGTTACTTTGATTAGCTTGGTCTCTTGTTTTCACTGCATGTCCCCTACTTTGGTCTGCAGCATCCTCCACGAGCCATCTGAGGTATAGATGTCTCACCACTTGAGTCTCGCACATCACCCAGTGCCCATATTACAACCCTTCAACACCCTTACAACTACGCACAATGGGGCGTGGCGATCCCAAACAAAAGAAGTTGGCATTTGACTGCAGAGAAGCCTACACCATCAACATTCCTTATCTTATACGGAGGACCCTTCTCATACTGACTCGGCCACTATATCCTCTGACGGCACACCCACAATAATGGCGGCATTGCATGCTGTGTTTCAGGCCACTGACACTCGCTGGGACTCCCTCAGCAGCCGTCTGGGTCGTATGGGAGAACGCCTGCATCACCACAATACTCGTCTAGATGGTGCCAAGCACTAGAAGCTCTGACAAAGAAGATGATGCCTCCGGTACAGCGAAATGTCCAGTAAAGTGGAACGCCTGCTTAAAGTCGCAATTGTGAAAAAAGAAGACCTTAAGGCAGAATCCAGACGAAATAACCTTTGCATCATGGGTGTAGCCGAAATCACTGAGTCACCCAGACATTTTGGTGGAGAAACTACTCCGTGAACACGCCAGTCGCCCGACTTCACTGACACTTTGGAGGTGGAGCAGGCACATAAGTCATTGGGCTCACGCCCTCCCGCTGGAGCCCCACAACGCCCAATAATAGCACGCATCCTCGATTTTAGGGACACAGCACTCTGCTTGGCCCGGGAGAACTGGCCCACTCCACTACCAAGGTTCCACATTGTCCCTGTTTCCTGAATTTACCCTTGCTGTACAGGAAGTCAGACGCAAATTTACTGACGGTAAAAACACTCTTCGAAAGCATGGCCTCAGATATAATATGCTGTACCAGTGCAGCTTCGAGTTGAAGCCAACGTTGGACATCACATCTTCAAAGGTCTTGTAGAGCTGGTCTGATTCTGCAGATGACAACCTGAGAGCAGCGGCTCCTCGCGGCACGCTACTCCAGACCAATCACGCTCTGCTTGTCTACATGACCCACCAGGCTGAGGTGAACAATGTCAACATCTTGACCACCATTGCTTGGGAACTCACCTGAATTGAGCTCTTCACCCTACTAGGAAACTCCATCTATCCACCTATATGTTCATAGATTTTTGCAATCCGCTTCCATTAATGTGTTTTTTCTGATAATTTAAAGCGGATACCCACCCCCCATAGCGTTGTCACTACCCTCGAAGTGTACACCTAGATGAATGATTGTTTTGTTCCGTCTTTGTTTGATGGGGATGCACCAGTTTTCGATATTACTGGTGTGGGAGAGGGGTAGAGTTATTGTTGTATTGTTTCTGTTTTTATTTTCTGTTGCATTGCTACTACAGTGCATGTCAACACTGCACAGTTGACATTGTCATAGCAGTACCCCATAACGCCCCACACACTCTACCACTGTAGACATACCGTGAGCGCTGTTTGGCATGTACATCCTGGAACATCCGAAGTTAAACAACCCTAGATAGAGGAAGCAGCTAATTCCTTATCTTAAGATACAATATGAAATTGTCATTCCTTCAGGAAACTCACTCTTCCCCGGGAAGATTGCAGATTTGCATCCACTTGGGGCATGAGCCCATTTGTTTCATAATATAGCTCTTACTCACAAGGGTTATGCATCCTAATCCACAAGTCTCTTCCGTTTTTATATCAGGACCACATTGCTGATACTGATGGTAGGCATCTACTGGTCTCCGGCACCATAGCCGGTAGAGTGGTGCTTCTCCTAAATATCTACGTAACTAGTACCAACTCCCCTGCGTTTTACCCCACTCTCTCGGCCCTGACAGGACACCTACCCACAGATCTAATCCTGGTGGGAGGCAATTTTAATTTAGCTTACCATCTGCCCGCTGGCTCCAGCGGCCCTTCCGCCACGACCAAGCCCCGCTCTCTACGTGCGGTTCAGGACATTATTGACATTTAACAACTGTCTGACACCCACTACCCCTATGTTAGGGGATACACTTTCTATTCGGCCCCACGCGACACCTCGACCCATACAGATTATTGGTTCAAACCTCGGAGTGCCCTCTTTTGGCAAGCAAACGTGGCCCATCTGCTCCGCACTCTATCCGCTCATGCCCCTGTTCGACTAACACTGACAGTCCCATATCACGAATGTGCTCCACAGCAATGGCGCTTCCCAGAAAATGTGCTGAGGGGCGACATGTTCAAATCTGAGCTCCTTGACGCGATCAATGAGTATTTTGAACTGAACTCTGACTCTGTCACTAAACATGGTACACTTTGAAAAGCCTTTAAGGCCTATATTTGGGGTATTCGTATAGATCCAAACACATGAGGGTCCTAAAGAGCATTTGTGGGGTTCTGATCCAAGTTGAGAGTGAGCACCAAACTACTGATTTCACCACAATAGAAACTGCCCCGGCCTCCCTATTACACAGGCGCTTGGACCCTGCTGCAGCAATGCCGAGACCTCGCAGACCGCGAACTGGCTCTTTTTGGTAAAAATGCTCGTGCCCGTCGCTACGGTGAGGGTGAGCGACCAGGCCACATCCCATTGCAGCTACCATGCCCCAGCTACCAGAGCACCTATATTACCAGACTCCTTACTGAGGAGGGCACAATCCTCACTCACAGCGCCAGTATAGTTCAGACATTCCTACCGTACTACCAAAAATTATATACCACCTGGTTGTCTGGTACTAGTGAGGCAATATACACTTACCTGTCAGGAATAGTGATCATATGGCTAACAGAAGGGCAATGACAATTCCTGGCGTCCCCCATCACACAGGAGAAAATCAAACAGGCGACAGAAGCCTTGGGCGGTTCCAAGGCCCCTGGCCTGGACGGCCCTACAAGCAACTTCTATAAAGCCTTTATACGTGTTTTAGTTCCACACGTCTCAGAGGTTTATGCTGAGACCCCGGATGACGCTATTCCTCCACCCACATTATGCAAAGTAGCCATCATCCTCCGACTTAAGCCTGGTAAGCCAGCCCATCTCCACACCTTGTATAGACCCTTGTCACTCCTCAACTACGACAATAAAATCCTGGCCAAAGTAACTGTGACTCGCTTGGCTCTCCTCCTGGACAAATTTCCCCCCTCCAGATGGGCTTTGAGCCACATCGCTCTACTGCCATGAATTTATATACTATATTTGCAGTCCTGAAACAAATTTCCCAGACATTCCCATCTGCGGTTGCCCTCCTTGACACTGAAAAAGCCTTTGATTCTCTGGAGTGGCCATTTCTGAAGGTGACTCTAACTTAACTGGGAATGCATCAAAGCTTTTACGACTTCATCATGCTCCTTTACTCTCGCTCAATGGCGCGGTTAATAGCAAATGATCAACTAACTGATGCATTCCCTGTTTCAAGAGGCACCGTCAAGGATGCCTCTTTTCCCCCTTCCTCTTTATCATAGACCTAGATCCCCTGATCCGGCATCTGCAAGAACACCATTTGCACAGAGGACTTTGGTTCCGCCAGGGACCCCTCCTGGCTTCCGTCTACATCAATGACATCCTTCTATTTGTACGGGACCCCCCCAAACACACAGACACTGCTCCCCATCATCTGAGAAATAATACGATATGGTACTCTTTCTGGTCTCTCCATAAATCAGAGTAAATCTGAGCTCTTTTCTCTCACGGAGGCCTCTGTTCCATGTGCATTAGAATAACCTCTTTGCTGGTGTATTGATCCCCCTATGTACCTCAGAATCATTCTTCGTAAGCAGAGGGAAGAGGTAATTCGCCACAACTATGGCCCCACAGTTGACAAACTCACCACTCAGACTGACAGATGGATTCGCTGCCACGGTCTACTTCAAGGCGGATAGCCATTATTAACATGGTAGCGCTTCCATGCTTTCGCTACACGTTTCTGAACATCCCGATTGCACTGACCAACTCTTTCTTCACCACCTTGCACAGCCTTTGGACCCATCCTATATGGGCTGCTACTGTCCCAAAATCAAACAGGAGGCACTAACCCTCCCATAAGATAAAAGTGGCTTTGGTGTACTGGATTTCCAGTTGCATTATCTGGCTGTGCAGAGCCATTTCTCCTACCACTGACTTCCCTTCCTAAAACCAGGGCAGGTGCAAGCGGGTCAGCTCCCTGGATCTTCAATCCTGCCCCACGGAGTCCCAAGTGAACCCCCTGAGATACACACTCTCTCCACAACGTGCTGCGCATCGTCCAAACTCCGAAGGTATCTAGGCATCCTCCTTCTATACTCACTGGATAGTCCCCTTATAAACCATCTTTGGCTACCAATGTCCAGGAAACACTGGCACTGCGCGCACTTTCAGCCCACCAGCTACACGCTATAAGTGGCCTTTTCACAAATCGTAAAGTGGACGAACACACCGCATTTGAGACCTTACGCGACAAACAACCTGCTTACCCGGAGGAACAGGCTGAATGTCCCCCCTTAACTTTAGTGGTATTGCCTGCTGATAGCATCAGGCTGGTACCCAGTCTCTACCCCTCCTGCTTCACACTAAAACCAACGCATGCGCTCACATCCCGGCGGCTTGGGAGCGTGACCGGGGCTACTCCATCCCAGACAAAACTAGGTAGAACTGCTGCACACAAAGTTAACTAGTATCCACTAACAGTGGGCACAACGTACTTCATTACAAGTACCTCCATCGGGCATATACCACTCCCAAGGCCCTAGCGCGATTTGACCCCTCATGCTCACATTGTGGCCCTCCATGTGCGGCAGACAGTGCCAACTGTACTGTTATTCGCGCTTATTGGAATGATATATGTTGGAGCACACTACTGATCCACTCATGGCATTCCTAGAATATGACAAACCCTTGATCTCTGGACTCAGACGATTCATTGCCATGGCTTAGTTATTAGCTAAATGGCTCACAGCCCTCCTCTGGGCAACAGTAAAACACCCACAACCAACGACTGGCTGGAGGACATGACATACTGCAATACTACTAGTGAACTTTACACCTCTTTCGGCTTCAACCTCCAGGCCTAAAGACATCTGGGCTCTTGTCTCTGGACTCCGACGCCCCGGATACTGCCACTGACTAATCTATCTGATCTACGATCTCACGTCAGAGAAGATCTCACAGATACAGGACAGTGGCCTTGCTCAATGTGGATCGATAAGAGGACAAGGACACGTGCAGCTGTTCTTTGTGAAACAGGTCAGGACACACACACAGACTTCACAGCTAGACAAGAGATCTGATGAGGGCACACACACAGGCTTCACAGCTACACAAGAGATCTGATGAGAGCACACACACAGGCTTCACAGCTAGACAAGAGATCTGATGAGGGCACACAAAGACATTCTATGAGAGCATACGAGCAGCCTCAGGCCAGGCATTTTACCAAAAGAAACACTGGCATTACGTGCGGAGTGCAAGAAATCAGTCTTACCTGCCACCTCCACAATCTGGTGTCGAGCGATGTCATAGTAGGGATCGTCCCAGCGCAGGTGGGTGTTGGGCTCAGGTGAGTCTTTGGCTTCTCCGATAGCTGCAGAGAACACCAACAACATGTGTAAATACACTGCTGAGAGCCTAGAGGAGTGGGGCACTGCACTATGCTAGAGGTGTGGAGCCACCAGAGAAGGAGGCTGAACATCACAGGAAAGCATGCTTCACTGGGGCACAGTGTACAGCACAGGAGGCGGCACACTATGCCAGGGGATGATATTCAAGATCTAAGAAGGAAAGGACACAGAACACAGGAGAGGTCAGGGATGCTGCTCACGTGAGGGAGGGGACACTGTACAGCACATATGGAGCTGCTGCACAGCACTAGCGGTAACACTGCACAACGCAGGGATGGAAGCTGCAGAAGTGGGGACTTTGAACACACGTCAAAGAAAGGTTACACAAGCTGCATGGCACAGAAGGGCCACCTCGCCACATACAAGAAAAAGCTGCACAGCTCATGAGAAGGCAACACATGCAACAGAAGATGGAGCTGCCCCTGAGGGACATACACACCACAGCTGGGGAGACTTCAGAAGGCTTGGAGCACGCAGTACAGCACAGGAAGGAATGCCACACACAGCACAAGGGTTGGCAGAGCACCCAAAGCACACTTTACAACATGCAGGACAATGCTCTAGTGCACGAGGCAAAACGAACAGCAGGCTGTGCTGCATAACAAAAGAGGGGTGCTAGGTCAGGGAAATACTGTGCAATGCACAACATTTGGGATGGGGTGCAAGAGGAGACGCTGACTTCAGAGCAGCGGTCACACGAAGGGTACATCTGCCAAACTGACAGGGAAGCGAGAGAGATGGAGGAAGGCCCTCCCATGGCAGAAGCGGGTGTCGTGGGTTCCTGCAGTCCATCTCTGCGCAGATGCCAATGTTGGGAAACAAGCACTGGGAAAGCCAAGAGATATGGTGTTGGCTGCTGAGCTTTTCACTTTGCCAATGCTTACTCTGCTTGAGGATGTTTTTTGCAAGAAGGCACACAGTGCATGAACTGAAGCAATGCCAGCAGTCAAACCACACACAGAAGGCACAGTACAAATACTTTTTATTGAAAAAGTAAGGTCTTGGCTGACGCTTAACCTAAAACTAGCACAGAGACTATGAAAAAGAATACTCTTAACGGCTAATTGTTTATTAACTGACTTGCAACACGCCTGGGAATGTTTTGAAAGGGAGAATAAAAAGATAAATAGAACATAAATCCTCAGCTTCAATGATTAAAGTGACCAAGTGCTACCCGGCGGGTACTAAAGGTTTACTTGCAGCATAGACAGGGCAAACCATGGGAAACGGTCCGAAGCCACTCAGGGGCTGGACCTATATTGTACCTCCATCCCAGCAGTCGAGAGGAGCACACTACCACAGCCCACCCAGGGTTAGGACTTTGGCTTCTACCAGCAAATGGAGTCCCCGAGAGCAGATGCAGAGTGTGGTCCATTTCATAGCCCCAGCGACGCGGAGTGTACCAGACCATTGTACCATAGCAGTGCATCCTCAACATCAAGAGGGTGGGACGTGACGTACACTGCAAGAGCCCCATCTGCAGAGATCAGCAGTCTCTTCCATGTCTTCGAGGTGGTGTGTACCTGGCCTGCTGTGTCACCACATAAGGATTTGCTGCAGCAGGGAAGGGTGAAGCCACCTCCACAGGATGAAGGAGATCAGCTGTTATGACTGCCTGGTGCCCAATGCAGAGTAGAAGCAGTTGTTCCGCCCTGCAGGGTCTGAAGAGGACAGTACCAGTGCCTGCAGATGAGAGGGTGTACACTACTTCCAAAGTCCCTATGAGGGTAAGAGATGGGGGCCTGCACCCCCTTCTTCCACTAGTCTTACAAAAGACTGACTTTTCAGGCCCTGGCCTCACAATACTACAAGCTGCAGCAACATCCAAACCACCTGGACCTCGGTGCCTGCAAATTAAAACTCAGAGGGATCATTGTATCTCATGCACTCTCACAGCATGTCGCTGGAGCCCCCCCGAAGGTCCATATCACCTACCTGGCTTGGGATATTCAGGAGTATCGTCCAGAGGCCAGTTCTTATCGTCGTCCAATGACGTCAGTTTGAGCTGGTCCAGGGACTGGTTGGTATTGTCCAAGCCCAGGTCATCCTGCAGGTCTGTGAGAGGGTCGCTGGCCATGCTGCTTCCTTCAGATGGCAAGACCAAAGCCTACAACGGGAAGTGTAAAGAGGTACTTCAGGTACAGCAAAGACATACACAGAGTGCAGAGTAACAGATTCCCTCACGCAGCCACCTAGGGTGCGCCACAGCCGTGCAACCCCCACCACACGTACAATCACAATAGTACATTGGAGTCTAAAAGGATCCTGCGTCACAATACTCTAGGTTACCTTATAGGGCTCTGCGTCACAGCACCGGGATGTATCCTATGGTGTTCTGTGTCACACAACCCAAGAATACCCGAGGGGTGTGAGTAACAATACTGGACTAAGGCCCTTATGTACTAACCAATTTTGCATTTCTTAACGGTCCGAATCAGTATTTCGGGCCGTTAAGAAATGCAAAACTGCTTTTCGGTATGTATGAAGCATATGCAGCGTCGTAAAATATGATTTCTACCCAGTAGAAAGGGCATTTCATGATTTGCAAAATAGGAAATCGCAAATAGAGCTTTCCAAATTGCAATTCGGTACTGCACGTACATAGCATTTCCTAATTGCAAATGGTTGCAAAAAGGGTATTTAGGAAATGCAATTACCATTGAATTGGATCTGATGTTAACCAGGTGCAAACTTTAAAAAAAAATAAAGGCACCCAAAATGCATCAAATAAGGTCACCCTCTGTCTAAACACTAAGGGGCGGAATGGAATGTCAGATGTCACTAACTTTATCTGTCTTGTGGGGGAGGCTGCTCTGCAAGTTGTAGTAACAGACATGTTTCTGCTCATGAGCACAGCAGGTATTGTGCTCCACCTCAAGTGTTTAGGGCCTCGTTGGGATCAGTGCAAGCGCCAGTGGCTCCCACGGTTCGGCAGTAACACCCTATCTGTTGTAGTTCCATTATAAGGGGGGATCTGGCCAGGGCGGAGTACCTGCTGAGAAGTATCCCTCCTGCTCCCATAGGTAAAGGCTGAGCAGAGCCCGCAGAGAGCAGCCCCCAAGGTTCCATTCTAAGGGGGTATCTGGCCAGGGCGGAGTACCTGCTGAGAAGTATCCCTCCTGCTCCCATAGGTAAAGGCTGAGCAGAGCCCGCAGAGAGCAGCCCCCAAGGTTCCATTCTAAGGGGGTATCTGGCCAGGGCGGAGTACCTGCTGAGAAGTATCCCTCCTGCTCCCATAGGTAAAGGCTGAGCAGAGCCCGCAGAGAGCAGCCCCCAAGGTTACATTCTAAGGGGGGATCTGGCCAGGGCGGAGTACCTGCTGAGAAGTATCCCTCCTGCTCCCATAGGTAAAGGCTGAGCAGAGCCCACAGAGGCTCCATTAAAGAGCAGAGAGTTAGCAATTAGTGGCAGAGGGAATGGGGAAGCTGAGGATGCCCACCCCATCCGAGGGGAAGCACTTCTGAAGCTTGTTAGGGCAGGCCCATGAACTATGCATGGACCCATCTCTGCACATCCTGATCAGAGGTCTTGCTTCAGTATTCTAGTTCAGCCTCCTCTGCTCCTCGGATGGAAGCTGCTTCCAACAAATGTTCCACCTTTCCTACCTGAGCACACACTGCAGGAAAGAAGGAGGAGCCCTTAACTTCACCTCATCCACCCAATGACGGAACGAGGGGGTGGGGTCAGCATGGAAGAGACGAGGCGCAGCCTAGAGACTCAAGCAACTTACAGCCGCAGCACTGTGACATCACAAGGGTCTGCCACACGGGTAACTGAGACGCATGCAACTCACAGCCACAGCACTGTGACATCACAAGGGTCTGCCACACGAATAACTGAGACGCATGCAACTCACAGCCACAGCACTGTGACATCACAAGGGTCTGCCACACGGATAACTGAGACACGTGCAACTCACAACCGCAGCACCGGACATTACAAGGGTCTGCCACACGGATAACTGAGACGCATGCAACTCACAGCCACAGCACTGTGACATCACAAGGGTCTGCCACATGTATAACTGAGACGCATGCAACTCACAGCCGCAGCACTGTGACATCACAACAGCCCGCCACACAAATAACTGAGACACATGCAACTCACAACCGCAGCACTGTGACATCACAAGGGTCTGCCACACGGATAACAGACACGTGCAACTCACAACCGCAGCACCGGACATCACAAGGGTCTGCCACACGGATAACTGAGACGCATGCAACTCACAACCTCAGCACTGTGACATCACAAGGGTCTGCCACACGAATAACTGAGACGCGTGCAACTCACAACCTCAGCACTGTGACACCACAAGGGTCTGCCACACGAATAACTGAGACGCGTGCAACTCACAACCTCAGCACTGTGACATCACAAGGGTCTGCCACACAGATAACTGAGACACGTACAACTCACAACCGCAGCACTGTGACATCACAAGGGCCAGCCACACGGATACCTGCGACACATGCAACTCACAACCGCAGCACTGTGACATCACAAGGGCCTGCCACACGGATACCCAAGACACAATCAAGTCATAGCCATTGTATTATAGGATCAGAAAGACACAAGGACCCGCCACATAGATAACTGAGTAACAAGCAACTCATATCCTTAGCATGTCAAAAGTACATGGGACCCGTAGCTCAAGGACACGGGCCTCTATATGCACAACAGGGGCACAAGCAATTGTTTCTGTTGCATTTTATCAATAGTACATTGGATCACAATGTCACAAGGAACTTTCTATTAGGAAATCGCACTTTTGTGATTTCCTAATAGCGAACGCAAATCTGTTCGAAAAAAGGTTACATACATTCCGTTTTGCGATTCCCAAGTAGCAATCTACGGATTTGGTATTTGGGAATCGCAATTTCGGAATTTCATACATATGGGCCAATACCCTTTATGGTTTTGCGCGACATCCCTTGAATGTACCCAATAGGGCTTTACCTCATGACTCCCAACTGTACCCTCTTGAGCTCTGCTTCGCAATACCTGACCGTACCCAACAGGCATGTGTGTCACAACATCCCTATGGACTGCAAATGTATGGACCAAATGGACCCTATGGATTTTTTCAACGTCACAACACTCAAATGTACTCTATTGTGCCTGCGTCACACCACTGGAATGTGCCCTTTACAGCCTGGTTGTACCTACTAGAAAAACACCAGCCTATCCGAGGGGGCGCAGCCGCAAGAAACAGAGTCAATCCTATGGGGCTCTGCTGCACAACCCTAAAATGTATCATAAGGGACAGAGCATGACAACACTCAAGTGTACCCTATGGGGCCCTGGGTGAACACTCAAGGGCACATTATGGAGCTCTGTGTCACAACACTTTACTGAACCCTATCTCTCTTACGGAAGGGACAACCAGGCTTTCAGATAAGACATAGTACTGACTGATTTAGTGGCCATAATAGAACAGCTGCATGGCAGGATGAGAAACAGTATAGAAAGATACGAGCCTCGGCTTCTCAGCAGCATCCATTAACTGCCTACCATATCATCTTGTGTCTGCTGGGATATGGACAGGCATGGTCTGTCTCTTTCTTAACAAAGAGATGGACAGGTATGGTATGCCTCTTTCTTAACACAGATGGACAGTCGTGGGCAGGCACTGTCTGCTTCTTTCTTAACAGAGAGATGGACAGGCATGGTCTGCCTCTTCTTAGCAAACAGATGGGACAGGCGTGTTCTGCCTCTTTCTTAACAAACAGATGGGCAGGCATGGTCTGCCTCTTTCTTAACAAACAGATGGACAGCCATACTCTGCATTTTTCTCAACAAACAGATGGACAGCCTTACTTTGCGTTTTTCTCAACAAACAGATGGACAGCCATGGTCTGCCTGTTTCTTGATAAAGAGGTGAACAGCCATGGTCTTCTCCTTTCTTAAACAGATGGACAGGCATGGCCTGCCTCTTATTTACAGATGGACAGGCATGGACACCCATTTTTTGCTCTTTCTTAACAAACAAGACAGGCATGGGCTCCCTCTTTCTATACAAAAAGATGGACAGGTATGGTCCGCCTCTTTCTTAACAAAGAGATGGACAGGAATGGACAGGCATGGTCTGGCTCTTACTGACAGATGAACAGGAATGGTCTCCCTCTTTCCTAACACACAGATGGCTAGGCATGGGCTCCCTCTTTCCTAACAGATGGACATGCATGGCCTCCCTCTTTCCTAACAAACAGAAGGCCAGCCATGGTCTGCCTCTTTACCAGTTAGATGTGCTTACTGATTACTGATCTCATGATACACTGTTACCTTAGGGGGCCTCAAGGCCAGGATGATTTCCAAATTCTGTTTAACTTGTACACCGAGCCACCTTCTGGTCTCATCTCGGTTCACTACATAATCGAATAGAACACTGTGCAGATGCTTCTTAAATGGGATCCGCATTCTTCCAACTCAACTGAAGAGTTCAAGCATGCTTGGCAGACGCCCACTGTTGTGTGTTGAACAATCTGCTAAAAGTAAACAGAGATAAGACAGTGGCGCTAATTATAGGAGCTGATCCCGAGACCGGTCCTGCAGAGTTTTGTCCCCTACATCTCAGGCCTCCTCCTGTCCTACTGATGACGAAGAACCTTCGATAGATGTTCAGAAGCTGTCTTTTCTACCTCTGACTCAGAATGACTGATGGTCCACTGGGTTCCCCCAGTTAAAGAAAAGATGCTGAGAAAAAATTGAACCTTTATACCTAGAAAGAGGTCAGGACAGGTTGTGGGATACTGTGTTCTAGCCCACTAGATTACTGTAACTCCTATCAAGGCCTCACAGATCTGTCCATTTCGAAGCTGCAGCAGCTTCAGAATCTGGCTATGCAACCAGTAAAAGTGCTCCCTACATGTAATCATCTCGCAGTCCAGACAAAATCTCAAATGCCAAATCACAAAACAATCCATCTCAAATCTCTTTGCTTAACCAAGAAAGCCTTGCACAGGTCTATAGCCTGGTCTTTCTTTCCATTTACTTGCCCGCCCGCACGCCCGCACCCCCCCCCCCCTCTAAAAGCTGCAGCTGACTTTCCCTCTCCAAACTGCATCTGCACTTAAAACTTTCCTTGCCCCTCCCCAAGCTGGGGATGTGTTCAAGGGTTTCTTCCTTCACCCCAAGCTACAGCTGTACCCAAAGCTTTCCTCATCCCCTACCATTCAGGTGGTGTCATTTCTTTATCAGATCAGGCTATTTTTAGGTCCTCTTGGCCCCCTACCAGCCAGTTGACAATGAACAGGTGTTCTGTTCAGTCAGAAAGTAAAGGAGCAATAAAGACCCCTTTAAATCTTATGTTGTCACATCTGTGCTGTGTTGAGAGACAGAGATCAAATGTCAGTTTGTCCTGCAATTAATTTCCCATCTTACTGCAGAGTTCCAGGATTTTGTAAGGTCAACTTCTCTGACCTGCTGTAAAAAGAGCTATTTAAATGTTGTTTATTAGGAAAAACCTGACACCATAAAGTCTTTAATTTCACAGTAGGTCAACTGTACAGACATTTCAAAATATATTTCAGTAGTTGTGAAAGCCCTTTTTTGTACTTATGTGTGATGAAATAAATTATTTAAAAAGGACAAAAATAAATCAGAACTCTTTACTTAGTGATGTGCAAAACATAAATAAGTTTTCAGAAACCCGATATTCACAGATTATTGTTAATACTCTATATAGCTTTATAGTAAAGCTGCAAGTTAGTGGGAAGGTTTTTGGACATTTCTTGGAAATTTACTTTCTGTAAATGACAGTATGATACCACATCATGCATTAGTAACATATTTATTAAAAGTGAGTGTTTAAACATAAACTGAGAAACATTCCTGCCTTGATGGGAATGCTATTAGTAAATTAAGAGGCAAGTCATGGATCATTTGTCCCTTATGCATGGGCTAGATTCTTATTATACATGTAGCAAACATTTTGTCTATTTAATCAAACAAAAGAGTTTTTGTGCAGCAAAAATGATGAGCTCACATATCTGAAGGTGCATCCGTATGTGAGAATGAAGAAAAAGGCGGCTCTTTAAACTAATCGCCTAGGAATACACAATTTGAGACCCGTTTATGGGTCAGTACATTTCAGTTGGGTTGAGAAGATTATTCAAGTTACTTGACCTGCAGGTCTAGTAACATTTTTATAATTTTTCAAGGTCTGACGTTGCAGCTGAACCCAAAGCTTTCCTCGTCCCCTCCAAACTGCAGCTGCAGCCAGAGCTTTCCTCGTCCCCTCCAAGGTGCACCTGCACCCAAAGCTTTCCTCGTCCCCTCCAAGGTGCACCTGCACCCAAAGCTTTCCTCGTCCACTCCAAACTGCAGCTGCAGCCAAAGCTTTCCTCGTCCCCTCCAAGGTGCACTTGCACCCAAAGCTTTCCTCGTCTCCTCCAAGGTGCACCTGCACCCAAAGCTTTCCTCGTCCACTCCAAGGTGCACCTGCACCCAAAGCTTTCCTCGTCCACTCCAAGGTGCACCTGCACCCAAAGCTTTCCTCGTCCACTCCAAACTGCAGCTGCAGCCAAAGCTTTCCTCGTCCACTCCAAACTGCAGCTGCAGCCAAAGCTTTCCTCGTCCCCTCCAAGGTGCACTTGCACCCAAAGCTTTCCTCGTCCACTCCAAACTGCAGCTGCACCCAAAGCTTCCCTAACCCCCATCAAACTGCAGCTGCACCCAAATCTTTCCTCACCCCTTTCAAGCTGCATCAGCACCCAAAGCTTTCCTCACCCCTCCTCAAGCTGAGGCTGCGTTCAAGGTTTCCTTGTTCACTCCAAGCGGCAGCTGCACCCAAAGCTTTCCTCGTCCACTCCAAACTGCAGCTGCACCCAAAGCTTTCCTAAACCCCATCAAACTGCAGCTGCACCCAAAGCTTTCCTAAACCCAATCAAACTGCAGCTGCACCCAAATCTTTCCTCAACCCTTTCAAGCTGCATCAGCACCCAAAGTTTTCCTCACCCCTCCTCAAGCTGAAGCTGCGTTCAAGGTTTCCTCGTTCACTCCAAGCGGCAGCTGCACCCAAAGCTTTCCTCGTTCACTCCAAGCGGCAGCTGCACCCAAAGCTTTCCTCATCCACTCCAAACTGCAGCTGCACCCAAAGCTTTCCTAAACCCCATCAAAATGCAGCTGCACCCAAAGCTTTCCTAACCCCCATCAACCTGCAGCTGCACCCAAAGCTTTCCTAACCCCCATCAAACTGCAGCTGCACCCAAACCTTTCCTCACCCCTTTCAAGCTGCATCAGCACCCAAAGCTTTCCTCACCCCTCCTCAAGCTGAGGCTGCGTCCAAGGTTTCCTCGTTCACTCCAAGCGGCAGCTGCACCCAAAGCTTTCCTCGTCCACTCCAAACTGCAGCGGCACCCAAAGCTTCCCTAAACCCCAAACTGCAGCTGCACCCAAAGCTTTCCTAAACCCATCAAACTGCAGCTGCACTCAAACTTTCCTCGTCCCTTTCAAGCTGCATCAGCACCCAAAGCCTTCTTGTTCCCTGCAAGCTGCATCTGCACCCAGAACTTTCCTTGCCCCTCCCCAAGCTGGGGATGCGTCCAAGGCTTTCCTTTTCCACTCCAAGCTGCAGCTGTACACAAAGCTTTCCTCAACCTCCCCCCAAGCAGCAGCTACCCCCAAAGCTTTTCTCATCCAGCTCAAAGTTGCACTCACAGCCTTTCTTGTCCCCCTCTAAGCTGCTCCCCCGGAAGTTTTCCTCAAAGCTGCAGCTGCCACTAAAGCTTTCCTCATCCCCTTCCAAGCTGCACCTAAAAATGTACTCCCCCCCCCCAAGCTGCACCCAAAGCTGTCACCAAGCTACAGCTAAAACTTTCCTTCTCCCCTTTGAAGCCTGCCATGAGGTGCAAAAGAGGTTCAAAGCATGTCATGAATTTGCAGAAATAATTAAGAGAAGGATTTAAGGAAGAGCTGTTCTGGAGGGCGAAGTGAGGCAGGTCGTTAGTCAGAGAGAAAGAGAGCTCTGTCACGAGGTAGTGGGGCATGAGGATGGATGAAGGAAGCAATTAGGTGGAATGAGGGTTTGAGGCAGGTCGGGCAGTGGAGGTGGAGTTGATGGGTGAGGAATGTCACGAGGTTGAGGAGATGGATGAGGCATGCCATGAGGCGGAAGAAAGCAGGGGGACATGGATAAGGCATGTTATAAGGTAGAGGACATCGATTAAGTATGTCTTCAGGTGGCTGAGGCATGTCATGAGGTGGAGGAGATGGATATGTCATGAGGTGGAGAAGAAGGATGAGGCATGTTGTGTCAGAAAGGAGATGCATGAGACACCATGAGGTAGCATAGTGGAACATGAGGAGGGAATGGAAACAGAAATAACAATTAATTTAGGGCCAGATCTGTGACTGGGGATGAATATTTGACACTGTTCTTCATTCCGTCCATCATCTGTTTTTTTTGTTTTTTTGCAGATGTCCCCCTAAGAAAGGTATGCCTAGACGTGGGTCCTGTGCTTGCTAAACCACCGGATTCAAGCTAGTCTGCCAGATGAGGGGTAATACCCTGAAACCGGTCCCAAGATGCTTGTTTCCGGTCCAGGGAGGACCTGGCCTGGCAGTTCAGGCTGGAATGTTCCCATGGGGAGTAGGCTCAAGACTGATTTGCATATGGCACGGTCCAAACTGGGATGGCGTGGTGAGCAAAAACAATGAATTTAGGCCCAAATCTGTGACAAAGGGTGAAGGTTTGACATTTTTCACCACTCAATCCATCATCCGTTCTTTAGGGTCGAGCCTGCGTTGCATGCGCTTGCGCATGCGTATCGCAGCGAGACGCTTTTGTATTTAGAAAAGGGCTCGGCGCCCTGTCAACTTCACGTCAGTGTTTTTTATTGGTTCGTGGGCTTGCCTAATAAAATCAGCTTGCTTTCATTAGTCGAAGGCACGCATACGTCATGCCTTTTCCGGTGGCTAGCCCTTCTCGAGCGCAGCGACCAAGTACAGAAAACATGCAAGGCTCGCTGTTTTCCATCGGGCTCATGGACTTCTTTTTCTCTAATTTACGAGCGCGATCTCGCTTGGCAGAAGTCGAGTGCTTTACATAGTTAATTTCACTTTTTCGGGTTATGTACATAAATGCACTTTTGCTCGATAGGTGAAAATTCGGGTTAGGAGTTTACAACGCGATCAGCTCTAACATGAGCAAACGTGAGACCCGTTGCATTGTAAATGCTTGTTTTGCATTTGTCGTCCTGAGTGGGTATGCCAGGACATGGGTCCCATTCTTGGTATACCATTGGACTCAAGCTAGCCTGGCTGAGCGGGTTGATAACCCGAAAACAGTCCCAAGATGCTTGTTTCTGGTCCAGGGAGGATTTAGTCCCAGATCTGTGACTGGGGGTGAATGTTTGACATTGTTCAGCATTCCGTCTATCATCTATTATTTTTGCATGAGGAGGGGGGCACATTCTGAAGTTGTGTGTGGGCCCCCATTGACATCTACTCTTTTTAAGTAAACTCTGAGCTACTACAAACAGGAGCTGAACTGAAAGGAAGCAGCAGCAGCTGAAGGAGGCACCAGGCGCTGGAGCCTCTGCCAGAAGTCCTGTGGCCTCAGTCCTTAAACTAAATATTTATTTTCAGCACCTGGCGTCCAAACCGGATCTTCCAGCTCCCTGCACATCAGTCAGAGCTGACAACTGAGGGTGGGTGGGAGGGGCCGGTACAGAAAGTGGACAACAGAGAGTGGCAGACAGGACTCGGAAAACAGCAATCCAACAAAGGATGGATGGAGGATATAGGGAACCACATGGACAACAGTGGGCCGGTCGGTGGTGGGGGGGGGGTGGGATGGGCTGTGGTGATGGGTGCTGGGGAAGCAAAGGAAGCAAGCAGACAGGTGGACCGAGTTAGGGGAGTAGAGGAGCAAAGTGAGTAGGGCATGGCGGAGAAGCAGGGACAGCAACTGAAGAAGAGCGAGAACGAGGAACATGGAGGAAGAAAAGTACACCAAGGGGCCAGCTGGAAAACACACTAATACTCTCAAAGTGCTTAAACAAAAAGAAAAAAGTTGCGCCTGATGATAACTGAGCAGTGGCCTTGATGCTCATGATAGGGACCCAACACAAGTAGATGCATGAAATCCTATAGAATTTGACGAATAAGAAACAAGCAAATGAGAGTGACCAATGGTAAGCAATAGGCGGGCTCCAAGCCCACTGTAAGATAAGGCTATGTCTCCCAACAGACAGTGCATGCACTATCCTACGCAAGACCTAACCAGCCTCTTTTTCCAATTTGACAGCCGAGCATGTTTATCATATCCTTTGTGCCACATTTACCAAGGATTTGCATTAGAGTCATGAAAGTGATACACAAACGCTTGCAAGGGCTTTTTAATTCCAGCACAAAGGTTATTTTGTGCTATAAAGGTGCCCTTTTCTCAGCGCATGTAGTGTTTTATGTTACTTTGCATTAAAGGAGTGTTACTCAGGTATAACTGGGATAGATTAGCACAAGCATTCATAGTTTCTGTCGTAAAGCCTGATTTATTACAATAGCCAGACCAAGCTTTAAGTAAAAATAAAACACAAAAAAAACACCTTCATGAAGCAGGCACTATTATGGTGAAATAATTGCTGCTAACCTTCCACTAACTGCAGTTGTGCTGCACTGTACAACACATATACAGTGAGTGTAATGTTAAGAGTGCCTCTAGGAATGGGGTTTTCTATCGGACGGGAGCATACCCAGTACAAATCTTAAGCAATCTTCGGCTGCTGTGCTGCACAAAACACATGAATCTGCCCCTTGATATGCAAGCCAGGCCTCCACAGCCTTTAAACTCACACTATCAGGCAGTTAATAGGAATGAATCTGAAACATAATCTGTATGTGTTATTTCTATTTTATTACCTCACCTCTTTACCCTCAGATTGTCTTTTAAGCTCTCTATCTCTACTTCTCTACATACCTTCATAATCAATCTCAGTTCACTTTTGTCTAAATCACCCATCCCTCAACACACACTAAGTGCATCCCTCACAGGCGTCTGTCTCTACCTCCCTCTCAGTGCCTACATCTATCACGGTCTCCTCAACTGGGGGCTTCATATAGCTTCATTTATCTTGCGCGCCGTCTAACACTGCAAACAGAAATGTACATAACACCAAGTATCAAATAGTGCACACAGGACATTAGAAGGACTGTGGCGTCACAGAAATCAGTAAGGGTGTGGGCTGCTGTTTGGGGAGTAGAAACATCAAGGTCAAACAGGCCTCTGGACTCTGTGCAGGGACTGCAAGTGGGGAGAGAGCAGTCAATGGAAGCTCTCGGGCAAAGGGAGAGCACCAGTCCCTCCCGCTGAGGTGTATGGTGGGCCACCATGCAGTATGAAGCCCATCAACATCTGTGAGATATGGAAGCCTCGTGGGCCCCTGGTCACATTCTGCAGGAGACCCCCAACTTTTTGTGTCCCTCTCCATATGCATCTCCAGGCACCCAACCTAGGCCTTCCTTATTTGCTGACATACAATAGAGACCTGCTCCCACCCACCCTCTCCAAAGAGTCCACATAGATACCCACCAGATGTGAATTCTGAGACCATATCACACCCACACAATGAAAACTCCACTGCTCACACTATCACATGGAGGGGGCGACCACAAAATCCCCCGCTCCCGCTGGGACAACAAATTGACGATACCAGGCCACAATGTTCAATATGGCAGCACCCGCATCTGGACCTCATCCACCTCAGGAAGGTGGCACCCTTCTAGTATTACAAAAACACAACACCCACTTCTTAAAACCAGCCTACAAACAACCAAATAACCTCAAGGGCCGCCTAGCCTGCCCTCCCAAACATAGCACTGCCTGTTCAAAAAACCATCAATGTCTTCCCATCACCCGCAAGTCAACAGGACTCCCAGCCTGCCCCCACTCACATAGCACTGACTGTTCATACCTGCCTAAAGCCATCACTGACTTCTCAACTCAACAGGACTCCCAGCCTGCCCCCACTCACATAGCACTGACTGTTCATACCCGCCTAAAGCCATCACTGTCTTCTCAACTCAACAGGACTCCCAGCCTGCCCCCACTCACATAGCACTGACTGTTCATACCCGCCTAAAGCCATCACTGTCTTCTCAACTCAACAGGACTCCCAGCCTGCCCCCACTCACATAGCACTGACTGTTCATACCTGCCTAAAGCCATCACTGTCTTCTCAACTCAACAGGACTCCCAGCCTGCCCCCACTCACATAGCACTGACTGTTCATACCCGCCTAAAGCCATCACTGACTTCTCAACTCAACAGGCCTCCCAGCCTGCCCTCCCAAACATAGCACTGACTGTTCATACCTGCCTAAAGCCATCACTGACTTCTCAACTCAACAGGACTCCCAGCCTGCCCTCCCAAACATAGCACTGACTGTTCATACCTGCCTAAAGCCATCACTGACTTCTCAACTCAACAGGACTCCCAGCCTGCCCCCACTCACATAGCACTGACTGTTCATACCTGCCTAAAGCCATCACTGACTTCTCAACTCAACAGGACTCTTAGCCTGCCCCCACTCACATAGTGCAGCCTGTTCATACCTGCCAAAAACCACCCCTATCTGCCCACCACCACAAACATAACAGGACTCCTACTCTGCCCTCCCTCTCACACAGCAGAACCTGTTCATCCCTGCCAAAACCCACCAGTTTCTGCCCACCACCCTCGATGAACTAGACTCCTAACCTGCCAAAACCCATCAGTTTCTGCCCACCACCCTTGCTGATCTAGACTCCTAACCTGCCAAAACCCACCAGTTTCTGCCCACCACCCTTGCTGATCTAGACTCCTAACCTGACAAAACCCACCAGTTTCTGCCCACCACCCCCGCTGAACTAGACTCCTAACCTGCCAAAACCCACCAGTTTCTGCCCACCACCCTCGCTGAACTAGACTCCTAACCTGCCAAAACCCACCACTTTCTGCCCACGACCCTCGCTGAACTAGACTTCTATTCTGGTCGTTTCATGGACCACTTTTCACCTAACAATACCTGAGCAGCACTGCGACACTCCTCGCGTGGGGAAAATATAGTCAAGAATACACACCAAAACAGTCACAAATATAAAATACAAAAAAAATCTACCTGGAAAACAGGATACGGTCATGCACTCAGCGTGCATCTAGCGCCTTACGCTAGCGCCTCCGAAGAGACGTTTAAAGGCCACACACCGGGTGGGGGCCGAGGTCGCCTGACCCGGGCCCTCGTGGTCTTCACTTTTGTGTCTGGGTGTAAGTCTCTACTTTAGCACTTCACGAGATTACACACTTCACAAGAAGGCTGCAGGACACGTGCAGTGATGGCCCAGGGGCGTGTGGTTGGAGATGGAGGGACGTGTAAGATTGGGTCTGGCCTTGCAGATGCTTGCTTCCACGCCACACTGACTGCATGATGACACCGGTGAACAATCCCTGCGCCCCGAGAGCCTAATGACACCCCCAGATCCGCTTCCCACCAGCCCATTTAACACGTGTCCCCACTGGCGGAAGAGTGCAGCCGCCCTGCCCGGCCTTGAGCACGTCGGAGCCTCGTGTTCTGCCCACCAGGGTCAGCTCGGCTGAATGTTATCCTGTCCCTCGCCAGGTCCCCCCTGTCCCCTCCGTGCAGCTCTCCCTGCCCCGGCCGCACCTTCCTGTCTCTTGTGAAAGGCCTCTGGTGCTGCGGATAACCGCCGAGGATCACACGCTGCGCTTCCTCCTGTGTCTGCTGAGCCGCCCCGAGGAGATGTACAGTAACCGGTTAGAGCACACCTGAGGGACATAGTGCATTGTGTTTGTGATGAAACTGGTGAAGCTTCAGCCCCCAGCCCCCGCCAGCAAGGAACAAAGCCCTTCTGAGCTGGTAGATTCAGGGGCATCCATAGAACAGCCCCACTGGCTTCACTTTTCTGGCCCACGTGCACACGAAGCATTAATACTGCACGTGGGCCACACGCATGTGCTCAGCATGCAGAAAGGATGCCGGCACAGGCTTCTTGGCATCCACAGAGCAGCCGAGCTTTCCAGGAGAGGTGCTGGTGGCCACCTTCTGAATGGCAGGGATAAGAAGGTCTGGTCAAGCAATCGATTCCAACACGTGGTATGCTGTCCATCACTGGGACAGCAGATCCGTGCCCAATGCAGGGGGTATGCTTGGTGTGCCCCTCCAGGTCACAGGTCAGATTCAGGACCTCACGGGGTCAGGTACAGGCCTTGTGCATGTGCTTAGATTAGCATAAACCAACATACAAGTCGGAATATCAGATCTACATGTAGCCGGGCCTTCGGGGCAGGGAATATGTCTGTGTACCTTGCACTGGACATTTCAATCCCAGCACCAACTAAGCACCAACATCCATCCATTCACCCATCTACACAGTCTCCAACCATTCACCCAACCACATACCCACCCATGAATCCATCCACTCACCTGCTAACCCCCAAACAATAATAAAACAAGCATCAAACCTATTTAACAACATATTCAGGATAAACGAAAACAGTGGAGCACTTGGTTGAAAACCACTTAAAGGTTCTTAAAATGTCGGCCTCCTCGCTTGACCAACTTGTGTGATCTAAGGCAAAGGTTTCACCAAGCTTCCCTTTTAATTCATTATCACATGTGAGAGCACATTCAAATACGTGAGTTCAGGGCGTGCCCTATGCAAAAACCTCCCCTATGTTTGATTTAATAGACTATATTATGGCTCCGTGTATATTAAGAGTTTATGCCGCATATATAGGAAGCACTTGACAACTGTAATGCCTTTTCACTCATTAATGACATTGTCATGGATTATAAATGCAAGGATGAGTGACAGAGTGCGTGTACAACGACAAACCTAAAAATGAATAGAAACTGTGGAGCACACAGCAGCGCTCCTCTACCAGTTCCTACCTGTATTTTCAATATAATTCTAAACTGGGGTGAAATCTTACACCCATTACCCATAAATGTGAAACAGCGATATATTCAATGACCTAACACCTTAATCACAAAGGAACACATACACCCACAATTGGTTTGACACTCATGTTTTTACCATGGTGTAAAAAAGTTTCTTTCTAAGTCACATCTTAACATCAAGTATCTTTCCTCAATCAAATCTCCTGTTCACAAACTCCAAGCTTTTGTGCTGATGTGATAGCTCACATGGGCATCAGATATAGATGGTATATGTTAGGCACACGTTCACCGCTTGGAGTATCTTGGTCTTTATGGTTATTTAAGTCAACTGTGCTCATTTTATCATCTTTAGAAGAATAAATGCTGAGTGCACCCAGCGGATCCGAGCCTGTGGCCATGAAGTCAAACATATTTCTGAAAAGGATGCATTAGTACCCTCGGCCAGGAACCCTATGGCTTCTACTGAACATTAACCTGCATTCTGTGCAGTGCCAAACACCCTGTTTACACTACAAAGTCACCATCATTATTCTGTAGTCTGTGCAGTGTCACACACTCAGTTTACACCACAAGGATATAACTAACCTGTAGTCTGTGCACTGCCACACACACTGTTTATACTACAAGGATATAACTAACCTGCAGTCTGTGCACGGCCACACACACTGTTTACACCACAAAAATATAATTAACCTGTAATCTGTGCACTGCCACACACACTGCTTACACCAGAAGGATATAACTAACCTGTAGTCTGTGCACTGCCACACACACTGTTTATACTACAAGGATATAACTAACCTGTAGTCTGTGCACTGCCACACACACTGTTTACACCACAAGGATATAACTAACCTATAGTCTGTGCACTGCCACACACACTGTTTACACCACAAGGATATAACTAACCTGTAGTCTGTGCACTGCCACACACACTGTTTATACTACAAGGATATAACTAACCTGTAGTCTGTGCACTGCCACACACACTGTTTACACCACAAGGATATAACTAACCTGTAGTCTGTGCACTGCCACACACACTGTTTACACCACAAGGATATAACTAACCTGTAGTCTGTGCACTGCCACACACACTGTTTATACTACAAGGATATAACTAACCTGTAGTCTGTGCACTGCCACACACACTGTTTACACCACAAGGATATAACTAACCTGTAGTCTGTGCACTGCCAAACACCCTGTTTACACTACAAGGATATAACTAACCTGTAGTCTGTGCACTGCCACACACACTGCTTACACCAGAAGGATATAACTAACCGGTATTCTGTGCACTGCCACACACACTGTTTACACCAGAAGGATATAACTAACCTGTAATCTGTGCACGGCCACACACACTGTTTATACTACAAGGATATAACTAACCGGTAGTCTGTGCACTGCCACACACAGTGTTTACACCACAAGGATATAACTAACCGGTAGTCTGTGCACTGCCACACACACTGTTTACACCACAAGGATATAACTAACCTGTAGTCTGTGCACTGCCACACACACTGCTTACACCAGAAGGATATAACTAACCGGTATTCTGTGCACTGCCACACACACTGTTTACACCACAAGGATATAACTAACCTGTAGTCTGTGCACTGCCACACACACTGTTTACACCACAAGGATATAACTAACCTGTAGTCTGTGCACGGCCACACACACTGTTTACACTACAAAGATATAACTAACCGGTATTCTGTGCACTGCCACACACACTGTTTACACCAGAAGGATATAACTAACCTGTAGTCTGTGCACGGCCACACACACTGTTTACACTACAAGGATATAACTAACCTGTAGTCTGTGCACTGCCACACACACTGTTTACACCACAAGGATATAACTAACCTGTAGTCTGTGCACTGCCACACACACTGTTTACACTACAAGGATATAACTAACCTGTAGTCTGTGCACTGCCACACACACTGTTTATACTACAAGGATATAACTAACCTGTAGTCTGTGCACTGCCACACACACTGTTTACACCACAAAAATATCATTAACCTGTAATCTGTGCACTGCCACACACACTGTTTACACCAGAAGGATATAACTAACCTGTAGTCTGTGCACTGCCACACACACTGTTTACACCACAAGGATATAACTAACCGGTAGTCTGTGCACTGCCACACACACTGTTTACACCACAAGGATATAACTAACCTGTAATCTGTGCACTGCCACACACACTGTTTACACTACAAGGATATAACTAACCTGTAGTCTGTGCACTGCCACACACACTGTTTACACCAGAAGGATATAACTAACCTGTAGTCTGTGCACTGCCACACACACTGTTTACACCACAAGGATATAACTAACCTGTAGTCTGTGCACTGCCACACACACTGCTTACACCAGAAGGATATAACTAACCTGTAGTCTGTGCACTGCCACACACACTGTTTACACCACAAGGATATAACTAACCTGTAGTCTGTGCACTGCCACACACACTGTTTACACTACAAGGATATAACTAACCTGTAGTCTGTGCACGGCCACACACTCTGCTTACACCAGACGGATATAACTAACCTGTAGTCTGTGCACGGCCACACACTCTGTTTACACCACAAATATATCATTAACCTGTAGTCTGTGCACTGCCACACACTCTGCTTACACCACAAAGATATCATTAACCGGTAGTCTGTGCACTGCCACACACACCTGTTTATACTACAAAGATATATTTAACCTCTAGACTGTGCACTGGCACACACCTCTATTTATACCAGAAGGATAGATTTAACCTGTAGTCTGTGCACGGCCACACACTCTGCTTATACCACCAAGGTATCAATAACCTGCAATATGTGCAGTGCCACACACACTGTCTACACAGCAAAGATAGAATTAATCTGTATAGTACAGTACCACAGTCTGCTTACACCACAAAGATATCATTAACCTGCAGTCTGTGCAGTGACAGATCTCTGTTAACACTACAAATAAATAATTAGCCTGTACACTGTGCAGTGCTACATACTCTGTTTACACTACAAAGATTTCAGTAACTTGCAGTCTGTAGAGTATCACACACCACTGCTTACGCTATGAAGGTGTCTGCAGACTCCGTATAGTACCACACACCACTGCTTACACTATGAAGGTGTCTGCGGGGTCCGTACAGTACCACACACCACTGCTTACGCTATGAAGGTGTCTGCAGACTCCGTATAGTACCACACACCACTGCTTACACTATGAAGGTGTCTGTGGGGTCTGTACAGTACCACACACCACTGCTTACGCTATGAAGGTGTCTGCGGGGTCCGTATAGTACCACACACCACTGTTTACGCTATGAAGGTGTCTGCGGAGTCCGTATAGTACCACGCACCACTGCTTACGCTATGAAGGTGTCCTTGGGGTCCGTACAGTATCACGCACCACTGCTTACATTATAAAGGTGCCTGCAGACTCCGTATAGTACCACACAGCACTGCTTACGCTATGAAGGTGTCTGCGGGGTCCGTACAGTACCACACACCACTGCTTACGCTATGAAGGTGTCTGTGGGGTCCGTACAGTATCACGCACCACTGCTTATACTATAAAGGTGTCTGCGGAGTCCGTACAGTACCATGCACCACTGCTTACACTATGAAGGTGTCTGCAGAGTCTGTACAGTACCACACACCACTGCTTACACTATAAAGGTGTCTGTACAGTACCACACACCACTGCTCATAATATAAAGGTGTCTGAGGAGTCTGTACAGTACCACACACCACTGCTTACACTATGAAGGTGTCTGCAGAGTCTATACAGTACCACACACCACTGCTTACACTATGATGGTGTCTGTGGGGTCCATACAGTATCACACACCACTGCTTATACTATAAAGGTGTCTACGGAGTCCGTACAGTACCATGCACCACTGCTTACACTATAAAGGTGCCTGAGGAGTCTGTACAGTGTACACACACCACTGCTTACACTATGAAGGTGCCTGTGGGGTCCGTACAGTACCACACACCACTGCTTATACTATAAAGGTCTCTGTGGAATCCATGCAGTACCACACACCACTGCTTACACTAGAAAGGTGTCCGAGGAGCCCGTACAGCACCACACACCCCTGTTTACAGTATAAAGGTGTCTGAGGAGTCTGTACAGTACCACAAACCACTGCTTACACTATGAAGGTGCCTGCAGAGTCTGTACAGTACCACACACCACTGCTTACACTATGAAGGTGTCTGTGGGGTCCGTTCAGTATCACGCACCACTGCTTACACTATGAAGGTGTCTGCGGAGTCCGTACAGTACCATGCACCACTGCTTACACTATGAAGGTGTCTGTGGGGTCCGTACAGTACCACAAATCACTGCTTACACTATAAAGGTGCCTGAGGAGTCTGTACAGTACACACACCACTGCTTACGCTATGAAGGTGTCTGCAGACTCCGTATAGTACCACACACCACTACTTACACTATGAAGGTGTCCGCGGGGTCCGTACAGTACCACACACCACTGCTTACACTATGAAGGTGCCTGCAGACTCCGTACAGTACCACACACCATTGCTTACACTATGAAGGTGTCTGTGGGGTCCGTACAGTACCACAAATCACTGCTTACGCTATGAAGGTGTCTGCAGACTCCGTATAGTACCACACACCACTGCTTACACTATGATGGTGTCTGTGGGGTCCGTACAATATCACACACCACTGCTTACACTATGAAGGTGTATTTGAGTCCGTACAGTATCACACACCACTGCTTACACTATGAAGGTGCCTGTGGGGTCCGTGCAGTACCACACTGCTTACGCTATGAAGGTGTCTGCAGACTCCGTACAGTACCACACACCACTGCTTACGCTATGAAGGTGCCTGAGGAGTCTGTACAGTACCACAAACCACTGCTTACACTATGAAGGTGCCTGCGGAGTCCGTACAGTATCACGCACCACTGCTTACGCTATGAAGGTGTCTGCGGGGTCCGTGCAGTACCACACTGCTTACACTATAAAGGTGCCTGCAGACTCCGTACAGTACCACACACCATTGCTTAGACTATGAAGGTGCCTGCAGAGTCTATACAGTACCACACACCACTGCTTACACTATAAAGGTGTCTGTACAGTACCACACACCACTGCTCATAATATAAAGGTGTCTGAGGAGTCTGTACAGTACCAGACACCACTGCTTACACTATGAAGGTGTTCTGCAGACTCCGTACAGTACCACACACCACTGCCTACACTATATGGCATTGAATCCTTCTGCCCACCCCCTAAAGGTATCACTGTTACTTCCCAGACTACACACCCTGATCTATGCTGTAAACGTACTTTGAATAACGTGTGCCTGGTCTACCAATCACGTCCTGCCGTCGCCCACCCCAAGTCTTGCAGGCTCCAGGTCTAACTGCACGTGCAGTGCACTCCCGCTCCCAGGCCTCTCTGCTGCCTCCCTTCATTCACTTACTAGTGTTTGTCTCCACCAGTCTTGTGAAGAACAGTCCTGGCAGAATGTTTTCAAATATTATTCCTGGGCTCCCAAGGGCCACTCTCCTCCAGTCTACTACAAGGATGTTTGCAGTGGTGTAGCCAGTGTGCATTGGGGCCCAGTGCGTGGAAGGAAATGGACCCCTGGCCATTGTTTCATTTGTGAAATACAGCAACAAGCAGGCTCCAGTGGTCTCTCAGGGCCCCGGTGCCACTGCACCGGCTGCATCAATGGAAGCTATGCGGCCAGTAGCAGGACGTGAGTTTAAGATGTAGTCTGTTTATAGGTGCTGGAAGGAGACGCAGATTAGCAGTCGCATTCCAAGGCTGGAGAATGATGGAAAACCCGCCTTGAAACCAGGGGAAGTAAACTTTGGAGATTTATTGGAGGTTTTCACTCGCTCAGAGTGTAAGCTAACCTCAGCCCTCCAGCAAATCCCCTCCAGAATTAGCTCGCAGCTGCCTGCAGCCACCAGGGCTCAGTTTCCCTGGGGATATCGAAAAACAGATAGTCCTCACCTCAGGCTGCTCTCAGTGGCTCCCAGACTGTAAACTCTAAAAACCTTTAAAAACAAAAAATCAGAAACTCGTTGTAGCCTTCAAAACTGCTCCCTCAGCCCGTACAAACACCACAGACACACAGCAGGGGCTGTCTTGGGATGGCAAACACAGGGTGCAAGTGGAAAGATAGCCATACTTAATGCGCTGGACCATCAACAAATATCAATCCTAGTTATTAATTAAAGATATGATCCACAAAGGTGCAGATGCCACCCAAGAGACGAGGCTCCACTCAGGTGCAGTTGCCACCCAAGAGACCATACTCCACTCAGGTGCAGTTGCCACCCAAGAGACGAGGCTCCACTCAGGT
This sequence comes from Pleurodeles waltl, assembly GCF_031143425.1. NCBI lineage: Eukaryota > Metazoa > Chordata > Amphibia > Caudata > Salamandridae > Pleurodeles > Pleurodeles waltl. The sequence continues at coordinate 1,532,017 of NW_027150398.1, read as the reverse complement.
GCAGATGCCACCCAAGAAACAAGGCTCCACACAGGTGAAGATGCCACCCAAGAAACAAGGCTCCACACAGGTGCAGATGCCACCCAAGAGACGAGGCTCCATTCAGGTGCAAGAGACGAGGCTCCACTCAGGTGCAAATGCCACCCAAGGGACGAGGCTCCACATGTGCAGATGCCACCCAAGAGACGAGGCTCCACTCAGGTACAGATGCCACCCAAGGGACGAGGCTCCACTCAGGTACAGATGCCACCCAAGGGACGAGGCTCCACTCAGGTACAGATGCCACCCAAGGGACGAGGCTCCACTCAGGTGCAGATGCCACCCAAGGGACGAGGCTCCACTCAGGTGCAGATGCCATCTAAGAGACGGGGCTCAGCACAGGTGCAGATGCCAACCAAGAGACGGGACTCGGCACAGGTGCAGATGCCAACCAAGAGACGGGACTCGGCACAGGTGCAGACGCCACCCAAGACATGGAGCTCAGCACAGATGCGGACGCCACCCAAGAGACGGAGCTCAGCACAGGTGCGGACGCCACCCAAGAGACGGAGCTCAGCACAGGTGCTGATGCCAGCCAAGAGACGGAGCTCAGCACAGGTGCTGATGCCAGTCAAGAGACGGAGCTCAGCACAGGTGCTGATGCCAGCCAAGAGAGGGAGCTCAGCACAGGTGCGGATGCCACCCAAGAGATGGGGCTCAGCACAGGTGCTGATGCCACCCAAGAGAGGGAGCTCATCACAGGTGCGGATGCCACCCAAGAGAGGGAGCTCATCACAGGTGCTGATGCCACCCAAGAGAGGGAGCTCATCACAGGTGCTAATGCCACCCAAGAGAGGGAGCTCATCACAGGTGCGGATGCCACCCAAGAGACGGAGCTCATCACAGGTGCTAATGCCACCCAAGAGAGGGAGCTCATCACAGGTGCGGATGCCACCCAAGAGACGGGGCTCAGCACAGGTGCAGATGCCTTTGAGAAAAAGCAAACCCCCACCTCCTAGTCTGAATTCTGAATAACAACTCCTTGTATCACCAAACTATATAAACTTCTATATCAACATTACATGCAATATATACATCAAACACGTATATTTATAATCAGTTGTCCTATTTTATTGTATTCAATAATTGGTACACATAAATCAATATCTGTTCTATCACACATATACATATGAACTATAGCCAATACCCGCTCCCGCCTATTTCATAAAACACAACATCTCAAGCACTCCACTCATTCACAGACTACAGTTGCTGCATAAAACAATAGTTTTGTGAACTCAACCCGGGACCATAAATTCACATTCATGCGTCCCTCAATGTCTCATGTGGAATTCATGGTTATTACAAAAAAAGTGTATTTCAATTTGTTATAAATATCCCCAGTTCCCCATTAGGCATGTTCGATATCTAACAAATACTGCATCCTACACAAGCAGTACAATTGATCCAAGTTACAATCACAGTGTACAAATTATTCTGGAGATGACATCCATGCTGTAATGAAGTCCAATGTTAACATGCGTTTAGGTCCAATAATGAAAGCTTTTTTTATTGTGAGACAAATCCTAAAACTCCTTTACACTAATTCACTGTCCTCCATGTTGTTGTCTCGGCTGGTAAATTTCGTGTACAGTAGTAACTCAAGTGCCGACGCGCGTTAAGGTGCCAGGTGGCCCTCCGGCCACGCACCGTACTCCGGGCACAACTCGCATCCACAAAATTAAAATCATAGACCGGGGGAGGAGTTCCTATCCCAATGCTGTTCTGCAATGTTACGATACCTGGAAAACTCTCCGTCACTGGGTGTTTTTCCATTCACTCTTTTTTCTTAAATCTTCACACAGGGTGATGGACACATTTATTCACCCTCTAAGATCTAAGGACTCATTGCACTGTATGTCATTTATTTTTGCAGCCTTAAGATAGCTCCAGACCTTTAGCAGAATAAGGGGTGAAACATGTGTTGGCTGTGTTTTTTCCAAACCCTTTGCTCTAAAGAACATATGAAGAAAATGAGTTATGCTTATCTTAACTATCATTGAAGAACAAACTGGAGAAATTGTTCTTAATAAAATCATCGTTCAAGAACCAGATTCATCTTGACTCTTCATTTTGGGTGAAATCACTTTCCTTTCACACATTCTTGAATCTGAGGAACAGGTGGTCCAAACCTCAACTAGTGATCCACCCTTTAAATGAATATGGGTATTATGCAACAGAAGAAATGCGTTGGACCTTGGAGACAACCGCTATAACCACTCAAGAGAGACAGCTCTGCACACGTACAGACCCCACCCTACAAGCAAGGCTCCACTCAGGTGCAGATGCCACCCAAGATACGAGGATCTGCACATGTGTAGATCTCACCCAAGAGACGAGGGTCCGCTCTGGAGCAGATACCACCCAAGATACGAGGCTCTGCACATGTGTAGAACTCACCCAAGAGACGAGGGTCCGCTCTGGTGCAGATACCACCAAGAGATGAGGCTTGCACAGGTGCAGATGCCATCCAAAAGACAAGGCTCTGCACAGGTACAGATGCCACCCAAGAGACTAGGCTCACGCAGGTACAGATGACATCCAAGAGACGAGGTTCCGCACAGGTGCAGATGCCACCCTACAGACAAGGGTCCGCTCTGGTGCAGATACCACCCAAGATAAGAGGCTCTGCACATGTGTAGATGACACCCAAGAGACGAGGGTCCGCTCTGGTGCAGATCCCACCAAGAGATGAGGCTTGCACCAAGAGACAAGGCTCTGCACAGGTACAGATGCCACCCAAGAGACAAGGCTCACACAGGTGCAGATGACATCCAAGAGACAAGGCTCGCCCAGGTATAGATGCCACCAAGAGATGAGGCTCTGTACACATGGTGATGACAGGGGACTGTTGCTGGCTTAATCATCGAATACTTTATGAACACGTTAAGTGTAAACAGCTACAAAGTGAAACACCCGCCAGGAGCTTCAGGGCAGCATCTTGGCATAAACCGCAAGCTACACAGCACTTACAACCCACCACAGTGGATTGTAACAGGAAACAAATTCCTTCTACTATTATATTTGTGTCAGAAGAGACATTAAACTTATGAAAGCGTCAAATCAAGGTCAAAACCTACATAGCTGTCAAGTTTCCCAGGTCCATGACTGATGTGCTGTTGCAGTCCAGGTTTTTACCTTTAAATTCTTGAATTTGTAAGCCTGTTTTATAATGGAATAAACAGGACCACAAGTCCAAGAATACAAAGGGAAAAAACATGGAATGGAGCAGAACATCATGGATAGATCTGGAAACTTGACATGGGCTGGCCATGATTCACAAACTTCTGCAAGCCTAGGCAACCAAATGACTGTCACAATGCCACCTCACTTCGGGTCTAAGTTTTCATCTACAACGGGTACATTCTGGGAACTGTACGAGGTTTAGCTCATAAGTTGAGGTTTGCAGAAAACTGACTGAGTTTCTAAAATATATTAAAAGCTTGTATTTGAGTGATAACTGGTGCCATAGAAAAGACGTATATAATTATAATAGTAATAAGTAGCAGGGGCATTGCAGCTATGGTTGTTATGTATTACCCATGTAGAGGCATTCAAAATTGACAAAGCTTTCTTTTTTCCCCATTGGTGCTGGGAACCCTGACGCACAGAGGCGATCACTGCTAGGTCTCTTGCATATTGTGACTACTAATGTAATCTTATCCGACATAGTCACTATAACAACAACAATAATGTTAGCAGCTAAGGATGATTTTTGCTGAACTTAAGGAGCTCTTATTTCAGAAAAGGTTGGAGACCTCTGGATGAAACAATGTACAAATATCCCTTTTTAAGTCACAACCTAGTCCTTTCCCCAGGTTTGACTGATTTCGGTTTGGTGACTGGGGTGACACATATGTCTAAAGATGCCAGGGATCTTCTCTTGGGGATAAGGGTTCTTGAGAACCAGAGAAGACTGCAGAGCTAAATATAGTTAGGGACCAGAGGATGGGTTTAGGTTATTGCAAGCACTGTACTGGGCGAGGTCAGGGGTGTGTCGGGGCAGAGAAAGAAGGCATCTGACTCCAGTGGAGACGCTATTTACCCAAGCTTCTACCATATAGTGGACTTCACGGCTACGTGTGATGCTAAGAGCCCCCGCCCCCGCACTTACAGTTAAGCACAACTACAGTGGAATAGAATATGATCAGGTGTCATGGTTTCGACGTGGTCTCTCTACAAACAAAACATACATAAACTGCTGACCATTGCTCTCGCGCACCAGAGAGATGGAAGGTCATGTTTAGAGGACATGGCCTCCGGGGCGGAGCACTGCTAGGATGGGTGAATACTGGTATACATTTGGTGGGCGTGCCCCTAGGAAGAGTCCAATTCAGGCTTTATGTAGGACCTTACGGATAAAAAGGGGTGACGCTTCCTATGGATCCGTTGGCGCTCCCTGATAGGGAAAGCATTTACCCACTTATTCAGGCAGAAGACTTCCAGCTACTTGACGGCAGTGAAGCCTCCAGCACAGACCCCCCACTCACCTACAAAGGTACAAGCACCATCGCCTGCACAGGGAGCGCCTGTGAAACCATCACTGCTGGCACCAGCCACCGCTTCTACCAGCAGCACCTGCACTGACACGAAGGCGGCCTCCAGCACAGACACCCGGGCTGCCACCGCCCAGGGTTCATGTTAACGGGCACACCCTGGCTATCCGTGGTTTATACGTAGCCATGGACGACAGTGGTTCAAGTTTGCTTTTAAAGGCAGATTGAATCAGACCTCCGCCCCCCAACATCTGTAATACCTGGAGCACGGACCAGAGGAATGAATATGGGAGGATTAAGAAAGCAGCGTGAGCGGGAAACAACGGGCACAGGTGTGGTGAGAAGAAAGGTGAAGCCCTCCCCTGCCCCCTTCTTCCTCATCCCACCTTCTCCACTAACACTCTCCCCTCCTTGTCTATACCCCCCACCTCTCACGGTACCCCTCTTTCATCCCAGGCCCCCTCCATCCCCTGCATCCTCACTCGTTGTTCTCCACCCCTGGGCTCCCCATCTCTCTCGTCCACCCCTAACCCGTGCTATCCGTGAGCACCCACAGTACCCCTCTGCCCCCAGCACCCCTGTAATACCACCCCATCCCCTGCACCCTCACCCCTTGTTCTCCACCCCCTGGGCTCCCCCATCTCTCTCGACCACCCCCTAACCTGTGCTATCCGTGAGCACCCACAGTACCCCTCTGCCCCCAGCACCCCTGTAATACCACCCCATCCCCTGCACCCTCACCCATTGTTCTCCACCCCCTGAGCTCCCCCATGTCTCTCGACCACCCCCTAACCCTTGCTATCCGTGAGCACCCACAGTACCCCTCTGCCCCCCAGCACCCCTGTAATACCACCACCCCATCCCCTGCACCCTCACCCCTTGTTCTCCACCCCCTGGGCTCCCCCATCTCTCTCGACCACCCCCTAACCTGTGCTATCCGTGAGCACCCACAGTACCCCTCTGCCCCCCAGCACCCCTGTAATACCACCCCATCCCCTGCACCCTCACCCCTTGTTCTCCACCCCTGGGCTCCCCCATCTCTCTCGTCCACCCCTAAACCGTGCTATCTGTGAGCACCCACAGTACCCCTCTGCCCCCAGCACCCCTGTAATACCACCCCATCCCCTGCACCCTCACCCCTTGTTCTCCACCCCCTGGGCTCCCCCATCTCTCTCGTCCACCCCTAACCCGTGCTATCCGTGAGCACTCACAGTACCCCTCTGCCCCCAGCACCCCTGTAATACCACCCCATCCCCTGCACCCTCACCCCTTGTTCTCCACCCCTGGGCTCCCCATCTCTCTCGTCCACCCCTAACCCTTGCTATCCGTGAGCACCCACAGTACCCCTCTGCCCCCAGCACCCCTGTAATACCACCCCATCCCCTGCACCCTCACTCGTTGTTCTCCACCCCTGGGCTCCCCCATCTCTCTCGTCCACCCCCTAACCCTTGCTATCCGTGAGCACCCACAGTACCCCTCTGCCCCCAGCACCCCTGTAATACCACCCCATCCCCTGCACCCTCACCCCTTGTTCTCCACCCCCTGAGCTCCCCCATGTCTCTCGACCACCCCCTAACCCTTGCTATCCGTGAGCACCCACAGTACCCCTCTGCCCCCCAGCACCCCTGTAATACCACCCCCATCCCCTGCACCCTCACCCCTTGTTCTCCCCCCCTGGGCTCCCCCATCTCTCTCGTCCACCCCCTAACCCTTGCTATCCGTGAGCACCCACAGTACCCCTCTGCCCCCCAGCACCCCTGTAATACCACCACCCCCATCCCCTGCACCCTCACCCCTTGTTCTCCACCCCCTGAGCTCCCCCATCTCTCTCGACCACCCCCTAACCCGTGCTATCCGTGAGCACCCACAGTACCCCTCTGCCCCCAGCACCCCTGTAATACCACCCCATCCCCTGCACCCTCACCCCTTGTTCTCCACCCCCTGAGCTCCCCCATCTCTCTCGACCACCCCCTAACCCGTGCTATCCGTGAGCACCCACAGTACCCCTCTGCCCCCCAGCACCCCTGTAATACCACCCCATCCCCTGCACCCTCACCCCTTGTTCTCCACCCCCTGAGCTCCCCCATGTCTCTCGACCACCCCCTAACCCTTGCTATCCGTGAGCACCCACAGTACCCCTCTGCCCCCCAGCACCCCTGTAATACCACCACCCCATCCCCTGCACCCTCACCCCTTGTTCTCCACCCCCTGGGCTCCCCCATCTCTCTCGACCACCCCCTAACCTGTGCTATCCGTGAGCACCCACAGTACCCCTCTGCCCCCCTCACTTCATCCCCTGCTGCGCCCCTTCTTCCCCTTCCCCTGTGTACCCCATGAATCCTAACACTCTCTGCCCATCAGCACCGAGCCCCGTGCACCCCCCTCCTTCCCACGCTGCCCCCACAGATTCATACTGCCCCCCCGTACCGCTCTGCTCCCCCAGATTCATACTGCCCCGCCCGTACCCCTCTGCTCCCCCAGATTCATTCCCCCCCCCCTACTGCTCCTCCCTCCCTGCCCATCAGCACCGAGCGCCCCCAGACCGCTCCCCCCGGGCTCCCCCCTCACCTCTCTCCCCCGCTGCTCCTGTCAAACTCTCCCCGCAAACATCCGGCTCCAAACCGGAAGCGAGGCCCGTCTCCAGGGCGACCGACGCTCCCGCCCTCCCCGGCTCCTTCCGCCACGCTCTGACGTCACCGTCCCCAGCGTCACTTCCGGCTGTGCGCGCCCTCCAGCGTCCCGGGTGGAAACCGAACCGCCTGTCCCCGCGGGGAGACCGGGGGCGGGCCCGGGGTGTACTTCATGCGCCCCAAATCTTTCATGGGGCGCGGAAGAGAGCCGGGGACAGTCCGTGACCCGGGCCGCACGGCTGCCAAGTTCACGTGCTATGCGTGACACGAGAGTGACGGTCTCCCGCCAGATGCGTGACACTTCCTCACTAGTACAGCCACGTCCTTTACCCACCCCTCCCACGCGTCCCAGGGCCAAACCCTGGTCCATTCCAGCATTGTCTTTGAATTCTGGTTGTTGTAGTCCTCTTCCTTTGGAAAAACAGGACTACAAGTCCCAGAATTCAAAGGGAAACGTCTGGACTGAGGCAACACATCACGCATGGACCCGGGAAACCTGTCAGATATGTTTACCTTCAGCACTGTCTGGATATCCATGACCACAGGCCACCCGAGTGTGGGGATCCCTGTGTGCGCTCTGCAGAGAGGCCAAGGATTGTAGGGCATGTCATCTGAATGCACGGCCCGCTGACCGGCACTGTGAGGGGGTCACTCTGCTTTCACAACTCCCCAGCCGTGCACACTCACCCACACCCTGAACCCACCCAGGCGCCTAGAGGCGACCCCCTCCATACTACCCACTTGTCAAAAGGTACTCTTGCATGGCAAACACTTCAGGAACATAGCATCCAGCTTATAAAAAGGATACAGGGACTCGGGCTCCATCGCTTACATAGATGGCCCTAACGGTTTAAAGCCACTGCTGTGTAACATGCTTCCCGAAAAGCACACACATGGAGCTCACAAACATGTATTTTTAGGAAAGCTAGTTCAGCATCTTAATTAGTATTAATATTCCTAGTTTTCAGTTTTTACAGACTTTTGCAGACAGAAAACAATGCATTTCCTGTCTATGCTCCTTTTTAAAAGTAGAAAAATACAGAAAATTGTGCTTTTGTTACCGTCTTTCATGAATTACAGGCAAAACCTCAGCACATAGACAGATCGGGAGTTACACAGCAGGATCAGATTTCCTTAAATACAGGCAAATGTTAACATATGTTTATAGTAAAACCTAATATGCACCTAGGAGTGTAGTGTATTCTTATCTGAGATGGCCTAATGTGCTAGAACGCCACAGAGTTCTTCATATGAGAGCACATCAGGGTTAAATAAATGTGGAAACGTACCATTTTGCAACTCAATTTATTCTCAAAACACAAAATAAATATGGATAAATACCAATAAGATGCCCAAAAAATAAATGTGGATAAATACCAATAAGATGCCCAAAAAAATAAATATGGATAAATACAAACAGAAATCTTAAAAAAATAAATACTATAAAATCAGGAGTCCTAATCATTATATTAGAGCCTTGTGTACCTTTCACACTGCAAGTTGCAAGTGGCTGCCTGTAGCCAAGGTGATCATGTGGGTTTCTCCAGAGTTGAGACAATAGAGCGTTGATCCTGGCTGCCTGTAGCCAAGGTGATCCTGTGGGTTGCTCCAGGGTTGAGACAAAAGGGCTTTGATCCTGGCTGCCTGTAGCCAAGGTGATCCTGTGGTTCCTCCTGGGTTGAGAGAATGGGGTGTTGATTATTACTACCTCATAGGTGATCCTGCGAGTTCTCCAGGGAGTCTCCTGAGCACCCCAAAGACAAACATAGACAAAGTACAAATTTATAGGCTTTCATATACATACAACGCTTCAATCTGATCTTGAAGACATGCTCAACATCTCCGGTTGTTCTCAGTACTCCTAAAGTCAGGACACCATCAGAATGCAGCCTAAGAAGTGCAAATAATAAAACAAAACAGAAGGTTGTGGTAACGTGCTGGCACTGAGTATTCTATGTCCATGGTAACTTGGTAACTATGTGATGAGGTATTCATGGAATGTAGAATACATCATCACGTAGTGCATGGTATTGAGAGAGCGTAGCATATATAATCTATATTAACATGAAATGTTTATGAAGTAACGTACAATAATGCTGCATAGAAACTGTATTAATATGTTTTGCTAAAACGTGCACTTGAAATGTGCCCACGAGAGTGGTCGTCAACATATACGGGGACTAATAAAAATGACTAATGTTGATGAATTATTATAGTTAAAGATGGTTTTACACTAATTATTAATGGTTATGTTATTAAAGTATTGCTAATAAATCTTTTAGGCCTTAGTTGGCATGAGTCGGGACCTAGCTGCCTGACTCTCATATTAAATGTATTTTTCTAAACGTGCAGTGTGCTGACTTGCTAAAGGACATGAACTCTTGTTTTTTTCAAACTAGAAGCTGAATGTAACCATAGTAGATCGTTCTCATGAAGTTTGACTTCCTTGTAGAAATATTCTAACTGAATGCAACAGTGTAGATTAATGTTAAGCACAAGGTCGCCCAAACCGGTACAGACAATGGAGCTACTGACCGAGGATGCGCAAAGAATTACAAAAGGATGAAATTATACCGGACATTCTACCTCCAAAGACATGAATCATATGGACCAATAAAATGCCTGAGAACTGTTATGGGGTGTAGGAGGCTGGCCTGGCTTGTAGTGGGTACCAGAGGTACTTACACCTTGTGCCAGGTCCAGTTAGCCCTTATTAGTGTAGAAGAGGTGTTTCTAGCAGCTTAGACTGATAGAAGGTAGCTATGGCAAAGCAGCTTAGGCTGAACTAGCAGACATGTAAAGCTCCTACTATACCACTGGTGTCATATGCACAATATCATAAGAAAACACAATACACAGAGTTACTAAAAATAAAGGTACTTTATTTTTATGACAATATGCCAAAAGTATCTCAGTGAGTACCCTCAGTATGAGGATAAGTTATATACACAATATATATGTACACAAACCAAACTTAGGTAAGTAATAGCAAGAAAAGTAATGCAAACAGTTTAGAATTACAATAGATTGCAAGAAGAGGACTAGGGACTTCTCCTTTGGAAGACTGATGTCCCACGTCGCGATAAAGCTTGCAGAGGTGTTCCCACACAGAAAGACTGCAAACAAGCCTTGCTAGTTGCAAGGGTCGCAGTAGAGGTTTTTGGGTGCTGCTGTGGCCCAGGAGGGACCAGGATGTCGCCACTTGGAGGAGGCAACAGAGAGGGCGGCCAGCAACTCAGGGAGCCCTCACAGAAGCAGGCAGCACCTGCAAAAGTACCTGAACAAGCACTTGGAAGGAAACTGAACCGGAGTCCACGCAAAGTCACACAAGGGAGTCCCACGACGCCAGAGGACAACTCAGAAGGTTGTGCACTGCAGGATGGAGTGCTGGGGACCCAGGCTTGGCTGTGCACAAAGGAAATCCTGGAAGAGTACACAGGAGCCGGAGCAGCTGCAAATCACGCGATACCCAGCAATGCAGTCTAGCGTGGGGAGGCAAGGACTTACCTCCACAAAACTTGGACTGAAGAGTCACTGGACTGTGGGAATCACTTGGACAGAGTTGCTGAGTTCCAGGGACCATGCTCGTCAGGATGAGAGGGGACCCAGAGGACCAGTGATGCAGTCTTTTGGTGCCTGCGTTAGCAGGGGGAAGATTCCGTCGACCCACAGGAGATTTCTTCGGAGCTACTGGTGCAGGGTGAAGGCAGGCTACCCCCAGAGCATGCACCACCGTGAAACAGTCGAGAAAGCTGGCAGGATGAGGCGATACAAGGTTGCTAGTAGTCATCTTGCTACTTTGTTGCAGTTTTGCAGGCGTCCTGAGCAGTCAGAGGTCGATCCTTTGGTAGAAGGTGAAGAGGGAGATGCAGAGGAACTCTAGTGAGCTCTTGCATTCATTATCTAAAGAATTCCCCCAAGCAGAGACCCTAAATAGCCAGAAAAGGAGGTTTGGCTACCAAGGAAGGAGGATTGGCTTACTAAGAGAGGTAAGAGCCTATCAGAAGGAGCCTCTGACGTCACCTGCTGGCACTGGCCACTCAGAGCAGTTCAGTGTGCCCCCAACACCTCTGTTTCCAAGATGGCAGAGGTCTGGGACACACTGGAGGAGCTCTGGGCACCTCCCCTGGGAGATACTGGTCAGGGGAGTGGTCACTCCCCTTTCCTTTGTCCAGTTTCACGCCAGAGCAGGGCTGGGGGATCCCTGAACCGGTGTAGACTGGTGTTGGACCTGGCTTTTTGACAGGGACATCACCAAACGTTTTGCCTCCTTCCCCCTATTTTTTCTGACCTGTTGTTGTTGGCTTTTGACCTCTGGGCACTTTACCACTGCTAACCAGTGCTAAAGTGCATATGCTCTCTGTGTAAATTGTACTATTGATTGGTTTATCCATGATTGATTATTTAATTTACTTGTAAGTCCCTAGTAGAGTGCACTACATGTGCCTAGGGCATGTAGATTAAATGCTACTAGTGGGCCTGCAGCACTGGTTGTGCCACCCACTTCAGTAGCCCCTTAACCTGGTCTCAGACCTGCCATTGCAAGGCCTGTGTGGGCAGTTTCACTGCCACTTCGACTTGGCATTTAAAAGTACTTGCCAAGCCTAGAACTCCCATTTTTCTACATATAAGTCACCCCTAATGTGTGCCCTAGGTAACCCCTAGAGCAGGGTGCTGTGTGGGTAAAAGGCAGGACATGTACCTGTGTGGTTATATGTCCTGGTAGTGTAAAACTCCTAAATTCGTTTTTACACTACTGTGAGGCCTGCTCCCTTCATAGGCTAACATTGGGGCTGCCCTCATACATTGTTGAAGTGGCAGCTGCTGATCTGAAAGGAGCAGGAAGGTCCTATTTAGTATGGCCAGAATGGTAATATAAAATCCTGCTCACTGGTGAAGTCGGATTTAATATTACTATTCTAGAAATGCCACTTTTAGAAAGTGAGCATTTCTTTGCACTAAAATCTTGTTGTGCCCTTCAATCCACGTCTGGCTAGGTTTAGTTGACAGCTCCTTGTGCATTCACTCAGACACACCCCAAACACAGGGTACTCAGCCTCACTTGCATACATCTGCATTTTGAATGGGTCTTCCTGGGCTGGGAGGGTGGAGGGCCTGCCCTCACACAAAGGACTGCCACACCCCCTACTGGGACTCTGGCAGACAGGATTGAACTGAAAGGGGGCTTGGTGCATTTCTTAGACACTCTTTGAAGTCACCCCCACTTCAAAAGCACAACTTAGTATAAAACAGGGCCTCTGCCCTACCTCATCAGACACTTGCTGGAGAAGAAACCTGAACCAGAAACTACATCCTGCCAAGAAGAACTGCCTGGCTGCTCAAAGGACTCACCTGTCTGCTTTTCTACAAAGGACTGCTGCCTTGCTGAACTCTTGTCTGGCTGTAAAAGTGCTCTCCAAGGGTTTGGATAGAGCTTGCCTCCTGTTCCCTGAAGTCTCAGGACCAAAAAGACTTATCGCTTTCACTTGGACGCTCCGTGCGCCGAATTGTTAGTCGCACAGCTTGCTCCGCGGCAAGAAAAACGCCGCACACCGACGCTGATCGATGCGACGCCTTCGTGTAGGAGGCTGGACTGGCTTGTGGTGAGTACCAAGGGGTACTTGCACCTTGCACCAGGCCCAGTTATCCCTTATTAGTGTATAGGGTGTCTAGCAGCTTAGGCTGATAGATAATGGTAGCTTAGCAAAGCAGCTCAGGCTGAACTAGGAGACGTGTGAAGCTACTACAGTACCACTTAGTGTCATATGCACAATATCATAAGAAAACACAATACACAGTTATACTAAAAATAAAGGTACTTTATTTTTATGACAATATGCCAAAGTATCTTAGAGTGTACCCTCAGTGAGAGGATAGGAAATATACACAAGATATATATACACAATAGCAAAAATATGCAGTATAGTCTTAGAAAACAGTGCAAACAATGTATAGTTACAATAGGATGCAATGAGGAAACATAGGGATAGGGGCAACACAAACCATATACTCTAGAAGTGGAATGCGAACCACGAATGGACCCCAAACCTATGTGACCTTGTAGAGGGTCGCTGGGACTATTAGAAAATAGTGAGAGTTAGCAAAATAACCCTCCCCAAGACCCTGAAAAGTGAGTGCAAAGTGCACTAAAGTTCCCCTAAGGACAAAATAGTCGTGTTAGAGGGAGAATGCAAGGAAAACACAAATCAGCAATGCAACAACGATGGATTCCTGTCTGAGGGTACCTGTGGAACAAGGGGACCAAGTCCAAAAGTCACAAGCAGCTCGTAGCTGGGCAGATGCCCAAGAAATGCCAACGGTTGGTGCAAAGAAGCTCTTACTAGGCTGAAGAGCTGTGAATACTGCAGGAACGACAAGGGCTAGAGACTTCCCCTTTGGAGGATGAATCCCCCACGCCTTGGAGAGTCGTGCAGAAGTGTTTTCCCGCCGGATGGACGCCAACAAGCCTTGCTACACGCAAATCGTGCGTTTGGCGTTTTTGGACGCTGCTGGGGCCCAGGAGGGACCAGAAGGTCGCAAATTGGACCTGCAGAGAGAGGGGACGTCGAGCAAGACAAAGAGCCCTCACTGAAGCAGGTAGCACCCGGAGAAGTGCCAGAAACAGGCACTACGAGGATGCGTGAAACGGTGCTCGCCGAAGTTGCACAAAGGAGTCCCACGTCGCCGGAGACCAACTTAGAAAGTCGTGCAATGCAGGTTAGAGTGCCGTGGACCCAGGCTTGGCTGTGCACACAGGATTTCCGCCGGAAGTGCACAGGGGCCAGAGAAGCTTGCAAAGTGGCGGTTCCCAGCAATGCAGCCCAGCGAGGTGAGGCAAGGACTTACCTCCACCAAACTTGGGCTGAAGAGTCACTGGACTGTGGGAGTCACTTGGACGGTGTCGCTGGATTCGAGGGACCTCGCTCGTCGTGCTGAGAGGAGACCCAAGGGACCGGTAATGCAGCTTTTTGGTGCCTGCGGTTGCAGGGGGAAGATTCCGTCGACCCACGGGAGATTTCTTCGGAGCTTCTGGTGCAGAGAGGAGGCAGACTACCCCCACAGCATGCACAAGCAGGAAAACAGTCGAGAAGGCGGCAGGATCAGCGTTACAGAGTTGCAGTAGTCGTCTTTGCTACTATGTTGCAGGTTTGCAGGCTTCCAGCGCGGTCAGCGGTCGATTCCTTATCAGAAGGTGAAGAGGGAGATGCAGAGGAACTCGGCTGAGCTCATGCATTCGTTATCTGCAGTTTCCCCAGAGACAGAGACCCTAAATAGCCAGAAAAGAGGGTTTGGCTACCTAGGAGAGAGGAAAGGCTACTAACACCTGAAGGAGCCTATCAGCAGGAGTCTCTGACGTCACCTGGTGGCACTGGCCACTCAGAGCAGTCCAGTGTGCCAGCAGCACCTCTGTTTCCAAGATGGCAGAGGTCTGGAGCACACTGGAGGAGCTCTGGACACCTCCCAGGGGAGGTGCAGGTCAGGGGAGTGGTCACTCCCCTTTCCTTTGTCCAGTTTCGCGCCAGAGCAGGGGCTAAGGGGTCCCTGAACCGGTGTAGACTGGCTTATGCAGAATTGGGCACAACTGTGCCCAACAAAGCATTTCCAGAGGCTGGGGGAGGCTACTCCTCCCCTGCCTTCACACCATTTTCCAAAGGGAGAGGGTGTCACACCCTCTCTCAGAGGAAGTTCTTTGTTCTGCCATCCTGGGCCAGGCCTGGCTGGACCCCAGGAGGGCAGCTGCCTGTCTGAGGGGTTGGCAGCAGCAGCAGCTGCAGAGAAACCCCAGGAAGGGCAGTATGGCAGTACCAGGGTCTGTGCTACAGACCACTGGGATCATGGAATTGTACCAACAATGCCAGGATGGCATAGAGGGGGCAATTCCATGATCATAGACATGTTACATGGCCATATTCGGAGTTACCATGGTGAAGCTACATATAGGTAGTGACCTATATGTAGTGCACGCGTGTAATGGTGTCCCCGCACTCACAAAGTTCAGTGAATTGGCTCTGAACAATGTGGGGGCACCTTGGCTAGTGCCAGGGTGCCCTCACACTAAGTAACTTTGCACCTAACCTTTACCAGGTAAAGGTTAGACATATAGGTGACTTATAAGTTACTTAAGTGCAGTGTAAAATGGCTGTGAAATAACGTGGACGTTATTTCACTCAGGCTGCAGTGGCAGGCCTGTGTAAGAATTGTCAGAGCTCCCTATGGGTGGCAAAAGAAATGCTGCAGCCCATAGGGATCTCCTGGAACCCCAATACCCTGGGTACCTCAGTACCATATACTAGGGAATTATAAGGGTGTTCCAGTAAGCCAATGTAAATTGGAAAAAATGGTCACTAGCCTGTCAGTGACAATTTGGAAAGAAATGAGAGAGCATAACCACTGAGGTTCTGATTAGCAGAGCCTCAGTGAGACAGTTAGTCACTACACAGGTAACACATTCAGGCACACTTATGAGCACTGGGGCCCTGGGTTACCAGGGTCCCAGTGACACATACAACTAAAACAACATATATACAGTGAAAAATGGGGGTAACATGCCAGGCAAGATGGTACTTTCCTACACAACCCCCCCCCAAACGAAGGACAATAAGACTAGCCATTACCTGATGAGTCTTCATTGTCTAAGTGGAAATATCTGGAGAGTCCATCTGCATTGGAGTGGCTACTCCCAGGTCTATGTTCCACTGTATAGTCCATTCCCTGTAGGGATATGGACCACCTCAACAATTTAGGATTTTCACCTTTCATTTGTTTTAGCCAAAGTAGAGGTTTGTGGTCTGTCTGAACAATGAAGTGAGTGCCAAACAGGTATGGCCTCAACTTCTTCAGAGCCCAGACCACAGCAAAGGCCTCCCTCTCAATGGCAGACCAACGCTTTTCTCTAGGGGTCAACCTTCTACTAATAAAAGCAACAGGTTGATCCTGGCCCTCAGAATTAAGTTGTGATAGGACTGCCCCTACTCCTAATTCAGATGCATCAGTTTGGACATAGAATTTTTTAGAGTAACAAGGGCTTTTCAGGACAGGTGCAGAGCACATGGCCTGCTTCAGCTCCTCAAAAGCTTTCTGACAGTTTGCTGTCCATAATACCTTTTTAGGCATTTTCTTGGATGTGAGGTCATTAAGAGGGGCTGCAATGGAGCCATAGTTCTTAATGAACCTCCTGTAATACCCAGTGAGGCCTAGGAAGGCTCTCACCTGAGTCTGAGTGGTAGGGGGAACCCAATCAATAATAGTTTGGATTTTCCCCTGAAGTGGTGCAATCTGTTCCCCACCAACAAGGTGTCCCAGATAAACCACCTTACCCTGCCCTATCTGGCACTTTGAAGCCTTGATAGTGAGGCCTGCCTTTTGCAGGGCCTCCAAAACTTTCCAAAGGTGGACCAGGTGATCATCCCAGCTGGAGCTAAAGACAGCTATATCATCCAAATATGCTGCACTGAAAGCCTCCAGCCCTTGCAGGACTGTGTTCACCAACCTCTGAAAAGTGGCAGGTGCATTTTTCAAACCAAAAGGCATTACAGTAAACTGGTAATGTCCTCCAATGGTAGAAAATGCAGTCTTAGGTTTAGCATCTTCTGACATTTTGATCTGCCAATACCCTGCAGTCAAATCAAAAGTGCTTAGATACTTGGCAGATGCCAGTGTATCTATGAGCTCATCTGCCCTGGGTATAGGGTGAGCATCAGTTTTGGTTACCAAGTTGAGACCTCTATAGTCTACACAAAACCGCATTTCTTTCTTTCCATCTTTAGAATTGGGTTTTGGTACCAGTACCACAGGAGAAGCCCATGGACTGTCAGAGTGCTCAACCACTCCTAGTTCTAACATTTTCTGAACTTCTTGCTTTATGCAGTCCCTGACATGGTCAGGCTGCCTATAGATCTTACTTTTGACAGGTAAACTGTCTCCAGTATCTATAGTGTGCTCACACCAAGAAGTGGTGCCTGGCACAATGGAGAAGAGTTCTGAAAATTGTCCTAGGAGATTTATGCAATTATCTTTCTGCTCAGCAGTAAGACAATCAGCCAAAACTACACCTTCCACAAGAGCATCTTGCTCTGTGGAAGAGAAGAGATCAGGTAGAGGATCACTGTCTTCTTCCTGTCCCTCATCTGTTGCCATGAGCAGGGTGAGATCAGCCCTGTCATAGTAGGGTTTCAGGCGGTTGACATGGAGCACCCTAAGGGGACTCCTGGCAGTGCCTAAGTCAACCAAGTAGGTGACTTCACCCTTCTTTTCAACAATTGTGTGGGGTCCACTCCATTTATCTTGGAGTGCTCTTGGGGCCACAGGCTCCAAGACCCACACTTTCTGCCCTGGTTGGTACTGAACCAAAACAGCCTTCTGATTATGCCATTGCTTCTGGAGCTCTTGGCTGGCCTGAAGGTTTTTACTGGCCTTTTTCATGTACTCAGCCATCCTTGATCTGAGGCCAAGTACATAATCCACAATATCCTGCTTAGGAGCTTTTAAAGGTTGTTCCCAACCCTCCTTTACAAGTGTGAGTGGACCCCTAACAGGGTGTCCAAAAAGAAGTTCAAAGGGGCTGAAGCCCACTCCTTTCTGGGGTACCTCCCTGTAGGCAAAAAGGAGGCATGGTAGAAGGATATCCCATCTCCTGCGGAGTTTTTCAGGGAGTCCCATAATCATGCCTTTGAGAGTTTTATTAAATCTCTCCACCAGTCCATTTGTTTGTGGATGATAGGGTGTTGTGAACTTGTACGTTACACCACACTCCTTCCACATGGCCTTTAAGTATGCAGACATGAAATTGCTTCCTCTGTCTGATACTACTTCCTTTGGGAAGCCCACCCTGGAAAATATTCCCAGGAGGGCCTTTGCCACTGCAGGAGCTGTAGTGGTCCTTAAAGGAATTGCTTCAGGATATCTTGTGGCATGGTCCACTACCACCAAGATAAACCTATTGCCTGAAGCAGTAGGAGGGTCAAGGGGGCCAACTATGTCAACCCCTACCCTTTCAAAGGGAACCCCAACCACAGGCAGTGGGATAAGGGGTGCCTTTGGAGTGCCACCTGTCTTGCCACTGGCTTGACAGGTTTCACAGGACTTACAAAATTCTTTTGTGTCCTCAGACATCCTAGGCCAATGAAACAATGGTACCAATCTGTCCCAAGTTTTCATTTGACCCAGGTGCCCAGCTAAGGGAATGTCATGTGCCAGTGTTAGGAGGAACTTTCTGTACTCCTGAGGAATCACTAATCTCCTGGCAGCTCCAGGTTTAGGATCCCTATGCTCAGTGTACAAGAGGTTGTCCTCCCAGTAAACTCTGTGTGAGTCACTGACATCCCCATTAGCCTGTTTGACAGCTTGCTGTCTGAGACCCTCTAATGTGGGACAGGTTTGCTGTGCCACACTCAGCTCCTCTCTGGCAGGCCCCCCTTCACCCAAAAGCTCAGCAGTGTCTGCTTCCAGCTCCTCTGGTGTAGGTTCTGCACAGGGAGGGAATTCTTCTTCCTCAGAAGTAGAATCCACTGTAGAGGGAGGGATAGTAGGAAGTGGTTTGCTTCTACTAGCCCTAGCTTTAGGGAGCACTTGGTCCCTTGTTCCAGGATCCAAGCTTCCCTGTCCTTTTTGCTTTTTGGCCTGAGCCCTTGTCAAAGCAAAAATATGCCCTGGGATGCCCAGCATTGCTGCATGGGCCTCCAACTCCACATCTGACCAAGCTGATGTCTCCAAATCGTTCCCTAATAGACAGTCTACAGGTAAATCTGAAGCTACCACAACTTTCTTGGGACCAGATACCCCCCCCAGTTGAGATTTACAACAGCCATGGGGTGGCTTTGTGTTATGTTGTGAGCATCGGTTACTTGGTACTGGTGTCCAAGTATGTGTTGTTCAGGGTGCACCAGTTTCTCAATCACCATTGTGACACTGGCACCTGTGTCCCTGTAGGCCTGGACCTCAACACCATTTATTAGGGTTAGTTGCTTGTACTTCTCCAAGTTATGGGGGCAAGCAACCAAAGTGGCTAAGTCAATAGCCCCTTCAGAGACTAAAGTAGCCTCTGTGGTCTCCCTAATTAGACCAACCCCAACTAAATTACCAAAAGTGAGCCCAGCTACTCCCTTGGATTGGCTATTAGTAGGTTTGCTCCCACCACCACTGCTATTAGTAGGGACACTAGGTGTAGCAGTAGGGGTTGTAGTGGTAGGAGCTGTGGTGCCTTTCTTTGGACAACTGGGATCTGTTGTCCAATGGCCTTTTATTTTACATAAATAGCACCATGGTTTCTTTTCCTTGTTCTGATTAAAGGAGGATTTGGGCCCACCACCCCCACCAGAGTGTTTTTGTGGGCCTGATGAAGACTCATTTTTCGATTTGTCCCCACCCTTGTCAGAAGACTTACCATCCTTCTTTTTGTTGCCATCTTTGTCACCCCCTGTATGAACTTTTCTGTTCACTCTTGTTCTGACCCATTTGTCTGCCTTCTTTCCCAATTCTTGGGGAGAGGTCAGATCAGAGTCCACCAAGCACTGGTGCAACAAATCAGACACACAATTATTAAGAATATTCTCTCTCAGGATCAAGTTATACAGGCTGTCATAATCAGTAACTTTACTGCCATGTAACCACCCCTCCAAGGCCTTCACTGCCTGGTCAATGAAATCAACCCAGTCTTGTGAAGACTCCTTTTTGGTATCTCTGAACTTTATCCTGTACTGTTCAGTGGTTAAGCCATAACCATCCAGGAGTGCATTCTTAAGAACTTGGAAATTGTTAGCATCATTTTCTTTTACAGTAAGGAGCCTATCCCTACCTTTTCCAGTAAATGATAGCCATAGGATAGCAGCCCACTGCTTTTGAGGGACATCCTGTACAACACAGGCCCTCTCAAGTGCAGCAAACCACTTGTTAATGTCATCCCCCTCCTTGTAAGGGGGAACTATCTTATGCAGATTCCTGGAATCATGCTCTTTTGCAGGATGACTATGGGGAATACTGCTGCTGCCACCATGGGTATCTAAACCCATCTTCTGTCTTTCCCTCTCTATTTCTAAAGACTGTCTATCCAAATCCAGCTGTTGCTTCTTGAGCTTCAGTCTGGTTTGCTCCACTCTCAATCTATTGAGCTCCCTTTCTAACAATCTGTCATCAGGGTGGGTGGGAGGGACATTTCTAGATACAGAGGTATGATGGGAATGAACAGAAGGAGACCTGTCCCTTACAGAGGGCACCCTAACAGCTTGGCTACCAGTATAATGTGAGAGCACATCATCAGTGTGATGTGATTCAACCTCTGTACCAACTATGCTAGACTGTCTAGTAATGGGCAGGCTGAGAAGTTTCTTTCCTGAACCTTTTCCTGGGGGAGTCCCTGGATCAGATTGAGAACCATTAGCTACTTTTTCTACAGATTGGGCACTTATGGCCTTATCCTGTACTCTAAGCATATTAATTAACAGTTCTAAAGAAGGATTCTTCCCTACACTCAAACCTCTCTCTATGCAGAGACTCCTTGCTCCTTTCCAGCTAAGGTGATCATATGCAAGTTTGGACAGTTCAACTTTTTGGCCTGTGCCAGACATTTTTTAGAGAGAGTTAAAGTGATAGACAAAGAGAAAAAAGTTTTCAGAACTTTTTGGAAAGACAGAAAAAACTTTTTAAACTTTTAAGAACTTTTTGAAAGTTTAGAAGTACTTTTCAGCACTTAGAAAAGAGTGAAAAGAGGAAATGCAAAACTTTTTGGCTATGTGTATATACACTGACCTTGTTTTGTATATTTTTCTCTTATGAAAAGTACAATGACAAGAGTGGTAAGTAGTCTCAAAGCACTTATCCCACCGCTGCACAACCAATGTAGGAGGCTGGACTGGCTTGTAGTGAGTACCAAGGGGTACTTGCACCTTGCACCAGGCCCAGTTATCCCTTATTAGTGTATAGGGTGTCTAGCAGCTTAGGCTGATAGATAATGGTAGCTTAGCAAAGCAGCTCAGGCTGAACTAGGAGACGTGTGAAGCTACTACAGTACCACTTAGTGTCATATGCACAATATCATAAGAAAACACAATACACAGTTATACTAAAAATAAAGGTACTTTATTTTTATGACAATATGCCAAAGTATCTTAGAGTGTACCCTCAGTGAGAGGATAGGAAATATACACAAGATATATATACACAATAGCAAAAATATGCAGTATAGTCTTAGAAAACAGTGCAAACAATGTATAGTTACAATAGGATGCAATGGGGAAACATAGGGATAGGGGCAACACAAACCATATACTCTAGAAGTGGAATGCGAACCACGAATGGACCCCAAACCTATGTGACCTTGTAGAGGGTCGCTGGGACTATTAGAAAATAGTGAGAGTTAGCAAAATAACCCTCCCCAAGACCCTGAAAAGTGAGTGCAAAGTGCACTAAAGTTCCCCTAAGGACAAAATAGTCGTGTTAGAGGGAGAATGCAAGGAAAACACAAATCAGCAATGCAACAACGATGGATTCCTGTCTGAGGGTACCTGTGGAACAAGGGGACCAAGTCCAAAAGTCACAAGCAGCTCGTAGCTGGGCAGATGCCCAAGAAATGCCAACGGTTGGTGCAAAGAAGCTCTTACTAGGCTGAAGAGCTGTGAATACTGCAGGAACGACAAGGGCTAGAGACTTCCCCTTTGGAGGATGGATCCCCCACGCCTTGGAGAGTTGTGCAGAAGTGTTTTCCCGCCGGATGGACGCCAACAAGCCTTGCTACACGCAAATCGTGCGTTTGGCGTTTTTGGACGCTGCTGGGGCCCAGGAGGGACCAGAAGGTCGCAAATTGGACCTGCAGAGAGAGGGGACGTCGAGCAAGACAAAGAGCCCTCACTGAAGCAGGTAGCACCCGGAGAAGTGCCAGAAACAGGCACTACGAGGATGCGTGAAACGGTGCTCGCCGAAGTTGCACAAAGGAGTCCCACGTCGCCGGAGACCAACTTAGAAAGTCGTGCAATGCAGGTTAGAGTGCCGTGGACCCAGGCTTGGCTGTGCACACAGGATTTCCGCCGGAAGTGCACAGGGGCCGGAGAAGCTTGCAAAGTGGCGGTTCCCAGCAATGCAGCCCAGCGAGGTGAGGCAAGGACTTACCTCCACCAAACTTGGGCTGAAGAGTCACTGGACTGTGGGAGTCACTTGGACGGTGTCGCTGGATTCGAGGGACCTCGCTCGTCGTGCTGAGAGGAGACCCAAGGGACCGGTAATGCAGCTTTTTGGTGCCTGCGGTTGCAGGGGGAAGATTCCGTCGACCCACGGGAGATTTCTTCGGAGCTTCTGGTGCAGAGAGGAGGCAGACTACCCCCACAGCATGCACAAGCAGGAAAACAGTCGAGAAGGCGGCAGGATCAGCGTTACAGAGTTGCAGTAGTCGTCTTTGCTACTATGTTGCAGGTTTGCAGGCTTCCAGCGCGGTCAGCGGTCGATTCCTTATCAGAAGGTGAAGAGGGAGATGCAGAGGAACTCGGCTGAGCTCATGCATTCGTTATCTGCAGTTTCCCCAGAGACAGAGACCCTAAATAGCCAGAAAAGAGGGTTTGGCTACCTAGGAGAGAGGAAAGGCTACTAACACCTGAAGGAGCCTATCACAAGGAGTCTCTGACGTCACCTGGTGGCACTGGCCACTCAGAGCAGTCCAGTGTGCCAGCAGCACCTCTGTTTCCAAGATGGCAGAGGTCTGGAGCACACTGGAGGAGCTCTGGACACCTCCCAGGGGAGGTGCAGGTCAGGGGAGTGGTCACTCCCCTTTCCTTTGTCCAGTTTCGCGCCAGAGCAGGGGCTAAGGGGTCCCTGAACCGGTGTAGACTGGCTTATGCAGAATTGGGCACAACTGTGCCCAACAAAGCATTTCCAGAGGCTGGGGGAGGCTACTCCTCCCCTGCCTTCACACCATTTTCCAAAGGGAGAGGGTGTCACACCCTCTCTCAGAGGAAGTTCTTTGTTCTGCCATCCTGGGCCAGGCCTGGCTGGACCCCAGGAGGGCAGCTGCCTGTCTGAGGGGTTGGCAGCAGCAGCAGCTGCAGAGAAACCCCAGGAAGGGCAGTATGGCAGTACCAGGGTCTGTGCTACAGACCACTGGGATCATGGAATTGTACCAACAATGCCAGGATGGCATAGAGGGGGCAATTCCATGATCATAGACATGTTACATGGCCATATTCGGAGTTACCATGGTGAAGCTACATATAGGTAGTGACCTATATGTAGTGCACGCGTGTAATGGTGTCCCCGCACTCACAAAGTTCAGTGAATTGGCTCTGAACAATGTGGGGGCACCTTGGCTAGTGCCAGGGTGCCCTCACACTAAGTAACTTTGCACCTAACCTTTACCAGGTAAAGGTTAGACATATAGGTGACTTATAAGTTACTTAAGTGCAGTGTAAAATGGCTGTGAAATAACGTGGACGTTATTTCACTCAGGCTGCAGTGGCAGGCCTGTGTAAGAATTGTCAGAGCTCCCTATGGGTGGCAAAAGAAATGCTGCAGCCCATAGGGATCTCCTGGAACCCCAATACCCTGGGTACCTCAGTACCATATACTAGGGAATTATAAGGGTGTTCCAGTAAGCCAATGTAAATTGGAAAAAATGGTCACTAGCCTGTCAGTGACAATTTGGAAAGAAATGAGAGAGCATAACCACTGAGGTTCTGATTAGCAGAGCCTCAGTGAGACAGTTAGTCACTACACAGGTAACACATTCAGGCACACTTATGAGCACTGGGGCCCTGGGTTACCAGGGTCCCAGTGACACATACAACTAAAACAACATATATACAGTGAAAAATGGGGGTAACATGCCAGGCAAGAGGGTACTTTCCTACACTTCGGGACGATCGAACTTTGACGCACGGCCTCGCAAGGACAACGCCGCCCAACTTCCAAGGAGAAATCGACCCAACGCCTGCCGTGAGACCAAAACTTCGACGCACGGCCTCGCAAGGACAACGCCGCCCGACTTCCAAGGAGAAATCGGCACGACGCCTGCCGTGAGATCGAAACTTCGACGCGCAGCCCCGCAGAACGACGCGCAGCCGGAAAACAAGCCGGAGAATCCACGCACAGACCCGGGACATCTGGTAATCCCCGCGATCCACAAAAAGAGACTGGCCGCGCGCCGGAAAACGACGCACGACTTCCCCGCGTGGAAAATAACGACGCAAGTCTGTGTGTGCTGAGGAGAAATCGACGCACACACCATTTTTCCACGTATCTCTTCTCCTGTGGCCCTCTGAGGAGATTTCCCACCAGAAACCAGGTACTTTGTGCTTGAAAGACACTTTATTTGCTCTTTAAAGACTTAAGACACTTTATATCACTTTTCAGTGATATCTTTACAAATTCCTATTGCAACTTTGATCGTTTTGACCTGCAAATACCCAGATAAATATTATATACTTTTCTAAACACTGTGTGGTGTATTTTTGTGGTGTTATATTATGGTATTGTATGATTTATTGCACAAACGCTTTACACATTGCCTTCTAAGTTAAGCCTGACTGCTCGTGTCAAGCTACCAGAGGGTGAGCACAGGCTGATTTTGGATTGTGTGTGACTTACCCTGACTAGAGTGAGGGTTCTTGCTTGGACAGAGGGCAACCTGACTGCCAACCAAAAACCCCATTTCTAACAACTGGCTTATGCAGAGATGGGCACCATCTGTGCCTATCAAAGCATTTCCAGAGGCTGGGGGAGGCTACTCCTCCCCAGCCCTTCACGCCTATTTCCAAAGGGAGAGGGTGTAACACCCTCTCTCAGAGGAAATCCTTTGTTCTGCCTTCCTGGGCCGGGGCTGCCTGGACCCCAGGATGGCAGAAACCTCTCTGAGGGATTGGCAGCAACAGCAGCTGCAGTGGAGACCCCGGAAAGGCAGTTTGGCAGTACCCGGGTACTGTGCTAGAGACCCAGGGGATCATGGAATTGCCCCCCCAATACCAGAATGATATTGGGGTGACAATGCCATGATCTTAGACATGTTACATGGCCATGTTCGGAGTTACCATTGTGACGCTATACATAGGTAGTGACCTATGTATAGTGCACGTGTGTAATGGTGTCCCCACACTCACAAAGTCCGGGTAATTTGCCCTGAACAATGTGGGGGCACCTTGGCTAGTGCCAGGGTGCCCACACACTAAGTAACTTTGCACCCAACCTTCATCAGGTGAAGGTTAGACATATAGGTGGTGACTTATATGTTACTTAAGTTCAGTGGTAAATGGCTTTGTAATAACGTGGACGTTATTTCATGCAGGCTGCACTGGCAGGTCTGTGTAAGAATTGTCAGAGCTCCCTATGGGTGGCAAAAGAAATGCTGCAGCCCTTGGGGATCTCCTGGAACCCCAATACCCTGGGTACCTAGGTACCATATACTAGAGAATTATAACGGTGTTCCAGTGTGCCAATGTGAATTGGTAAATTTAGTCACTGGGCTGTTAGTGACAAATTTGGAAAGCAGAGAGAGCATAAGCACTGAGGTTCTGGTTAGCAGAGCCTCAGTGAGACAGTTAGGCATCACACAGGGAACACATACAGGGCACATACCTATGGGCTCTGGGGCCCTGCCTGGCAGGGTCCCAGTGACACATAGACTAAAACAACATATATACAGTGAAATAAAGGGGTAACATGCCAGGCAAGATGGTACTTTCCTACATGGGGTGACAAATTCAATGACCTAATGTAAAGTTAATTGGTTAAAGATGGTGGGGTGCAACCCCTTGTCCAATCAAATTTTAGGGGAATGTACAACTAAAAGGGGATAAAAACCCTTGACACCAGGAAGTAACTCAGAACAGGAGGGATAGGAGAGAGACTAGGGGAGATGCTGATGCGAATTGCTATGATCCAGAGATTTTGTCACTTTGCTTAGTGACTTGATAAACTTTAGACTAGAGCCATCCTTGTCCTTTGATTGCCCATTTACACTTTACCTCCTTATGAGGGAAGGGCCCCCCTTTGCCTGAGAGCTGAGTTCCTGACTGATGTGAATCAACTGATGTCCTGAAGACGAAGACCAAACCTGAGTGCTGACCCAAACTTGGAGGGTAACTATATGACAATGAAATTGTGATTGTCTGTTTGCTTTTCCTTTCTAGGTACCAACTGCTTTTCTTTTGACAGAGACCATAGTTAGATGTTATCCAAATTGGTGTTACTAAATTGTTTTGCATGAAGCCCAACATGCCAATGCTAATTCGAGGTTAGTAAAGGGATTTCACTAAACTGACGCAAATAGGCAAATGACTAAATCTATGCTTTGTTGAATAACGTGCTAATGATATTCTGCTAAGGATAGTCTATGTTCACGCCTTGCTATATTTTGATGTTTGTGATTCTTGCTTTGATGAAATCTTATCAGAGTTGTCATATTGTGACTATGCTAATGTGTTTTCTGGTTTTGAGACTAATACACTTATTAGTAGATTTGTAACCAATAGGGAACAAATATCATAAAATTCATATTAAACTGGTGTGGTTATTCATGACTGAAAGGTCATGGTGGTGTCTTGAGTTTAATTAAATGTCATTTACTAAGGTAAAATGCATTGTTGTGATAAATATTGATGACATTATTGACGTATTGATTGACATGTTGATTAGTTATCTCGTCCGAAGGTGTCTTCAATCAGGGTCAAAAGATTCATTGGCCTAAAACGAGTCCCAATGTGTAATAATTAGTAATAAAGGGACGCGTTAATAGTTCACACAAGTGGCAGTTGATTTTGAGAGCGGCATGGGGATCGGACTCTACCTGCTGACTGGATGGGGCTTCTTGAATTGCCATACTTAAACAAATAAAGAAATCTGTTGCCAACTGACTCCGCCTCTGTCGAACTTCTACAAAGGACTTTTCCATCTCTGCACCCAGGATCTGGAAGAACATCCTGGTATCCATCAGGACCACTCCGACACTGCTGCAGTTTAAGGAAGAACTGAAGACTCACCTCCTTGAAGAACACAACATCACAATGCATTAACCATCCACCTCCTAATCCTCTTTCTCATTGACTTTACGCTGTCCTATGACCATGTACAGTGCTCTGCTGCCTTTTGGCTAGGTTTGTGGTATAGAAATACCATATACATATATACGTTTCAGAATCTGTCAACTTTAAACAAACTCTGTTGTTTATTTCACCTATCATGTTGCAAGTTGTCAACAATTAAAACCAACATATTAGAAACTAGTTTACATCTAGCTACTTACTGCAGTGTATCTAGAGCACAGCAGATCAACTCATCTTTGGACTGAAATGTACTTGGTGCCAGTACTGCAGAAATGTCTATACTGGCTGCCACTAAACAGCACGGTTATATTCAAGACATGGTCCTTGACTTTCAGTTCTCTGCATGAGATGGCTCTGTGTTGTCTGAAAAAAAAGATTTTTGTCCATCCATCCAGCTATTGCTTTCAGATGAACAACCTCTCTTGATGTTTCCTCCTATCAATTTCAAATACAGAGGACATTGATGGGTCTCTTTAAAGCCTCAGAGCTTGTGGATTACCTTTCCCCAGACTTTTAGTGTCACCTACCATCTATACAGTTCTTCTGAAGCATCTTAAAATCCCATTCTTTTCTGCTGTTACCATGTTTGTTTTTTCTGCCATTGAAAGTAGTTGACCTTTAAAATAAAAATCAAATCCCTGTAACAACTTCCTGTAACTACTTCATAACATTGTCCCATTATAGCCCCAATGAAAAAAACTCTCTAAGAGCACTCCCACTAAGAGCACACAGAGCAAACCTTCCAATAACAGCCCCGGAAACACCTCCCCTATGAGTTCCATGCCTGGAAGCCCGTCCAAAAGGCCCCATGTAAATATTTATGTCTCCAACCTCTCACTCCCTGCTTGAATGTATGAGTCAAAAGCTGAGACAGGGAAAGAATAGAGAATCTGGAAGACTGGTCGGTGGAGACTGGGAAAGACTAGACTGCTTACTAGTGCAAGGGTGGGAACTACCAAGAGCAGCGTGTCCACTTTGAGGTCATTAGTTGTAGAGCACACTTAACTAGTGCTTCATTTGTTAAAAAAGAGGTGCCAGGCCCTTGCCCGTAGGCCACTGTGGCTTGCAACGTTCATTGCTCCCACTAGCGCTGCCAAAGACAGAACCATCACTACTAGCCATTATACTCACACGAGTGTGACAATTCAGACTTTAAGTATACATTAAACGACTAATACATGGGGCGCAGCTATTCTTATAGCTTTGGGTGGCAGGTGTTAGTGATTTTAATGTTGCTTTCCTCAAAAAATAAGACAAACAGCGCCACCATGTGGATGCTGTCATAAAAGTCAGTGTTGACAATGAAATGCTGGTGCTGAGCACCGGAAACCCCAGGCTCAAATTAAGCACTGCATTTAAGCACACTACATCCAGTTTTCAGTGCCTGGCAACAGTTGATAGTTCCCATATACTGTGATGTTTCCCTCACCTTCACTATCTTCTCTCTGCCAGGTCCCTCGTGTTTCTCGCCTGGTTCCCCTATTCCACTGGATTGTTTGTTTGCTTCTGTTTGACTCCATAAAAATCTGTTGTGGCTCTGTGACTGCCAACCTCTGGGGTGTCTTGGGAATTAGCTCTAATATCCTAGTAGGCAGCTGATCAAGTTTTCGTACCTTCCACCCAGATGCCATGTTCATTCCATAACTCACCTGAGGACCGGAGCTTGAATCCTCCAGCATATGTCATTCCATCCCAGGTGTTTCCAGTATCAGTCTCCCACTCAAGGGCTCCCATGTCTTTTCTCTCCCTTCCCTCATTTTACCTTTCTTCCTGTTGTGAGAAAGTTATACTAGTGACCTCTCCAGAGACAGTTGGGGACACATGTGACTCTTAGCAGATCCACATCTCAGGCCAAAGCTTAACGGTTTGCCAGGCCTTCTAGAAACAACATGGACCCCCCTGGGAGGCCACTTCAGGAAATGTCTCAAAATATCCAGCTATTTTTAAGTTTCAGGCAGATCTTGTGACTGCGAGTCAGGAGAGAGCATATTTGTTGACTTACATTAAATAATGTACAGCAGTGGCTCTTAACATGTTGTCTCGGGACACCTAGGGGTCCACAAAGCCTATTCAGGGGGTCTAAGGCTGCTTAGAAAATTAACTAACAAAAATTGTTAACAGATTAATAAAGCTGACATAAATAAAGTGGCTAAATGTACAATTGAACATTGTAAAGCATACTGTAAATGCCAAGGAATTTGAAATTGGAGGCTAAAAATAAATTAGTATCCTCAGATTGATTTGTGGGAGCAGCAGCAGGTGCATCAAACAGAACATAGTATGGACGGTGTGTGGCTTAATTGAATTTAGTGAAGCTCCAACTTTCCTATTAAAATTAAAAGAAAAAATGATTTTATTTGTTTGCAAATTAAATGATAAATGTGTTATCATTTGTGTATGTGTTTGATGGAATAGTTGTTTTGTATTTTATGTGTATTGTTTTGCGGTTCAAATCATTGACAACATTTAGATCTGGTTCCCAGTCTACAGTAATGATTCAGTGGGGGTCCCCGGGTTCCAGTAATGATAAAGTGGGGATGTATGGCTTTTCTGCAAACCTTTGGCAGAACCACTATTGTTCCTGTTTTCTCTTCGGTAACTAGAAGCTGGAAAGGGGAAAGTAATTTAACACGAACAAGAGCAGCAGAATCATACATTGCTTCATTAGCCTTGCCAGAAAAATATTCAGGGAAGCCCTCATATTTTCAGTCTTAGCTCAGTGTAGTTTAAGTTTTTTGTTAAGGCTCCAGTATTTCGCTGATGATTTTCCTAAAGTAACATTCATTTTATTGTATCTCACAAATGAAGCTCTGACTTGAGCAACCCCTTTGAAAATTAACATTTATTATGAGCAGTGCTTAATTTGTAAAATGATGTGTGCCGGTGTCCAAAGCTTTGCTCAGAATCCTGCGGCAGGCCCTATTAAATGTCAGCGCGCGGAATACCAAGGCTGCTGAGTCTTAAATCCACCTCATGTCTCTTTAATCCACTGCCAGACAACACCTTCCCCTTAATCTCACTCTTGCAGGTCCCTGGTTTCTCCTTTTATGACTGTTCCCTGTCTTTCTCCTCCTACTTTCGCCTTTATGTGTTTTTCGCTCCTTTGCTCTCAGAAAAGGTCTGACTAAGTGCAGGTCCTCAAAAACGACTGCTGGAGGCTCCCAGTGGCTCAAGTTAAGGACTGATTATCAGCAGTTTGTGACCCAAAGTAAGGCCACATTCAGAGAGGAGGTAGACTGTATAGACTCCGTATTTAGCACTCACTAGTTAAAAGCACAGAAATCAATGCCTGACTCGTGATACTCGCCAGTTGCAGGAGTCTCCAGGTGAAGTGCGTGGGCTGGTGAGTCATCAGCTGCTGCTTTTTATCAGTACTTCCAAGAAGAGGAAAGCTGCCCTCTGTTTAGTGGTGAATATGACCCACCTCTAGTATGGCTGCCAAGGATTTGACTCTCAAGCAACAAAGAAGGAGGAGACAAGAGAGTCACAATTGATAGGCTCCAAGTCAGGACGGGACAGATGAAAAAAGCTCAAGTGAAGAACCTATCCATGTGGAAGGCATGAAGAAAGTCCTTACTGTTCAAGAGAATGAACAACAGTGAAAAAATAACTTTTGCCTTTATTGTAAAAAAGTGAGTCACTATGTGAAACTGTTCCTTCTCTGTCCAGAAATGGAACAGCTCAACATAGGGTGTATTAATCCATATCGCACTAAAGTCACATTTATTCTTGCAAGTCTTTGTCGAGGGTCCATTTTAGTTTGCCTGGGTATGGGAGTTTAGCTTAGCATTGGCTTGCAGGCCTGTGCCCTTTTACCTCGATAACATGCTTTGTATTTATTATTCTTTGTTATTCATTTTAGCAGTGCTTGCAATTTAGAGGAAATGTTTTATTTCATAATCAGTTGCCATTCTGCGAAAGCGTCATTACTAGTAACGTACGGATTGGATGGTCATCATGTCCTTTGCTTTACGTTGGACAAGAACAGAATGTGAATATATCAGGCATTTCTTATGATATTGCTGCACCATCTAACGTTTAGGTACATACCCACCTCAGGATGCCTGCACAAACAGTAACATGTGCCTTATAAAAACTCCTTGTGAGACAAGGGCCACGGGAGGGGGTCCACCCAGGATACTCCACCTATACTGCACGTCACTTTGCAGCAGATCTCAGCCTTTGTGTCTCCACCGAGCCTGACTTGAGGCCGACCTTGTCCTAAAGTAACGGGGGTTGGGATGCTTCTCGTGGACACAGTAGGGGCAGACTAGGTTTATCACGCCGTGCTCTCTTTAGGGTAGAAAATACTCTTTAGGGAAACGTTTGCATATTCATGTTTATTGCAATATGTTGGGGTTGTTCATATTTTAATCGCTTATTCTCACAGTCCTGATCTTGTTACTTGCCATTATCCTAATCGTTGCGGCTCGTGCATTTTATCGCAGATTGCAGTCTTTTCAATAAATGTATTGCAAACTCTCCTGCCTCTTGTTTCTTGCCTCTGTGTGTGTAAGAGATGTATTGCTAATGAGAGAAAAGGGTAAGACTTGTTGCACCGCAGTTTCACTGAGAGGTTTTCAGAGCCCATGATCTAGGCTGCCGGAAATCACCTTTACTGTTTGGGTTTGGGTGAGCTGCTGCTAAAGAGCCAGAAGGGCTGGGCTGACAGCTGCCAATTGGTGTAGGAGCGACTTAGTCACTGACAAGCACCTACACCTGCCGCCCTAATCCAGCAGTCTCGTAGAGATAAGAGAGTCCTTACGACATGTCGCCATCAACCATGGTATAGGTACTAATTTATGACTCTCCTGAGTATCTCTGTCTCACATACACTAAGGTGCCCCAAAATACCATTATCCGGAGACGTCCGTGGTCTTAGGGACAGTCCTCCTCAGCTGAGTAGGGAGCACCTATCTAGACTGTAGGTTGTTTAAGCTCGAACCTTAAAAAGGATTTATTCCCTGTTGGTGTTCCCAACTCCGATACTTCCTCCTTAACATGCCAAACGCCATAAACATCCTGGAGAACTGCAAACAAGCACTTACGCAGTTTCTTCTAGCCAATCGCTTAACAGACGTGGGCGGGGAAGTCACATTTGTCGTGGAAGCTCATGATGCATACCAAACAGAAACATTTTATTCTTGGGTCACTTTTCCTGAAGTTAATGACAATTTAAATACATTTCACACCTACAGAATTGTGAATGAGCCACAGCGGTACCGAGTTTACCAACACTTAGAAATGCCACTTTCTTATCAAGACCACCAAAACTGGTTCAATGGCTCCCTTCCATATGTAATACAACCCATGAGATTAGGGGCCAGATGTAGCAAAAATTTGCGAGTCGCAAATAGCCCGAATCGCAATTTGTGACCCCGCAAAATCGGAAATGGGATGCAAAAACCCCATTTCCGAATCGCAAATTGCGACGTGAGCCATTATCGACTCGCAAATTCTGTGACCAAATAGGGAGACGCAATTTGCGAGTCGCAAACCATATGAAAAAGCCATTTGCAATTTGCGAGTCCGTTTTTAGCGAGGTCGCAAAAAGCGACCTCGCTAACAGCGGACTCGCAATCTGCGGTGCGACTTCATTTGCGAGTCGCAAAATGAAGTCGCTTTTTCTTGTTGGATACCATTTTGCGAGTCGGAAATTGTGAGTCGCAACGACTCGCAATTTCCAACTCGCAATTTTTTGGCTTCCTACATCTGGCCCTAGGTCCCTTAAGTAATGACCAACGTGGCCCACGTTTGCCACATACGCACCACATCCCAAGTAACTGACATACGCATGTATTATGATGAGCTAATAGCAATGTATAAAATACTAATACAGTTCATAATGTGGACTTTGAGCATTGCCCAAGCAAGAACTGCTCCAGCTCTCCATTAATTGGCCGTTACGGGAATTCATCCCTAAACAGTACACTAAAAAATGGGCAAAGCACCCACGGAACAGGAAAATATTCCATTCAGGATAGCACAAAAACCAGATCAGCTGGAAGCAGTGTTTCGCCATATGGGACCCCAAGATAAACATAGAATTCTCACAATATGCTTGCCATTTGGAATGGTTCCCTCAATAGAGGACTACGCCACTTGGGGTACAGTTTTCGCTGCAACATACACTACCGCACATGGTACCCTGACACTTGCCAATTTGCAAATTAAAAATTAACTTGGGGGTGAAACTGATGCATAATTTCGACACAGTCTCCTCAATCCTCTTAAGCAATATTAAAGGGGAAGCAGCAGCATTCGCCAACGGCCCCGGGACATTCCTCAACAGAACCAGGAGTGCAAGCTTCCAAAGATTATCTCCAAAACCTTTACTAGTCTAGGTAGGGATAGTCAGTGGGCCAGGCCAAATAAACCACAAATTCAGAGTACCATCCCTAAGGATGGTACCAAACAAGTGCGAGAGGGTACTAACAAATGCTGGGACAAACAAAATAAAGACAGAAGAAGTCAGAGAGAAGGAATCGAGACCTAAAGCAATCCTTAACAGCTAGAGTATTAAGTTAAGGCCGTAGTTGGTTTCATCACCTATAAGGGGTCCATAGAGCATTAAATAATCTGCCCAGAAGGTCCTTGGGAAGTTGTACCCCTTATGAGGTGTTATTTGGGATACCTATGTATGTCCCAGATCTTGATGGTCCTGGCATGGTGGCGGCAGACACACCGTTTGACATGAATGAACATGTCGCTGTTTTACAGAAGCTACAGCAATTTCGAGATGACAACTCATCCGCTTATACTACCACCTTTGGAATAAGGGATTTGCTCACAACATCTACAGGCTGGATTCCTAAAGTTGGGGATCTGATTTATGAAAAGATTGCTGTGGAGAAAGGGTTCGGCCTATCCTACAGAGCACCGGTCCCAGTCCTGGGAAGACAGGGTACCAGAATTGTCATCAAACCACCGCTGCCTGGTTCCAAAGGGAACAAATTCATCTCCATTGATGTCAAATTGCACCATGTGGCCAATCCTGCTCAGTAGACCACTAGGTCCTTTGGGTAGCACCTGTCCCCTCTCATTACCCAACAGAACATCCCTCAACAAGCAGCAGCCAACATTTCTGCAAGCACCAGTGTGTACAACAATGCTCCAATTGCTTCCTCGAGCATGGGGAGGACAGAGAATGAGCTGAAGCTGATTCCAGCATTGGGAGGGCAGAGAATGAGCTTCTTCTGATTCCAGCATTGGGAGGGCAGAGAAGGAGCTTCTTCTGATTCCAGCATGGGGAGGGCAGAGAATGAGCTTCTGCTGATTCCAGCATTGGGAGGGCAGAGAATGAGCTTCTGCTGATTCAAGCATGGGGAGGGCAGAGAATGAGCTTCTGCTGATTCCAGCATGGGGAGGGAAGAGAATGAGCTTCTGCTGATTCCAGCATTGGGAGGGCAGAGAATGAGCTTCTGCTGATTCCAGCATGGGTAGGGCAGAGAATGAGCTTCTGCTGATTCCAGCATTGGGAGGGCAGAGAATGAGCTTCTGCTGATTCTAGCATGGGGAGGGCAGAGAATGAGCTTCTGCTGATTCCAGCATTGGGAGGGCAGAGAATGAGCTTCTTCTGATTCCAGCCACCACCTCACTGACATGACACATCCACGATGTGGAACTATACTACTCCAATTCAACACAGACAGATGGCATCGCATACTATGAACCTCCATGTAGGAAAGTACCATCTTGCCTGGCATGTTACCCCCATATTTCACTGTATATATGTTGTTTTAGTGTATGTGTCACTGGGACCCTGCCAGCCAGGGCCCCAGTGCTCATAAGTGTGCCCTGTATGTGTTCCCTGTGTGATGACTAACTGTCTCACTGAGGCTCTGCTAATCAGAACCTCAGTGGTTATGCTCTCTCTGCTTTCTAAATTGTCACTAACAGGCTAGTGACCAATTTCACCAATTCACATTGGCATACTGGAACCCCCTTATAATTCCCTAGTATATGGTACTGAGGTACCCAGGGTATTGGGGTTCCAGGAGATCCCTATGGGCTGCAGCATTTCTTTTGCCACCCATAGGGAGCTCTGACAATTCTTACACAGGCCTGCTACTGCAGCCTGAGTGAAAAAACGTCCACGTTATTTAACAGCCATTTACCGCTGCACTTAAGTAACTTATTAGTCACCTATATGTCTAACCTTTACCTGGTAAAGGTTGGGTGCTAAGTTACTTAGTGTGTGGGCACCCTGGCACTAGCCAAGGTGCCCCCACATCGTTCAGGGCAAATTCCCATGACTTTGTGACTGCGGGGACACCATTACACGCGTGCTCTATACATAGGTCACTACCTATGTATAGCGTCACAATGGTAACTCCGAACATGGCCATGTAACATGTCTAAGATCATGGAATTGTCACCCCAATGCCATTCTGGCATTGGGGAGACAATTCCATGATCCCCCGAGTCTCTAGCACAGACCCGGGTACTGCCAAACTGCCTTTCCAGGGGTTTCCCTGCAGCTGCTGCCAACCCCTCAGACAGGTTTCTGCCCTCCTGGGGTCCAGCCAGGCTTGGCCCAGGAAGGCAGAACAAAGGACTCCCTCAGAGAGAGGGTGTTACACCCTCTCCCTTTGGAAAAAGGTGTCAGGGATGGGGAGGAGTAGCCTCCCCCAGCCTCTGGAAATGCTTTGATGGGCACAGATGGTGCCCATCTCTGCATAAGCTAGCCTACACCGGTTCAGGGATCCCCCAGCCCTGCTCTGGCGCGAAACTGGACAAAGGAAAGGGGAGTGACCACTCCCCTGACCTGCACCTCCCAGGGGAGGTGCCCAGAGCTCCTCCAGTGTGCTCCAGACCTCTGCCATCTTGGAAACAGAGGTACTGCTGGCACACTGGACTGCTCTGAGTGGCCAGTGCCAGCAGGTGACGTCAGAGACTCCTTCTGATAGGCTCTTACCTGTGTTGCTAGCCTATCCTCCTTCCTAGGTAGCCAAACCTCCTTTTCTGGCTAAATAGGGTCTCTGCTTTGGGGAATTCTTTAGATAACAAATGCAAGAGCTCATCAGAGTTCCTCTGTATCTCTCTCTTCACCTTCTGCCAAAGGATCGACCGCTGACTGCTCAGGACGCCTGCAAAACCGCAACAAAGTAGCAAAGACGACTACTGCAACCTTGTGTCGCTGATCCTGCCGCCTTCTCGACTGTTTCCTGGTGGTGCATGCTCTGGGGGTAGCCTGCCTCCTCTCTGCACTAGGAGCTCTGAAGAAATCTCCTGTGGGACGACAGAATCCTCCCCCTGCAACCGCAGGCAACAAAAGACTGCATCACCGGTCCTCTGGGTCCCCTCTCAGCATGACGAGCGTGGTCCCTGGAACTCAGCAACTCTGTCCAAGTGACTCCCACAGTCCAGTGACTCTTCAGTCCAAGTTTGGTGGAGGTAAGTCCTTGCCTCCCCAAGCTAGACTGCATTGCTGGGTACCGCGTGATTTGCAGCTGCTCTGGCTCCTGTGCACTCTTCCAGGATTTCCTTTGTGCACAGCCAAGCCTGGGTCCCCGTCACTCTAACCTGCAGTGCACAACCTCCTGAGTTGTCCTCCGGCGTCGTGGGACTCCCTTTTGTGTCTTCGGGTGAGCTCCGGTTCACTCTTCTTCGTAGTGCCTGACCCGGCACTTCTGCGGGTGCTGCCTGCTTCTGTGAGGGCTCCCTGACTTGCTGGGTGCCCCCTCTGTCTCCTCATCCAAGTGGCGACATCCTGGTCCCTCCTGGGCCACAGCAGCATCCAAATACCCTAACTGCGACCCTTGCAGCTAGCAAGGCTTGTTTGCGGTCTTTCTGCATGCTTCTTCACGACGTGGGACAGCCATCCTCCAAAGGGGAAGTTCCTAGTCCTCTTCGTTCTTGCAGAATCCACAGCTTCTCCCATCCAGTGGCCGCTTCTTTGCACCCTCAGCTGGCATTTCCTGGGCATCTGCCCAATCTCGACTTTGTGGCGACTCTTGGACTTGGTCCCCTTGTTCCACAGGTACTCTCGTCCGGAAATCCACTTTGGTTGCATTGCTGGTGTTGGACTTCCTTGCAGAATTCCCCTATCACGACTTCTGTGCTCTCTGGGGAATATAGGTGCACTTTACACCTACTTTTCAGGGTCTTGGGGTGGGCTATTTTTCTAACCCTCACTGTTTTCTTACAGTCCCAGCGACCCTCTACAAGCTCACATAGGTTTGGGGTCCATTCGTGGTTCGCATTCCACTTTTGGAGTATATGGTTTGTGTTGCCCCTATACCTATGTGCTCCTATTGCAATCTACTGTAATTCTACATTGCTTGCATTACTTCCTTTTGCTATTACTGCATATTTTTGGTATTGTGTACATATATCTTGTGTATATAACTTATCCTCATACTGAGGGTACTCACTGAGATACTTTTGGCATATTGTCATAAAAATAAAGTACCTTTATTTTTAGTATATCTGTGTATTGTGTTTTCTTATGATATTGTGCATATGACAGCAGTGGTATAGTAGGAGCTTTGCATGTCTCCTAGTTCAGCCTAAGCTGCTCTGCTATAGCTACCTTCTATCAGCCTAAGCTGCTAGAAACACCTCTTCTACATTAATAAGGGATAACTGGACCTGGTACAGAGTGTAAGTACCTCTGGTACCCACTACAAGCCAGGCCAGCCTCCTACACTCCACAACAAGTGGTTCCATCCACCAGCTCTGCTCCGGCTCCTGCGTTTGCACAGACTGCTTCTTGTCATTTCTTCCATACGGATGACTTTTCTTCAGACTCATTAGCTTATGCAACAGAAACTGTATCAAAGGCATGTAAGCTGTTGATATGGCTCAAAATAACTATTTGGTTTATCCATGGTATTACCTGCGGATTCTGTTGACATTACTTGCCTCTCTGCTTTGGATTGGTTTTGTCATTGTTTTCCTTCTCTTGATAAACCGTCCCTATCTTCCTGAATGCTCTGCAGTTGGGCCAGTGGATGAGGTTTTAACACGTTACTTACCTTCCCATCAAATTCAAAGAGTCTTGTCCCTCATGAACATTTGAGCAGTTCTGATTTCAGATGGGACTGTTTGGGATAAAGTGCCCTCTGATATATAAGGTCCTACTGAGGTCATTCAAATTCCATATATGTTTAAAATATCAATGACTGATGTTATTACACCTGGGGTTGTTTCCAGTGACTGGGATGTTAAAACAGTTGATTCAGTGCTTGCTGAGCTGGACTACTACACTGTATTTGAAAGTGAAGATATTTATATGAACGCAGCAAATTATGGGGAAATGTTCTGTTACGGCCATTGGGGACATTGCTTTCTGCACTGAGCTAGTGAACCCAGATCAGTTTTCAATTACACTCAATGGGAACATTGTCTGACTCCACCTGTGGGGAGCTCCAAAATATATGTAGAAAAGTTTGCATATTTCACCGGGCATGACACTAGAAATGCTGAGTCATATTATTTCAAATTACCTCCTTTTAAAATGAGGAAAATATTGCGAACCGACACAAAACTAGTTTATTCAGATTCTTTTGTTTCCCAACTTGCTGTTGAGGGTTATGAGCAATGTTCCCTGTAAGGTGCGCGCACGGGCGCGCGTGCACCCTTCCTTCCCCCACCGCGCAGGCCTCTTTGCGAAGAGCGCCCGTCACTGCCTGCATCATGCCTGCATCACGCGAGAGAGTGAAACCGTACGTCAGCGCTGCGTTTAAAGAAAAAACAGCGTGAAAACACGTCACTCTCTTCGCGGCAGAGCAGGATAACGAACGGAGGTGCAGCCACCCGAGGAGAAATCACTGCACAACAAGGGTCCCAAAAGAAATCAGGTACATGTGATTAAAGGGCCACGGTGGCACTGCAGGCATCTCCTCTGCAGTGACCGTGTTGTCTGCACTCCTCAACCTTTAAAAGTAAACGTGCTGGTGCCCAAAGCCCTCCACTTAAACATACGGCTGCTGCAATTGTGTCTTTTTAGGCGTGCTGAGCCGATTGGTAAAAGCAGTCAGTCTCTTGTCGGAAGTCCCCATGTCTCTTCCACATAGCCACGTAAGTAAATAAAAACGTGCCGGTGCTCAAAGCCCTCCTCTTAAACACGCGGCTGCTGTAATTAAATCTGCCAGCACTGAATACTGAATTATGTTTTTTCAAATAACAGGTTAAAAAAGATGGGCTTTTCATTGCATTGGTTGCTGTAGGAAGCTGGCTCTGTATATACTATATCAAAGTGAGATATAGGCCCTCATTACAACATTGGTGGTAAAAGCCGCTTACCGCCATGCAGAAGACCGCCAACACACCGCCGTGGAATTCCGCCACAGCTATTATGACCCACAGCACGGAATCTGCCAAAATTCAGACACCCACACAAGTCCGCCTACACCAAAGGTCAGTGATAAACTGGCGAAAACAAAACCTCCACCGTCACGCCTACAGAAATACGCCCACACTATCACGGCACACGAATCCACGCGGCGGTCTTTCAACCACGGTATTCCATTGGCGGTACACACCGCC
This sequence comes from Pleurodeles waltl, assembly GCF_031143425.1. Classification (NCBI taxonomy): domain Eukaryota; kingdom Metazoa; phylum Chordata; class Amphibia; order Caudata; family Salamandridae; genus Pleurodeles; species Pleurodeles waltl. The sequence continues at coordinate 1,492,348 of NW_027150398.1, read as the reverse complement.
GCGCTCAAAATACACACACATCTCCAAAACACCACCACATTGAACAATTTGAATTACACACACCTGATACACATACAAACACCACTCCCACACACCCAACACAATATAAAACACACACCCACATCACCCACAAAAAAAGACCAGAGAGAGAGCACCAGCAAGAACAGCAGCATCTACAGGCACACAACACCATCACCCACAGAACTTCCACGCACCTCACACAACACACCACTACATATCACCCCACATATCACCACACACTCCACCCCACACATCACCTACACCACCCCATGGCACGGCAAAGACACCCCAGGTTCTCAGAGGAGTAGCTCAGGGTCATGGTGGAGGAAATCGTCCGCGTAGAGCCACAGATATTCGGAGCACAAGTGCAGCACACCTCAATTGCAAGGAAGATGGAGCTATGGTGAAGAATCGTGGACAGGGTCAACGCAGTGGGACAGCATCCAAGAAATCAGGAGGACATCAGGAAAAGGTGGAACGACCTACGGGGGAAGGTGCGTTCAGTGGTCTCCAGGCACAACATCGCGATTCAGCGACTGGCGGCGGACCCCCACCTCCTCCCCCACAACTAACAACATGGGAGGAGCAGGTCTTGGCCATCATGCATCCAGAGGGCCTCGGAGGAGTCGGTGGAGGAATGGACACTGGTAAGTCAAATCTTAACTATCATATCCCCCACCCTACCTGCATGCCATCACACACACACCCACCCTCGCCCCCTCCCCTATCATTCCAACTCCTCACTAATGTACTAATAACACAAACCACCCATCCCAACACCAAGCCCTGCATGACACAACTAAGCATGGTCACCCATCACTAAAGCATTCTCACTGAACATACCCATAACACACCCCCAACCATCATCACACAAGCCCCCACACAGGAATGCTTGCACTGGTGTACACGCACACCCACCCATTACACACCATGACACACACACATGCAATAATCATGCTCTTATACCCCTGCAGGACCACTACGTAACGTCACCAGACAGGAGAGTCCAGACATCTCCACTCCACCCACAGAAGAGGCCCACAGTGACGACAGCAGCTCTGGCCAACTGGATCCAGATGACCAGTCCAGACCATCGTGGGCCTCGGACAGTCGGTTCCCCTTGCACAGGCACAGCCCAACACTGACCTTCCACCCTCTGGTAACACCAGCACAGCACCCACCCAGTGGGCCCATACCTCTGTAACCAGGACACGTCAATCAGCTGTGTGTCCACCACTTCAGGGAACCCAGGATAACCCACCACCCCAACAACAACAGGGACCTGGGGGCAGTGGTAGTGGGCACACGGTCCAGGGGACGGAGGCACAGGAACACAGGGGAACTGGGAGGGCTGCTGTGCGACAGGGGACGGACAGGCCTAGGGAACCCACTCTCCACGAGGCCCTCTCCTCCATCATGGGAGCATACCACCACTCCCAAGAGACGATGGCAACGGTCCTGGCCAAGTTTCAGGAGACCCAGTGCTTGCAGGACGAACAGTATTTGGGCTTCAGGGAGGAGCTCAGAACCATCAGCTCCGCCCTGGGCACCATCGTAGGGGTGCTGAAGGACATACAAAAGACCATGAGGGACACCGTGGCACTCCAAGGGGCCACTGACACTAGCCTGGACGATGAACTGCCCACCACCTCCGCCGGCGCTAGTGGACAGGACGCCCCGCCACAGGACCACCACACAAGCACCCCACCCCCTGCAGACGGAGAACCACCCCGCAAGCGGTCCCTGAGATCCAGGAACAGGACAGAGCAAGATGGCAAGACCCCCACCAGGAATGAGACCACCCTGATTGTCCTCCCACTGTCCCACTTTGTTACCCTGTCCAGATTGGAACTGCCCCAGCTCCACTTCCTATGCCCATATGGGCAAAGCACCTGTGAGACGAATAGACTGGACTCTGCCATGGACATTCCTCCACCATCACCCATCACCATTTTACAACCCCCCCTCCATTTTTGAGCACTTAAATAAACACCCTTGAAGCACAAAACAATCTGGAGTCAGTCTGTGATTTTGAAAATGTGTATTAGCTATGACTATGACAAAATCCGTTCGAAATTTGAATGTCAACATACCTATGTCACACATCACAAGTCCATGAAGGATGCAAGCAGATGACACACGTTGGTAACCACACCTGTGAAACCGTAATAGAAATGTACAACTCAGTTACCAAATACTGCTTCAAATTGACAGACAGGATAGAGGTAGAAGTGTGAAAGTGAATGTAATAGTAAAAAAGATTTCTCACCTGTGTGTCACTGGAAATATTGCTGTATGACTGACTCCCTGTTGTCAATGTCTTTTTCCTCAGCTTCCTCCTCATCACTGTCCACAGGCTCAACAGCTGCCACAACACCGTCATCTGGACCATCCTCCTGCAGAAAAGGCACCTGGCGTCGCAAAGCAAGATTGTGAACCATCGAGCAGGCGATGATGATCTGGCACACCTTCCTTGGTGAGTAGAATAGGGAACCACCTGTCATATGGAGGCACCTGAACCTGGCCTTCAGGAGGCCGAAGGTACGTTCGATCACCCTCCTAGTCCACCCATGGGCTTCATTGTAGCGTTCCTCTGCCCTGGTCCTGGGATTCCTCACTGGGGTCAGTAGCCATAGACCGCCAACTCAAGCATCGTTAGCCCATGTACAGCTGGGACAGTGACGGAACTGGGACCGTCACGGGGAGCGTGATGCACTCAGGGCACCAGTCCCCCTCCAGAACCAGTGGAGACATGCATCCACTACCTCTGTCCTGCACAGGATGAAGCACTCTGGGCACCAGTCCCCCTCCAGAACCAGTGGAGACATGCATCCACTACCTCTGTCCTTGGAAGGATGAAGCACTCTGGGCACCAGTCCCCCTCCAGAACCAATGGAGACATGCATCCACTACCTCTGTCCTTTGCAGGATGAAGCACTCTGGGCACCAGTCCCCTTCCAGAACCACTGGAGAATGTTATCGACTTGAGAGACTGTGGCTTTGCACTCCCCAGGATGGAACAGTGGGCAAACCACCCACTGTAGAGACTTGAGAGACTGTGGCTTTGCACTCCCCAGGATTGAAGAGTGGGCTAACCACCCACTGTAGAGACTTGAGAGACTGTGGCTTTGCACTCCCCAGGATGGAACAGTGGGCAAGACACCCACTGTAGAGACTTGAGCGACTGTGGCTTTGCACTCCCCAGGATTGAACAGTGGGCAACCCACGCACTGTAGAGACTTGAGAGACTGTGGCTTTGCACTCCCCAGGATGGTACAGTGGGCAACCCACCCACTGTAGAGACTTGAGAGACTGTGGCTTTGCACTCCCCAGGATACATCAATGGGCATGGAGCCCCGTCGTGGATCTGGCGTGGTGCTGTAATCCGGCTGAGGTGCCCCCCCCTTCCCTTCCCCTTGAGGTGCCTGTTGTATTTCTATCTGATGCCCCTGCAGTGTTCTCTCCGTTTGTGGACAGGTATCTAGTGTGGGCCTCGCCCATGCTTTGTGTGCCCAGTGGTCCACGGACATTGATATGTGCATACCTGCACTACTAATCGTAATGTATAATTTCTAGAATGTGTATATATATCTGTATATATTTGGTTACTGTGTTTTGATACATTACAATGGTTGAACTAATTTCCTTTTGTCTTCGCATTCTTCCGAGGGGGTTGGGGGTTGTTACTGTGATGTTTGGAAATGCGTTGGTGTGTGTGTTGTAGTGTGCAAGGGTCGGGTTGAGGGTGGGGGTGTTGAGTGTGTGTCCCCCTGACTTTTGCCTCCCCCCTCTCCTATGTCGTAGGTGCAGCACTCACCGTTGTCTTCGGCGCCGCCGTTGCTGGTGTTCGTAGAGGAGCAGGAAGACAAGGGCAGGGAGTATTTGTAGTTCCGGCTCCATGGTGCCCTCCTTCCTCGTGGAGTGTGTTAAGGTGAGCGTTTTCCCAATGCAAAAGCTGTTTCCGCCGTGTTTTTATCCACGGTGAATCCGCCCCGGAAAAGGTGGCGGATTGGTGGGTTGTGATACTGTGGGTGGTACATTGTCTTCTGCCTGTCTGTTGGCGGTGACCGCCGCGCCTCTTGTCTGTACCGCCGTGGCGGTCGGAGTGTTAAAGTGGCTGTCTATGTTGGCGATTTCCGCCACGGTCATAATTCCCTTTTTTTTTCGCCGGCCTGTTTGCGGTATTATCGCAGCTTTAACAGCATCCGCCAGGGTTGTAATGACCCCCTTAGTGTCCATGATCGCCTGAAGCACTTTTTCGAATTGCGTAGAGTGGGCTTGAAGTGTGCTTTCCAGCGACTGTAAGGTTGGGATTAGCTGTTGATCACTCAATGTCGGTCCAGGCACATTTTGTTCTTGATTTTTGGCAGATTTAGACTTCCCGGCCATATTGCGTTTCTGTTAGGCCGTGTTCGTGGTGTAGGACAACGTTGTTGTGTGCTGTTTAGGCGTTTGAGGTCTTTGATGGTGCGATCCTACTCCTCGATGGTTGATTCTCTGCTGTGGCTCAGTCGAGTCTGCCTGAGATTCCCTTCAGTCGAGCCGGGCAGCGACGGCACTGGACGAGGATAAGTAGATGGTGTGCCCTACCACTGATAATTAAGTGACCTGGGGCAGTGTTGGATGGCAAGGTCAGAAGATATTAAATGGCAAGCCCGGGGAAGGGTAGAGAACTCGCTTTCAGATCCCTTTCTTTGGCCCCCTTGATTTGTTTTAGAACTACAGAGGCCTTTCCCTCGCAGCTTCAAATCCTTCAGTCGCCACACTGGGGTGCAAGCCCTTAGAAATACAGAGTTCAGCTAGTTTAAACAATTCGCCAATAATCAACACGTATGAAGTGGTACCTGTAATGTCATCCTGCACTGTTGCAACTTCTTGCTATTTACGATGTAGTTGGGTGTTGAATTTACATTTCATGAAATAGCCACCGCTAAAGGAATATGCCTGGGTGTGGTCCTTCCTTTTTATTGTCCCTGGCAGCATTCCCCGTCAGCTCCAAGATTACAGCTGCCAATCTCTCCCGAATGGGCAGCCCCCCACCAGTCCGGTAGTGTTATTGCCCCCGCATCGCGGGGGGGAAGGAGTTCAATTGTTAGCGGTATGAAGGGGAGTTGCCCCTCGATCGTGTGGCTGTTTCCTTTGGGCCTGGGCGGGCGCTCGGCAGAGCAAAGTGGTCTCTCCTCAATCATCCAACGGGCTCGCCAGCATCTCCGTCCCCGTCTGTCTGCTCCAAGCGGCAGAACTACAAGGTGGAGCGGCGCGCGATGCCCGGTCACAGCACGTCAACTCCCCTGGCTCCCCGGCCGCAGGTGCTGGGACGTCCCGCCCGGCAGGGGAATCCGGGCTAAACGCGGCAGCCACCGCTCACCAGCGAGAAGGGGGGGGTGGGGGAGAGGGGAGAAGCCGTGTGTTAACACGGTCTCTTTGTGATGGTGTCGCCCCTCCGTCTCATCCCCCTCATCTCGCGTCGCCGTCCGCCCAGCAGAAGCACACCGCCCAGCTCCGTCTCTGTCGCCACGGCCGCTCAAGCTCTTGCGGTGCTGCGGCCTCTGACTGCCCCGCAGCTCACGATTCTTCTTGGCTTTCCCGACCTCCTATACAGTGCCGCTCGGAACCACAGCAGCACAACTGCCTCTAGGACTCAGATGCAGCACTCAGGGCACCGAATTCCACCCCGGAAGCGCCCTTCAGGATGTTTGCCGTGAGCCCGATTCTGAGCTCACGAATTAGGCGTCCGGCACGGCCACCATTTTGGCTCCTCCACAGGGAACCCAGGATAACCCACCACCCCAACAACAACAGGGACCTGGGGGCAGTGGTAGTGGGCACACGGTCCAGGGGACGGAGGCCCAGGAACACAGGGGAACTGGGAGGGCTGCTGTGCAAGGGAACCCACTCTCCACGAGGCCCTCTCCTCCATCAAGGGAGCATACCACCACTCCCAGGAGACGATGGCAACGGTACTGGTCAAGTTTCAGGAGACCCAGCGCCTGCAGGAGGAACAGTATATGGGCTTCAGGGAGGAACTCAGAACCATCAGCTCCACCCTGGGCACCATCGTAGGGGTGCTGAAAGAACTCGTGAACACCAGGAGGGACACTGTGGCACTACAAGGGGCCCCTGACACTAGCATGGACGATGAAATGCCCACCACCTCCGCCGGCGCTAGTGGACAGAACGCCCTGCCACAGGAGCACCACACCAGCACCCCACACCCTGCAGAGGGAGAACCACCCCGCAAACGGTCCCTGAGATCCAGGACAAAGACAGAGCACGATGCCAAGACCCCTGCCAAGAAATGAGACCACCCTGATTGTCATCCTCCTGTCCCACTTTGTCACCCTGTCCACAGTTAAACTGCCCCAGCTCCACTTCCTATGCCCATTTGGGCAATGCACCTGTGAGACTAATAGACTGGACTCTGCCATGGACATACCTCCGCCATCACCCCTCACCATTTCACTACCCCCTCCAATATTGAGCACTTAAATAAACACCCTTAAAGCACAAAACAATCTGGGGTCTGTCTGTGATTTCGAAATAGTGTATTAGCAATTACAGTGACAAAATGCTCTTTCAAGTTTAATATCAACATACCTATGTCACACAGCTCTAGTCCATGAGGAATCTAAGCAGATGTCACACAGTGGGACCCACATGTGTGAAATCGTAAGGGAAAGTGACAACTCAGTGACCATACACTGGGTGAAAACGACAGACAGTGGAGAGGTAGTAGTGTTAAAGTACATGTAGTAGGCAGGTCTGTACTCTTACCTGTGTCTCACTGGAAATATTGCTGGATCACTGAGTCCCTGTTGTGCATGTCTTCTTCCTCTGCTTCCTCGTCTTCACTGTCCACAGGCTCCACAGCTGCAACAACACAGCCATCTGGACCATCCTCCTGCAGAAAAGGCACCTGTCGTCGCAAAGCCAAGTTATGAAGCATACAGCAGGCCACGATGATCTGGCACACCTTCTTTGGTGAGTAGAATAGGGATGCACCTGTCATATGGAGGCACCGGAACCTGGCCTTCAGGAGGCCGAAGGTCCGCTCTATAATCCTTCTGGTTCGCCCATGGGCCTCATTGTAGCGTTCCTCTGCCCTTGTCCTGGGATTCCTTACTGGGGTCAGTAGCCATGACAGGTTGGGGTAACCAGAGTCACCTGCAAATGGCGAGGGACAACTGTTAGACACGCACTAACCTGGAGGGATATCCCCAGACCCAGACAACCATTCTTACTGACTTGCTTCCAGGTGCTCACCTAATAGCCACACACGGTGCCTCTGGAGTTGACCCATCACATAAGGGATGCTGCTATTCCACAGGATGTAGGCATCATGCACTGAGCCAGGGAACTTAGCATTCACATGGGAGATGTACTGGTCTGCCAAACATACCATCTGTACATTCATGGAATGATAACTCTTCCGGTTTCTGTACACCTGTTCACTCCTGCATGGGGGTACCAAAGCCACATGTGTCCCATAAATGGCACCTATGATGTTGGGGATGTGTCCAAGGCCATAGAAATCCCCTTTCACTGTAGGCAAATCCTCCACCTGAGGGAAAACGATGTAGCTCTGCATGTGTTTCAGCAGGGCAGACAACACTCTGGACAACACGTTGGAAAACATAGGCTGGGACATCCCTGATGCTATGGCCACTGTTGTTTGAAATTACCCACTTGCAAGGAAATGGAGCACTGACAGCACCTGCACTTGAGGGGGGATTCCTGTGGGATGGCGGATTGCTGACATAAGGTCTGGCTCCAACTGGGTACACAGTTCCTGGATTGTGGCACAGTCAAGCCTGTAGGTGATGATCACATGTCTTTCCTCCATTGTCGACAGGTCCACCAGCGGTCTGTACACCAGAGGATGCCGCCATCTCCTCACATGTCCCAGCGAACGGTGCCTGTGAAGGACAACAGCGAGCACAGAGTCAAACAACTCAGAGGTACGTACCCACAGTTTACACAGAACACCAATCATACACAAAAGGTGGCCTGTATGTGTGTTGAGTCTAGGGCTAGGTATGTGTGACGCAGTTGGAAATGAAGCCATGTGGGCCCCTGAAATGGCGGCTGCCTGACCTGTAAAGTGGGACAATGGGATGTGAGGTAACTGCGCTGGCATTGTACACCGTCGCGGTAGGTGGTCGAAGACCGCGGCGCAATGCTGCATTGGTCAACATTGGACCCTATGGGTCCCAGGAGCCAATGGCGATGTACGCCTGTGGTGACGGTACGCACCGCCGCGGACGTGACCGCCATTTTCTATCTGTTCAATCACTCGATACCTGATCTTCGACAGGAGAGGATCTAAACTGCAAGTGCTGCTTTGACCTCGGTCTGGAAGAGACAATGGCTCGAGTGTCTGTGGAAAGGGCCCCTGCCTTCACATCGGAGGAGTTGGAGAAGCTCGTGGATGGGGTCCTCCCCCAGTACACGCTACTCTACGGTCCTCCAGACAAACAGGTAAGCACACAGGGAGCATGTTGTATGGGCTATGCCTGTGTGGAGAGGGCTGGATGTAAGAAGGAAGGAGGGAGAGTGCTGCGTGCATGAAAGACGGTGAATGCATGTGCCACACGGCAAGGATAGGGGCCAATCACTTTGACGGTGCAGTTGGTAATAACTTCTCTTTTTCCCCTGTACATTTCATGTAGGTCAGTGCCCACCAGAAGAAAGATATTTGGCGTGCCATTGCCAAGGACGTCCGGACCCTGGGGGTCTACCACAGACGGAGCACCCACTGCCGGAAAAGATGGGAGGACATTCACCACTGGAGCAAGAAGACGGCAGAGGCTCAGCTGGGGATGGCCTCCCAACGTGGGAGTGGTGCCTGTCGCACCATGACCCCCCTGATGGTCAGGATCCTGGCGGTGGCCTCCCCGGAGTTGGATGGGCACTTGAGGGCATCACAGCAGCCCCAAGGGGGTGAGTACACTCTCATCCTCCTGATTTTGCACACAGTGGAGGTGTCTGGGTGGGGGAGGTGGGCTGTGGGTTTCCCTAGGCCAGGGTGAGTTCCATAGGCAAGGCCCCTCCGTAAGGCAGGCCATGTGGCACCCCAGCCCACCTCTGTAGAGTGCCAAGTACACCTAGTCATGCCCCTGTGTCATCTATGTGTGCAGATGTTGTCCATAGCCTTGTAGGCCATTTCCCAGAAATTGAACAGTGGAGCCCAAGAGCGTGGCGTAGTGCAGGGGGCTTCTGTGTCTGTCGTGTACGCCAACGGTAGCGGTAATGCATGCACTCAACATGTCTTTCTTTTGTCTCCCCCCCCCCCTTTTTGTGGTCTCCCTGTTCTTGTGTGCATTAGCATCATCAGGCGGAGGAGCAGTGGCACCGGAGCACGAGGGAGCTGCATCCCACATGGCCCTGGAGGGCGACACTACGGAGTCTGAATTCACCAGTGGGACGGAGGGCGAGGGGAGCTCCACGGCGGGGACAGGAGCTGACTCGTCCTCTGATGGGAGCTCCCTTGTGGTGGCGGCAACATCTGTGCCCCCCGCATCTACAGGTACAGCCGCCCCCCCCCCCTACCAGCAGCCCCTCAGCCTTTGCCCTGTGCCCGCTCACCCAGGAGGGTGGGCATCACCTTTGCCCCAGGCACCTCAGGCCCTGCCCCAGTCACCCCTGCTGCCCTCAGTGAGGAGGCCATTGACCTCCTCAGGTCCCTCACTGTTGGGCAGTCTACCATTTGAATGCCATCCAGGGTGTAGAGAGGCAGTTGCAACAAACCAATGCATTCCTGGAGGGCATTCATTCTGGTCAGGCGGCCCTTCAGCGAGCTTTTCAGACTCTGGCCTCAGCACTGATGGCAGCCATTGTCCCCGTCTCTAGCCTCCCCCCTCCAACTTCCTCCACCCCGACCCAATCCCCTGTACCTCAGCCTATCCCAAGCACACATACAGACCAACATGCACACACCTCAACACCCAAGGGGAGCTCAGGCAAAAATAAGCACCACACATCCCACAGGCACTCACGCAAGCATCACACACATGCATACACACCAACATCCACTGCCTTCACTGTGTCCCCCTCCTCCTCGTCTCCCTCCTCCCTCCCAGTCTCATCTACACTCACACCTGCGTGCACTACCTCTACAGCCACTACGTCCCTCTCCAGCACACCCACCACCACACCCGCTCACGTGCGGTCACCACCCCCACTACCATTCACAAGTCCCCTGTGTCCTCTCCCAATGTGTCTGTGATGCCCCCTTCCAAGATACACAAACGCAGGCACACACCCACCCAACAGTCATCCACCTCACGACAGCCTCCAGCGCATGCACCTTCACCCAAAGTCACCACCTCCTACAACCACCACCTCTTCCTCCACTCCCAAACCCCCTCCAGCTACCCGTCCCAGTGTGTCCAAAAAACTTTTCCTGTCTAACCTTGACCTCTTTCCCACACCTCCCCCACCCCGTCCGTCTCATAGGTCCCGAACTAGCACCTCAGCCACAACATCTCCGGGACCAGTGGTGCATGTAATCACCAGAATCTGGAGTGCACCGGCCACCAGGGCAGCCAGTGTGGCACGGAGCCACAGCACAGACAGTCCCCCACCTGTGAAGCATCAGAAGTTGGCCAGTGCCCGGCAGGAGAGGGGGAAGACTCCAGCCACCAAAGCTGCTCCCAGGGGTCCCGTTGGGAGTGTGGAGTCAGCTGTGACACCTTCCAAGGTGGGGAAGGGCCACAAGAATCCCGGCAAGTCTGGGAAGAGCAGCACGGCGGAGAAGACCGCCATCATCCCCGCTGTCCAGGAGGCCACCGCCAGCATCATCCCCGCTGCCCAGGAGACCACCACCAGCACCAGCCCAGCTGCCCAGGAGGCCACCGCCAGCACCAGCGCAGCTGCCCAGGAGCCAACCGCCAGCATCATCCCCGCTGCCCAGGAGGCCACTGCCAGCACCAGCCCAGCTGCCCAGAAGCCAACCGCCAGCATCATCCCCGCTTCCCAGGAGGCCACCGCCAGCACCAGCCCAGCTGCCCAGGAGGCCACCGCCAGCACCAGCCCAGCTGGGCCATGAAGGACTGCCAGCAAAAGGCCCGCTGGGCCATGAAGGACCGCCAGCACCAGCCCCGCTGGGCCATGAAGGACCGCCAGCAGCTGAGACCCTGCAATGGAGACCGCCATCTCAAGCACCTCTGAACAGGGCACCGCCATCTCAAGCACCGCTGAACAGGGCACCGCCATCTCACGCACCGCTGAACAGGGCACCGCAATCTTAAGCACCGCTGAACAGGGCACCGCCATCTTAAGCACCGTTGAACAGGGCACCGCCATCTCAAACATCGCTGCACAGGGCACCGCCATCTCAAACACCGCTGAACAGGGCACCGCCATCTCAAGCACTGCTGAACAGGGCACCGCCATCTCAAGCACCGCTGCACAGGGCACCGCCATCTCAAGCACCGCTGAACAGGGCACCACCAACTCAAGCACCGCTGAACAGGGCACCGCCAACTCAAGCACCGCTGAACAGGGCACCGCCATCTCAAGCACCGCTAGCCCATGAGCGGCAGGGGCACTGACGCAACTGAGTCCGTCACGGGGTGAATGATGCACTCTGGGCACCATGCCCCCTCCAGAACCAGTGGAGACTGTCATCCACTACCTCTGTCCTTAACAGGATGAAGCACTCTGGGCACCATGCCCCCTCCAGAACCAGTGGAGACTGTCATCCACTACCTCTGTCCTTAAAAGGATGAAGCACTCTGGGCACCATACCCCCTCCAGAACCAGTGGAGACTGTCATCCACTTGTGAGACTGTGGCTTTGCACTCCCCAGGATGGAACGGTGGGCAACCGACCCACTGTATAGACTTGTTAGACTGTGGCTTTGCACTCCCCAGGATGGAACAGTGGGCAACCCACACACTGTAGAGACTTGTGAGACTGTGGCTTTGCACTCCCCAGGATGGTACAGTGGGCAACCCACACACTGTAGAGACTTGTGAGACTGTGGCTTTGCACTCGCCAGGATGGAACAGTGGGCAAGTCACCCACTGTAGAGACTTGTGAGACTGTGGATTTGCACTCCCCAGGATGGAACAGTGGACAAGCCACCCACTGTATAGACTTGTGAGACTGTGGCTTTGCATTCCCCAGGATGGAACAGTAGGCAAGCCACCCACTGTAGAGACTTGTGAGACTGTGGCTTTGCACTCCCCAGGATGGTACAGTGGGCAACCCACCCACTGTATAGACTTGAGAGACTGTGGCTTTGCACTCCCCAGGATGGAACAGTGGGCAACCCACCCACTGTATAGACTTGCGAGACTGTGGCTTTGCACTCCCCAGGATGGAACAGTGGGCAACCCACCCACTGTAGAGACTTGCGAGACTGTGGCTTTGCTCTCCCCAGGATGGAACAGTGGGCAACCCACTCACTGTAGAGACTTGTGAGACTGTGGCTTTGCACTCCCCAGGATGGAACAGTGGGCAAGCCACCCACTGTAGAGACTTGTGAGAATGTGGCTTTGCACTCCCCAGGATGGAACAGTGGGCAACCCACTCACTGTATAGACTTGTGAGACTTTGGCTTTGCACTCCCCAGGATGGAACAGTGGGCAAACCACCCACTGTAGAGACTTGAGAGACTGTGGCTTTGCACTCCCCAGGATTGAACAGTGGGCATGTGGCCCCCTCGTGGATTTGGCATCATACACTCAAGCGGCAGAAGTGCCCCCCCTTTACCTCCCCCTGAGGGGCCTGTTTTATTGGTATCTGATGCCCCTGCAATGTTCTCTCCATCATGGTCGGGGATCTTGTGTGGGCCTCGCCCATACCGTGTGGTCCCAGTGTTCCACGGACTTTCTTAGTGCACTACCTGGACTACTATGCTTGGTATATATTTTGTACATGGTGTATATATATATATATTTCTGCCTACTTGTTTTTAATATATTACAATGGTTACACTAATTTTCTATTGTCTTTGCGGGGTGTAACTGTGATGTATTGATATGCATTTGTGTGTGTTGTAGTGGGTGAGGGTGGGGGTGTTGCGTGTGGCGTATCCCTGTTTTTTGCCTCCCCCCTCCCCTGTGTTGTAGGTGCAGTACTCACTGTGGTCTTCGCCGCCGGCGTTCGTGCTCCTGGTAGAGGAGCAGGAAGACTATCGCAGGTAGAATTTGGAGTTCCGGATCCATGGTGTCCTCGTTCCTCGTGGGGTGTGTAGAGGTGAGCGTTTCCCCTTCGAAATTCCTGTTTCGGCCGTGTATTTATCCGCGTTGAATCCGCCCCGGAAAAGGTGGCAGATTGGCCCTGTCATAATAGTGTGGGCGGTGCATTGTCTCCCGCCAGTCTGTTGGCGGTGATCACCTCGCTGTTTGTTTGTACCGCCGTGGCGGTCGGAGTGTTAAAGTGGCTGTCTTTGTTGGCAGTTTCCGCCACGGTCGTAATTGCAATTTTTTTACGGCCGGCCTGTTGCCGGTCTTACCGCCGCTTTAACACCGACCGCCAGGGTTGTAATGACCACCATACCGTGCACAGAGTCTAGGGGTTCCCCAGAGGCTTGACAGAGGCTGAAGTAGATAATACTAATGCTCTATTTGTGGTAGTGTGGTCAGTGTAACGCAAGGCCAGAACCTTTCAGGCTCACCGCCAGGTGTTACTCTTCCTGCTGGGGGGGGGGGTGAAGCACCTCCACCCAGGACAGGCTTTTTTCTGGCCACAGAGTGCACAAAGGTACTCACCCCATGTGGTCAGAAACTCGTCTGAAAGTGGCAGGCTGGCACAGACTGGTCAGGCTCACGCTAGCAGTTGGGCTAGCATAAAGGGGGCATCTCTAAGATGCCCTCTGTGAGCATTTTTCAATAAATCCCACACTGGCATCAGTGTGGGTTTATTGTGCAGAGGAGTTTGATACCAAACTTCCCAGTATTCAGTGAAGCCATTATGGTGCTGTCGAGTTCGTAATGACAAACTCCCAGACCATATACTCAATATGGCTACACTGCACTTACAATGTCTAAGAATGGACTTAGACACTGTAGGGACATATTGCTCATGCAGCTATGCCATCACCTGTGTTATAGTGCACCCTGCCTTAGGGCTGTAAGGTCTGCTAGAGGGGTGCCTTACCTATGCCACAGGCAGTGGTTTGTAGGCATGGCACCCTGAGAGGGGTGTCATGTTGACATAGCCTTTTTCTCCCCACCAGCACACACAAGCTGCAAGGCAGTGTGCATGTGCTGAGTGAGGAGTCCCTAGGGTGTCATAATACATGCTGCAACCCTTCGAGACCTTCCCTAGCCACAGGGCACATTGGTACCATGGGTACCCTTTACAAGGGACTTAACTATGTGCCAGGGCTGTCTCAATTGTGGGAACAAAGGTACAGTTTTAGGGAAAGAACACTGGTGCTGGGGCCTGGTTAGCAGGGTCCCAGCACACTTTCAAAGTTGGCATCAACACTAGGCAAAAAGTGGGGGTAACCATGCCAACAGTGGCATTTTCCTACAGTTGTCATAAACAAATGCATCGAAGGTCTAACGCATGATGTAGTTTTCTAAACGGATGATAATATGGAACCAGAGTTCGTATAAACTGAAACCCCAGGTAACTATTCAATTGCTCTGGAACTGTCATGCATAATGTTTTGTAACTCCTATAACCTATGCTAAATATCTTCTTCTCAATTACAGACGGTCAACGTTTGGATTTGAACAGGAAGGCGTGAGTACCAAGGAAGACCAGGTAATTCTGTAGACGTTCCAGGTGAGATTAAAAGTCTCTAGATAAATCACGGTCATGATCCACACCTTTGCTTTTATTACAGGTTTGTCGGACCAAGCAAGTTATAGATTTGAACGGGCCGGCATGCGTAGAAGGTAATTATTTGGTAGGTCGCCCATCTGGGTCACCTGGCACATTATAATATGACATCATGCTGTAACCAACTGATAACCATCTTTTCTTTTGTTCTTATGCGATGCGGGTGCGATCTAATGGGAGAAAAACGGTGCTCAGGGCTACGAGGTAAATATCGAGTTATGCCTAAATTACCATATGGTGCACCCTTGGGGGACCACACCCCTAATCCCCAACTGTGTGGTAGTTCATACAGCTCATAATAATAAACAACAAGAGGCACTCGTTTATATCCACAAAGTTAAATAAAAAGTACATAAATATCTGTTATTATCATTGAAATGTCTGCAATTGTAGAACAACATTCCATGTATCTCTGGAAACGTGTCATGTGAACACACACAATAAAATGCTAAATAAACTTCAGTGTAATTCCAAGTATCTTGTGCTTTAATGCCAATGTCCAATTCTAGTTCAGTACATATTGGTGAAAGTTGACAACCATAATAATCCAATCCATTCCATGGCCAAACATCAATGTCCCAAATCATTCAGGCCATTAATCTACGGTGCTTGCCATATGTAATTTTCCATTTAAAGTCCTCAGCCACAGCCAACACGTGTTTCGTCCGGGGAATACCCCGTTGACTTCGTCAGGGCTGCTATATCATTGGGATTAAACACATTAAGTATATATGAATACTCAGCAAACTTCAACATAATATGTAAACCCGTCACCAGTTCTCCAAGGGTGAGATGGATGATTGTGAGTTACTATAAAGAACATGCTCACCAAGAAAACGCAAGCTTAATGTGACAAACCATAAGTAATAACCACACATACAGTCTATGAATGGAAATTAGTAATAAGATATTGTGCAAGTGTGCAAACCAAAATGTGATTAATTAGGGAATTTTGTATCCTTGGAAAGTACAAATATAGCATCCAACCCAATTCGAAGTGTAAACTCCCATGCAACATGCAACATGAAGTCAACTGATCTTTTCTTTTGTTGCAGGCATCGCAGACAATACTGGTCATAGATGAGGACAGGCAGACCAGAGTAGCAGCTAAAAGAGTTGGTTAATATTTGCTATTTTGTCCTTGTGGTGCATCTGAGACATTGAAACGATCAGGTACATTAACCATTTTTTCTTCTTTTGCAGGCATCTTAGACCCTGCTACACATGAATTTGAACAGGCACATGTGAGTAGAAGCAGAAAGACAAGGTAATCATTTAGCAGATTTTCATTGTGGTGCACCTAGTAGAGTAGATAATGACAACCTCCTTTAATCACCTTTTCTTGTCTTGCAGACATCTCCGACAGCACTACTCAAAGATTGCAAAAGGCACATGTGAGTAGAAGCCGAAAGACAAGGTAATTATTTGGTAGATTTCACTTGTGATGCACCCAGTACATTATAATATTACAATATTCGTCAACCCTTTTTTTTGTTCTTTTGCATGCTTCTTAGACAGTGGTAATCATTGGTTAGAAAAGGCAGATGCAACTACAAGCGGAAAGACCAGGTAATTATTTAGTAGTTTTTCCTTGTAGTACATCTGAAACATTGGAACATAGGAATGTGCTGTAACCATTTCTTTCTTCTATTGCAGACATCTTAGACAGTGTTACATCTACAGGCAGGTGTGAGAACAAACAGAAAAGCCCAGGTAATTACTTGCTACATTTTCCAAGAGGTAGCTCAAATTTGTCTGGTAGATTGCATTCATAGCATAAGAACCAATTTTTAATAATGTTCCTCACTTTAAATAATGTTCCTCTTTTTTTGCAGGCTTTGCGGCATAGTAGCCTTAGACTGATTGCCACCAAAATGTTCAAGCGCAAAGCTGTGACTTCTGCAGAGAGCAGTGTGTTGCGATCAATGAGATCAAGACACACTCGGTAAGTGGCTGTGCACGTTTATTCAGTGTCAAGATACAGGAGCCACCGTAAACACGTCCTGTCACCTTCCTCCAACTGCCGGTCCCCGGTCTCCCAGACAACCCCAGCATGAGCCCATTACAGGCCCCGCATTCCAATTAGAACGACAACATATCATACCATCTCTTCCCCCTTTTTTTTTACATAACAAATAAATACTTGCTAATTAATAAAGTACACAATACCGTTTTTTTTAACATAACCTGACCCTTCTTGATAATCTATAAGGAACATAGCAAATTGTTTGAAAACTGAAAAAAATAAACAAACTAAAAAAAAAAAAAATATATATATATATATAAATATATATATATATATATATATATAAAGAAATATAGTTTTTTTTTTAACTCCACCATAAAGTTCCAGATTCCCTAATAATGACATCTTACACATCTGATCTCAGCTTCCAAGGTAAAACATTTTCAGGGGTAGTCCTGTGTACACACATCTCGCCAGAATCCATGGCTCCCCTTTGGGTACTTGAACTAAACAAATCTTTGATCTGTACAGTAGGACCGTTACTACAACCACTATCACATTCGTTACTACAACCACTCTCACATTCAACACCTTGGGAAGAGTCTTGGGATATCTTTACAACCTTGGACAGATTCCACCACCGGCCTCCATCAACCATTACTGCAGTGCCACAATTTTTTTTTACCCTAACAGGTTCACTGAAACAAGCATCACCTTTTTTAACAAACATACTTTTTTTAATACGCACTAAATCCCCTGGGCAAATCATACGCAGTTTGGTGCCTTGATGAAGTCGTATCTCTTCTTCATACGTTCCTGTCCCAAATCTACATTTTCCCACTTGTATACACCATTCCTTTCACTCATCCCCTTACCTTTCATTGAACTTGCTAACTAAAACGGAAACAAAATGGAAGTTGGTTTGCGACCTCTTAACACTTCAAAAGGAGACACCTTAGTCAAAGAATGAGGTGTAGAACGATAAAACCATAACATGGTCTTAACTGCCTCTTGGGTGTCAAAATTATTATGTCTAGCCGATTGTATGCAATCCCCAACCACTTTATTCATTCTCTCAACCAAACCATTGGTTTGAGGATGATATAGTGAACTTTTCAAGTGCCTAATGCCAGACTGTAGTAAAAAACTCTCCATTTCAGAATTAACAAATTGCACTCCATTGTCTGAAATAATGGCTTCAGGAAAATCTTCTCGCATGAAAATATCTTTAAGGAAATTGACTGCATTGGTCGCAGATGGTGTGGCAAAAAAACAAACCTCCGGCCACCTACTGTGATAGTCCATGAGAACAAAAGCATACTTCAAATCGTGAGGAAGAAAATTAAATGGCCGACCATGTCCATGCCTAGCTTCGACCAAGGTCTTTCTGGAATACTTATAGGATGTAAGGGCGGCGTACACCCTTCAGCCCCTTCTCAGCAGTATTGCAGATCACACAGCCCTTGACCACAACATCCACATCTTTACCCATAGATGGCCACCAGTAATTCTCTCTTAGTCTCCGTTTGGTCATTGTTGCCCCAAAATGACCCTCATGTGCTGAATTTATCAAACCAGAATGAATACCATACGGCGGAATACACCTCTCACCTCTCAAGAGTATCTGATCTTCAATGGAAATCTCTTCCACAATTTTACAAAATGGTTGTAAAGACAAGGAAACATTTCTTTCTTTTGGCCAACCACTAATCACAAACTCCTTGACCTTGCTAAAATTGCATCATCGCAGTCCGCTTCCTTCCAGTTAGTTTTGCTGAAAGCATTGCACACGGGAAGATCCACACTGGCAACAAAACAGTCTTCTCTATCTTCTTCTGCATCAAACTCGTCCAACTCAACAATGGGTAATCTTGAAAGGAAATCAGCCCTCACGTTAAGCCTACCAGGTAAATGCTTAACCTCTATGTCGTATTGCAAAAGGTCTGTGGTAAGACGAGCAATACGTGAGTAGTGTAATTGATTTTGTCACCCCTCAAAATATATAGTAGCGGTCTGTGATCAGTCACAATTACAAATCTTCTACCCCAAACATAACTTCTAAACTTTTCACTTGCCCAGACACATGCCAAGAGCTCCTTTTCTATTACGGAGTAATTCAACTCGGCTTCCCTCATACTCTAGAGGAATAGATAATAGTGGCTTCTCCTTGTGCAGTTTGTTGGATTAACACAGCACCCAAACCATACTTGCTGGCATCCACCATGATCATACACATTAAAAGGGGATCATATGAACGTAATGCTTTGGCATTGGTCATTTCAGATTTTACTAATTCAAAGGTGTCCTGACAATCCTTGTCCCACACAAATGCAACACTATTTTTCAACATATTGGACAAACACTTCATCTTGGAAGCCTAATCAGGAATAAACCTGGAATAAAATTCGCACAATCCAACAAAAGAGCGCAACTCATCTTTATTCTTTAGAGGAGGACAATCCCGAACTGCATTGACTAAACCAGGTCTAGGTTTGATGCCCTCCGAAGAAATGACATGTCCCAAAAACTCAATCTCTCTCTTCCAAAAGATCAAGACACACTCAGTAAGTGGCTGTGCATGTTTATTCAGTGTCAAGATACAGGAGCCACCTTAAACACGTCCTGTCACCTTCCCCCAACTGCCGGTCCCTGGTCTCCCAGACAACCCCAGCATGAGCCCATAACAGGCCCCACATTCCAATTAGAACGTCAACATATCACAGCGCTTCACCACAAAGGAAGAAATGCTGTCTTGTGTTCAAAGAAGAATGGCTGAAAGAAATTGTGGAGACTGAGACACAGAAGTCACGGAGCAAGGTTTGCGTACAACTGGGAGAGCTATTTCTATACAATCCAGAAGTAGGCCTGATTTGCAAAGTATGTGCAGAAGCCAAGAACGCAGGGGACTTTTCTACTGGGAAGAAAGGGAGTGATGGCTGGAAGCTGGACTACTTGAAACGTCATCTATGTAGCAAAGTTCATGAATCTGCTTTGATGGCCCTAAGAAATAAAAGTACCGCTGCCAGGCTGGGTTTTGGAGTGCGCACCATGCTGACGGAAACCGCCAGTGACCGAGTAAACAGACTAGAAGTGGTTGAACACCAAAGATCCCTGCCTGAGGAGATAAAGATTCTCATCAACAATGTACTGCTAGCAGTCAAAATGAGCACTTCAATGTTATCTGTTCAAGACATCCATGACCACGTCGCATTGTATGTGAAGATACCAGACAGCTGGAGGAGCAAGAACTATGCCTTTGAGTTTCTGGAGGCCATTAACAGCGTGATACTCTCTGACTTCATGGCAGAACTTCGCAGTGCTCGGTATCACACATTGATAATTGATGAGAGCACAGATATTTCAATTACAAAAATGCTCATCCTCTACTTCATGTTCCGATCTATAACATCAACAGAGCAAAAAACAGTGTTTGGGGGAATTGTAACTCAGAGTACATGCAATGCGGAGGCTATCACTATAGCTATAAAAGACTTCTACACTGCCAATAAACTGGACCTTATTAAAATGGTCATGTTTACATCAGATGGTGCATCAGTGATGCTGGGAAAGAACAATGGTGTTGCTACCCGCCTCAAACAATCCATTCCCCATCTAGTTGAGCAGCACTGTGTTGTGCACAGAAAATATTTGGGAGTTGATGATGCCTGGAAAAACGTGCCAATGGTTAGGGAAATGGAAACATTACTGAGGACTGTCTACACTGTGTTCTCCCGCTCTCGTGTAAGGAAGTCCAAGCTGGACGAAATTGCTTTGGTCACTGAATGTGAAGCAGTCTCCTTTTGACCACTCAATGAGGTGCGGTGGCTTTCAAAACATTTTGCTGTTGATGCACTCTTGCGTAATTATGCGGTTACTCTCAAATACTTTTATCATGAAAGAGTTGAGGAGAATGGCCCAATTGCTAAACATTGCTACAAAAAACTATCTGACTCAAACTACCATATTTCCTTTGCAGCACTGAATGATATTCTGGGTGAACTTGCATCTTTGAGCAAGTTGTTACAGAAAAGTTCTTTGACCACCTTTGAAGCTGTACAGTGTGCAAGAGCAAAAATTACCCAAATAAAGGAACAGTACTTCGGCGACACTGTCTTTTGGAGTAACACAGTAAGAGATCTGATGGCTTTGTATAGAGAAGACCGAGAGTATGATAGCGAGCTGATGTTATCTTCGATTAAACGTCTTTGTGAGCACATGGAAAGAAGGTTCCCAGAAGATGAACTAAAGGAATGGACACGTTTTGATTTCCATGCAGTAGCAACACAATCGCAGTTTGATTTTGGGACTGAGAATGTAGAAAGACTTTTTGAAAAGTATAAGAAGGTCTTGGTCCTGGGTGATTGTGACACACCTGCTGATGTTGTTCAGCAATACAGAGACTATAAATATGTGGTGGCAGAACATGTGAAAGGCGGATTGTTTAGGACCTTTCAAGACATGGTGAATTTCACTCTGCGGAATGCTGCACCGTATAGTGTTGTATCTCAGCTTGTTGATGTCTGTGCAACTTTTCAGGCTTCAAGTGCAGACTGTGAACGAGGATTCAGCCTCATGAACGCAATCAAGTCTAAATTAAGAAACAGACTAGAGGAGACTCACCTAGATATGCTGATGAGGACAAAGGCCTACCTCTCAAAAGGGAAAGTTGACTTAGATCGAGTTTACCAGCACTGGAAGATTGGCCAGGACCGGCGAGAGAAGCAAACATGTCACGTATCTAGTGTCCGCACCTGACTTGTCTAAACTCTGATGCGGCTCCTCCTACAGGCTATATGTGGCTTGGGTAAGAACATTTCTCAGCCTTTCTCTTGGCAGGAGCCTCATAACACTGAAGTGTGTTCATCAAATTGTAAATGTTAACTAATTGTACAACGTGCTCTGTTTGATGTGCATGGCCCTCTGTAGCACACTGAGAGTATTCATTAAAGTTTCATAATGGCTCAACCACCTGATTTCTGTTTGAGGGGTGTGGGTGGCACTCAACAGGCCATGTCCTTGGGGTGTGCAACCAGTTCACAAAACTGCCTTTATGCCCTATTCCACAGAGCAATGTCTATACAAATATCCCTTTTTTTCTTTAGTGGTAAAACAGAGCTATGGAGAGGCAAATGCCAAAGATCTTGTTAGTTATATGTTGCGCTCGCATGAATGGTCAATTTCTTGGCGCTCGTATCCTTGGCTGCAGCGCATAGAGACCTCACACTGCCGCACACACTGGAAAAAATTAGAGGGAACATTGGTTATGAGTACTGGAAACACTATTGATGTGAAGAGTGTATGGGGAACACAAGATTGGCAGATAATGGGGTAGGGAAGCTTTGTTTAGAGCATGCCTTATTTACTTGTGTAAGAAAATGGCTCCCTGTTGCAGTTACTCCCCCCACTTTTTGCCTGATATTGATGCTGACTTGACTGAGAGTGTGCTGGGATCCTGCTAACCAGGCCCTAGCACCAGTGTTCTTTCACTAAAACTGTACCATTGTTTCCACTATTGGCACAACCCTGGCACCCAGGTAAGTCACTTGTAAAATGTACCAGTGGTATCAAGGGCCCTGTGACCAGGGAAGGTCCCTAAGGGCTGCAGCATGTGTTGTGCCACCCTAAGGGACCCCTCAACTAACACATGCACACTGCCATTGTAGATTGTGTGTGTTGGGGGGAGAAAAAGGCAAAGTCGACATGGCATCTCCCTCAAGATGCCATGCACACAAAATACTGCCTGTGGCATAGGTAAGTCACCCCTCTAGCAGGCCTTAAAACCCTAAGGCGGGGAGCACTATACCACAGGTAAGGGCATAGCTACATGAGCAATATGCCCCTACAGTGTCTAGGTCCATTCTTAGACATTGTAAGTACAGTGTGGCCATATTAAGTATATGGTCTGGGAGTTTGTCAAAACAAACTCCACAGTTCCACAACGGCTACACTGAATACTGGGAAGTTTAATATCAAACTTCACAGAATAAGAAACCCACACTGATGCCAGTGCTGGATTTATTCAAAAATACACACAGAGGGTATCTTAGAGATGCCCCCTGTATTGTACCCAATCCTTTAGTGCAGGACTGACTGTTCTGTGCCAACCTGCCACTGAAGAGACAAGTTTCTGGCCCCCTGGGGTGACAGCCTTTGTGCTCTCTGAGGCCAGAAACAAAGCCTGCACTGGGTAGAGGTGCTTCACACCTCCCCCCTGCAGGAACTGTAACACCTAGCAGTGAGCCTCAAAGGCTCAGGCTTCGTGTTACACTCTCCCAGGGCACTCCAGCTAGTGGAGATGCCTGCCCCCCGGACACAGCCCCCGCTTTTGGCCGCAAGTCCAGAAAGATAATGAGAAAAACAAGGAGGAGTCACCCCCTCAGCCAGGTCCACCCCTAAGGTGACCAGAGCTGAAGTGACCCCCTCCTTAGAAAAGCCTCCATCTTGTTTTGGAGGATTTAGCCCATTAGGAATAGGGAAGGGCTCCCCTCCCTAGTGGGAGTGGGCACAAGGGGGGTGTAGCCACCCTCAGGGACAGTAGCCATTGGCTACTGCCCTTTAACCCTAAAAACGCCCCCAAATGTTGTATTTAAGGGCTCCCTGAACCAAAAGATTTAGATTCCTGACAACCTGAAACAAGAAGAAGGACTGCTGACCTGAAAGCCCCACAGAGACAACGGAGACGACAACTGACTTGACCCCAGCCCTACCGGCCTGTCTCCGTACTCAAAGAACCTGCACAGCGACGCATCCAGCAGGACCAGTGACCTCTGAGGACTCAGAGGACTGACCTGCACCCAAAGGACCGAGAAACTCCAGTGTACAGCGGCTCTGTCCAAACAACAAAAAAGAAACCATCTGTAAAGGGGCTCCAGCCTCACTCCGGAAGCGTGAGTCCCCAACACTCTGCACCCGATGCCCCCGGCTCGTGTCCAGAAGAACCAACACTGCAGGTTCCCCCAGGTGACTCAAACGAGGTAGACACCCTGAGAAGACTTCCCTGCACCCCCACAGCGACGCCTACAGAGAGGATCCAGAGGCTCCCCCTGACCGCGACTGCCCAGTAACAAAGGAACCCGATGCCTGGAAGAAGCATTGCACGCACAGCCCCCAGGCCCGAGAGAAACCAACTACCAGAGTGAAACTGCTACACATTTATGGCAGATAGATAAGGAAAACATGGAAAAGGCTTTAGCTGTTGTTGATAATGGCATGAGCACTTTGTCCAACAGAATTTACACCTTAAATAACATTATGGTGGTCATTACAACCCTGGTGGACAATGTACCGCCCACAGTATCACAACCTACCAATCTGCCACCTTTTCCGGGGCGGATTCACCACGGACAAAAACACGGCGGAAACAGGACTTCGAAGGGAAAACGCTCAACTCTACACACCCCATGAGGAATCCGGACGCCATGGAACCAGAGCTGCATATCCTGCCAGCCCGTATCTTCTTGCTCCTCTACCAGGAGCACGAACCCCGGCGGCGAAGACCACAGTGAGTACTGCACCTACGACACAGGGGAGGGGGGAGGGAAAAAACAGGGACACACACACGCAACACCCCCACCCCCCCCTCACCCACCACAACACACACACCAATACAGCATGATACATTACAGGTACACCCCCCAAACCCGCCAGGAAGAATGCAAAGACAAAAGAAAATGAGTGTAACCATTGTAATATATTAAAATCCAGTACGCAAAAATATATCTACACACCATGAACAAATATATACATCAACAATAGTACTCCATTGAAGTCCGTGGAACGCTGGGCCCACACGGTATGGGCGAGGCCCACACAAGATCCCCGACCATGACGGAGAGAACACTGCAGGGGCATCAGATACCAATAAAACAGGCACCTCAGGGGGAAGGAAAAGGGGGCACCTCAACCGCTTGAGTGCACAACACCAAATCCACGAGGGGGCCTCATGCCCACAGTTAAATCCTGGGGAGTGCAAAGCCACAGTCTCTCAAGTCTATACAGTGGGTGGTTTGCCCACTGTTCCATCCTGGGGAGTGCAAAGCCACAGTCTCTCAAGTGGATAACAGTCTCCACTGGTTCTGGAGGGGGCCTTGTGCCCAGAGTGCTTCATCCTGCCAAGGACCGAGGTAATGGATGTATCTCTCCACTGGTTATGGAGGGGGCCTTGTGCCCAGAGTGCTTCATCCTGCCAAGGACTGAGGTAGTGGATGTATCTCTCCACTGGTTCTGGAGGGGGCCTTGCGTCCAGAATGCTTCATCATGCTCGTGGTGGCCTCAGTAGCGTCAGAGTCGCTTGAGGCGGCGGTGCCCTGTTCAGCGGGGCTTGTAGCGGCGGTGCCCTGTTCAGCGGTGCTTGTAGCGGTGGTGCCCTGTTCAATGGTGCTTGAGGCGACGGTGCCCTGTTCAGCGGTGCTTGAGGCGGCGGTGCCCTGTTCAGCGGTGCTTGTAGCGGTGGTGCCCTGTTCAGCGGTGCTTGAGGCGGCGGTGTCCTTGGCAGCGGTGCTTGAGGCGGCAGTGCCCTGTTCAGCGGTGCTTGTAGCGGCGGTGCCCTATTCAGCTGTGCTTGTAGCGGCGGTGGCCTGTTCAGCTGTGCCTGAGGCGGCGGTGTTCTTTGCAGCGGTGCTTGAGGCGGCGGTGCCCTGTTCAGCGGTGCTTGTAGCGGCGGTGCCCTGTTCAGCGGTGCTTGAGGCAGCAGTGCCCTGTTCAGCAGTGCTTGAGGTGGCGGTGTCCTTGGCAGCGGTGCTTGAAGCGGCGGTGCCCTGTTCAGCGCTGCTTGTAGCGGTGGTGCCCTGTTCAGCGGTGCTTGTAGCGGCGGTGCCCTGTTCAGCGGTGCTTGAGGCAGTGGTGCCCTGTTCAGCGGTGCTTGTAGCGGCGGTGCCCTGTTCAGCGATGCTTGAGGCGGCGGTGTCCTTGGCAGCGGTGCTTGAGGCGGCGGTGCCCTGTTCAGCGGTGCTTGTAGCAGCGGTGCCCTGTTCAGCTATGCTTGAGGCTGCGGTGTCCTTGGCAGCAGTGCTTGAGGCGGCGGTGCCCTGTTTAGCGGTGCTTGTAGCGGCGGTGCCCTGTTCAGCGGTGCTTGTAGTGGTGGTGCCCTGTTCAGCGGTGCTTGAGGCGGCGGTGCCGTTGGCAGCGGTGCTTGAGGCGGCGGTGTCATTGGCAGCGGTGCTTGAGGCGACGGTGCCCTGTTCAGCGGTGCTTGTAGTGGCGGTGCCCTGTTCAGCTGTGCCTAAGGCGGCGGTGTCCTTTGCAGCGGTGCTTGAGGCGGCGGTGCCCTGTTCAGCGGTACTTGTAGTGGCGGTGCCCTGTTCAGCGGTGCTTGAGGCGGCGGTGCCCTGTTCAGCGGTGCTTGAGGCTGCGGTGTCCTTGGCAGCGGTGCTTGAGGCGGCGGTGCCCTGTTCAGCTGTGCTTGTAAGAGCGGTGCCCTGTTCAGCAGTGCTTGAGGCGGCGGTGCCCTGTTCAGCGGTGCTTGTAGCGGCGGTGCCCTGTTCAGCGGTGCTTGAGGCGGCGGTGTCCTTGGCAGCGGTGCTTGCGGCCGTGGTGCCCTGTTCAGCGGTGCTTGTAGCAGCGGTGTCCTGTTCAGCGGTGCTTGTAGCGCCGGTGCCCTGTTCAGCGGTGCTTGTAGCGCCGGTGCCCTGTTCAGCGGTGCTTGTAGCGCCGGTGCCCTGTTCAGTGGTGCATTTAGCGGCGGGCTCCTTTGCACTGACTCAGCTGCTGGCGGTCCTCTCTAGCCCAGCGGGGCTTGTGCTGGCGGTCCTCTCTAGCCCAACGGGGCTTGTGCTGGCGGTCCTCTCTAGTCCAGCGGGGCTTGTGCTGCCGGTCCTCTCTAACCCAGCGGGGCTTGTGCTGCTGGTGGCCTCCTGGGCAGCGTGGATGATGGCGGTGGCCTCTTGGGCAGCAGGGCAGGTGCTGGCGGTGGCCTCCTGGGCAGCGGGGATGATGGCGTTGTCCTCTTGGGCAGCAGGGCAGGTGCTGGCGGTGGCCTCCTGGGCAGCAGGGATGATGGCGGTCTTCTCCGCCGTGCTGCTCTTCCCAGACTTGCCGGGTTTCTTGTGGCCCTTCCCCACCTTGGAAGGTATCGCAGCTGACTCCACACTCCCACCTGTACCCCTGGGAGTGGCTTTGGTGGCTGGAGTCTTCCCCCTCTCCCGCCCGGCACTGGTCAACTTCAGGTGGGGGACTGTCCGTGCTGTGGCTCCGTGCCACACTGGCTGCCCTGGTGGCCGGTGCACTCCAGTTTCCGGTGACTACAGGCACCACTGGTCCCGGAGATGTTGTGGCTGAGGTGCTAGGTTTGGACCTGGAGAGTCGGGCCCTAGGAGACGGACGGGGTGGGGGAGGTGTGGGGAAGAGGTCAAGGTTGGACAGGAAAAGCTTTTTGGAGACACTGGGACGGGTAGCTGGAGGGGGTTTGGGAGTGGAGGAAGAGGTTGTGGTTGTAGGAGGTGTACGTTTGGTGACTTTGGGTGAAGGTGCATGCGCTGTAGGCTGTCGTGAGGTGGATGGCTGTTGGGTGGATGTGTGCCTGCATTTGTGTATCTTGGGAGGTGGCGTCACAGACACACTGGGAGAGGACACAGGGGACGTGTGAATGGTAGTGGGGGTGGTGACTGCACGTGAGTGGGGTGTGGTGGTGTGTGTGCTGGTGATGGCAGTAGTGGCTGTAGATGTAGTGCATGCAGGTGTGAGTGTAGAGGAGACAGGGAGGGAGGAGGGAGACGAGGAGGAGGGGGACACAGTGGAGGCAGTGGATGTTGGTGTGTCTGCATCTGTGTGATTCTTGCGTGAGTGCCTATGGGATGTGTGGTGCTTATGTTTGCCTGAGCTTCCCTTGTGTGTTGACGTGTGTGCATGCTGGGCTGAAGGTGTGCTTGGGATAGGATGAGGTAGAGGGGATTGGGTCTGGGTGGAGGAAGTTGGAGGGGGGAGGCTAGAGACAGGGACAAGGGCTGAAAAGCTTGCTGAAGGGCCGCCTCACAGGAATGAATGCCATCCAGGAATGCATTTGTTTGTTGCAACTGCCTTTCTACACACTGGATGGCATTCAAAATGGTAGACTGCCCAACAGTGAGGGACCTGAGGAGGTCAATGGCCTCCTCACCGAGGGCAGCAGGGGTGACTGGGGCAGGGCCTGAGGTGCCTGGGGCGAAGGTGATGCCCACCCTCCTGGGTGAGCGGGCACGGGGCAAAGGCTGAGGGGCTGCTGGGAGGGCGGTGCTGGTAGGGGGGGTGGCGGCTGTAACTGTAGATGCGGGGGGCACAGATGTTGCCGCCACCACAAGGGAGCTCCCATCAGAGGACGAGTCCGTGTCACTGGTGTCAGCTCCTGTCCCCGCCGTGGAGCTCCCCTCGCCCTCCGTCCCACTGGTGAAATCCGACTCTGTAGTGTCGCCCTCCAGGGCCATGTGGGATGCAGCTCCCTCCTGCTCCGGTGCCACAGCTCCTCCGCCTGATGATGCTAATGCACACAAGAACAGGGAGACCACAAAAAGGGGGGGATGACAGAAGAAAAACATGTTGAGTGCATGCATTACAGCTACCGTTGGTGGACACAACAGACACAGAAGCCCCCTGCACTACGCCGCGCTCTTGGCCTCCACTGTTCAATCCCTGGGACATGGCCTACAAGGATATGGACGACATCTGCACACATGGATGACAAAGGGGCATGACTAGGTGTATTTGGTACTCTACAGAGGTGGGGTGGGGTGCCACATGGCCTGCCTAATGGAGGGACCTTGCCTACTAAACTCACCCTGGCCTAGGGAAACCCACAGCCCACGTCCCCCACCCAGACACCTCCACTGTGCGCACAATCAGCAGGATGAGAGTGTACTCACCCCCTTGTGGCTGCTGTGATGCCCCCAAGCGCCCATCCAACGCTGGGTACGCCACCACCAGGATCCTGAACATCAGGGGGGTCATGGTGCGACGGGCACCCCTCTCACGTTGGGAGGCCATCCCCAGCTGAGCCTCCGCTGTCTTCTTGCTCCAGCTGCGAATGTCCTCCCATCTTTTCCGGCAGTGGGCGCTCCGTCTGTGGTAGACCCCCAGGGTCCGGACGCCCTTGGCGATGGCACGCCAAATATCTTTTTTCTGGTGGGCGCAGACCTACATGAATTGTACAGGGGGAAGAGAAATTTTATTACCAACTGCACCGTCACAGTCTTTGGCCCCCATCCCTACCCTTGCCATGTGGCACATGCATTCATCGTTGTTTCATGCACGCCTCAATCTCCCCCCCATCTTTCATCCACCCCACTCCACACAGGCATAGCCCATACAGCATGTTCCCAGTGTACTTACCTGTTTGTCCGGAGGACCGTAGAGTAGCGTGTACTGGGGGAGGACCCCATCCACGAGTTTCTCCAACTCCTCCGATGTGAAGGCAGGGGCCCTTTCCCCAGACACTCGAGCCATTGTATCTTCCAGAACGAGGTCACAGCAGTACTTGCAGTGTAGGCCCTCTCCTGTCGAAGATCAGGTATCGAGTGATTGAACAGATAGAAAATGGCGGTCACGTCCGCGGCGGTGCGTACCGTCACCGCCGGCGTACATCATCATTGGCTCCTGGGACCCATAGGGTCCAATGTTAACCAATGCAGCATTGCGCCGCGGTCATCGACTGCCTACCGTGACGGTGTACAACGCCAGTGCAGTTACCTCACATCCCATTGTCCCACTTCAGAGGTCAGGCAGCCCTCATTTCAGGGGCCCACATGGCTTAATTGTTAACTGCGTCACACATATCTAGGCCTCAACACACATACAGGCCACTTTTCGGATTATGAATCGGGTTCTGTGTAAGCTGTGGGTACGTACCTATGAGTTGGTTGACTCTGTGCTCACTGTTGTCCTTCATAGGCACCGTCCGCTGGGACATGTGAGGAGATGGCGGCATCCTCCAGTGTACAGACCGCTGGTGGACCTGTCGACAATGGAGGAAAGACATGTGATCATCACCTACAGGCTTGACCGTGCCACAATCCGGGAACTGTGTACCCAGCTGGAGCCAGACCTGATGTTATCTATCCGCCATCCCACAGGAATCCCCCCTGAAGTGCAGGTGCTGTCAGTACTCCATTTCCTTGCAAGTGGGTCATTTCGAACAACAGTGGCCATAACATCAGGGATGTCCCAGCCTATGTTTTCCAACGTGTTGTCCAGAGTGTTGTCTGCCCTGCTGAAACACATGCGGAGCTACATCGTTTTCCCTCAGGTGGAGGATTTGCCTACAGTGAAAGGTGATTTCTATGCCCTGGGACATATCCCCAACATCATAGGTGCCATTGATGGGACACATGTGGCTTTGGTCCCCCCGCAGGAGTGAACAGGTGTACAGAAACCGGAAGAGTTATCATTCCATGAATGTGCAGATGGTGTGTTTGGCAGACCAGTGCATCTCCCATGTGAATGCCAAGTTCCCTGGCTCAGTGCATGACGCCTACATCCTGCGGAATAGCAGCATCCCTTATGTGATGGGTCAACTCCAGAGGCACTGTGCGTGGCTATTAGGTTAGCACCTGGAAGCAAGACAGTGGAAATGGTTGTCTGGGTCTGGGGATATCCCTACAGGTTAGTGTGTGTCTAACAGTTGTCCCTTGCCATTTGCAGGTGACTCTGGTTACCCCAACCTGTCATGGCTACTGACCCCAGTGAGGAATCCCAGGACAAGGGCAGAGGAACGCTACAATGAGGCACATGGGCGAACTCGGCGGATTATAGAACGGACCTTCGGGCTCCTGAAGGCCAGGTTCAGGTGCCTCCATATGACAGGTGGCTCCCTATTCTACTCACCAAAGAAGGTGTGCCAGATCATCGTGGCCTGCTGTATGCTTCACAACTTAGCTTTGCGACGACAGGTGCCTTTTCTGAAGGAGGATGGTCCAGATGGCGGAGTTGTTGCAGCTGTGGAGCCTGTGGACAGTGAAGACGAGGAAGCAGAAGAAGAGAACATGGACAACAGGAACTCGTGATTCTGCAATATTTCCAGTGAGACACAGGTAAGAATACAAACCTGCCTACTACATGTACTTTAACACTACTACCTCTCTAGTGTCTGTCGTTCACCCAGTGTATGGTCACTGAGTTGTCACTTTTCCTTACGATTTCACAGATGTGGGTCCCACTGTGTGACATCTGCTTTGTTTCCTCATGGACTAGAGCTGTGTGACATAGGTATGTTGACATTACAATTGAAAGAGCATTTTGTCACTAATTGCTAATACACTATTTCGAAATCACAGACTGACTCCAGATTGTTTTGTGCTTCAAGGGTGTTTATTGAAGTGCTCAATATTGGAGGGGGTTGTCAAATGGTGAGGGGGGATGGTGGAGGAATGTCCATGGCAGAGTCCAGTCTATTAGTCTCACAGGAGCATTGCTCAAATGGGCAGAGGAAGTGGAGCTGGGGCAGTTTGAGGATGGACAGGGTGACAAAGTGGGACAGAAGGATGACATTCAGGGTGGTCTCATTTCTTTGCGGGGTCTTGGCATCGTTCTCTGCCTTTGTCCTGGATCTCAGGGACCGTTTGCGGGGTGGTTCCCCCTCTGCAAGGGGTGGGGTGCTGGTCCTGTGGCGGGGCGTCCTGTTCACTAGCACCGGCGGAGGTGGTGGGCAGTTCATCGTCCATGCTAGTGTCAGGGGCCCCTTGTTGTGCCACAGTGTCCCTCCTGGTGTTGAGTACTTCCTTCAGCACTCCTACGATGGTGCCATGGGTGGAATTGATGGTTCTGAGTTCCTCCCTGAAGACCAAGTACTGTTCCTCCTGCAGGCGCTGGGTCTCCTGAAACTTGGCCAGTACCGTTGCCATCGTCTCCTGGGAGGGGTGGTAGGCTCCCATGATGGAGGAGAGGGCCTCGTGGAGTGTGGGTTCCCTTGGCCTGTCCTCCCCCTGTCGCAGAGCAGCCCTCCCAGTTCCCCTGTGTTCCTGGGCCTCCGTCCTCTGGACCTTGTGCCCACTACCACTGCCCCCAGGTCCCTGTTGTTGTTGGGGTGGTGGGTTAGACTGGGTTCCCTGTAGTGGTGGACACACTGCTGATTGACGTGTCCTGGGGACAGAGGTATAGGCCCGCTGGGTAGGTGCTGTGCTGGTGTTTCCAGAGGGGGGAAGCTCTGTGGTGGCCTGCGACTGTGTCAGGGGAACCAACTGTCCCGAGGTCCCAGATGGTCCGGGCTGGTCATCTAGATCCAGTTGGTCAGAGCTGCTGTCATCACTGTGGGCCTCTTCTGTTGGTGGTGTGGACATGTGTGGACCCTCTTGTCCGGTGATGTTGGGTATGGGTCCTGCAGGGGTATAAAAGAATGTTTATTACATCTGTGTGTGGCATGGTGTGCAATAGGTGGGTGACCGTGTACCCCAGTGCTTGCATTCCTGTGTGGAACCTTGTGTGATGGTGGTTCAGGGGGGTGTATTGGTACGTGCAGTGGCCATGCTTTGCTGATGGGTGTCCATGCTTTGTTGTTGCATGCAGCGCTTGGTGTTAGGATGTGTGGCTTGTGATGTTGGGACATTTGTGAGGAGTTGGAGTGATGGGGGTGAGGGTGGGGGTATGTGATAGCATGAAAGTAGGGTGGGGGATATAGTAGTTAAGGTTTGACTTACCAGAGTCCATTCCTCCATCAACTCCTGTGAGGCCCTCAGGATGCTGAATCGCCAAGACTTGCTCCTCCCATGTTGTTAGTTGTGGGGGAGGAGGTGGGGGTCTGCCGCCAGTCCGCTGAAGCGCGATGTGGTGCCTTGAGACCACGGAACGCACCTTCCCCCATAGGTCGTTCCACCTCTTCCTGATGTCATCCCTATTTCTTGGGTGCTGTCCCACTGCATTGACCCTGTCCACTATTCTTTGCCATAGCTCCATCTTCCTAGCTATGGAGGTGTGCTGCACCTGTGATCCAAATAGCTGTGGCTCTACCCGGATGATTTCCTCCACCATGACCCTGAGCTCCTCCTCCGAGAACCTGGGGTGTCTTTGCCGTGCCATGGGGTGGTGTGGGTGATGTGTGGGGTGGTGTGTGTGGTGATAAGTGTGCTGATATGTAGTGGTGTGTTGTGTGAGGTGCGTGGAAGTTATGTGGGTGATGGTCTGGTGTGCCTGTGGATGCTTGGTATTAGTTTGTAGTGTCTCTCTCTGGCCTTCTTTCAGTATTTTTGTCGTAGGGGTTTGTGGGTGATGTGGGTGTGTGTTTTATATTGTATTGGGTGTGTGGTAGTGGTGTGTGTATGTGTATCAGCTGTGTGTATTTTGAATTGTCCAATGTGGCTGTGTTTTGTAAAGGTGTGTGTATTTTGAGCGCGGCGGTGTGTACCGCCAATGGAAGTAGTGAAATATTTGCCACTTTTAATTTGTCCAGGCAACAACAGACAATGGCTAAAAAAGAAGCTAGTTCCATCATGCTCAACACTGAAAAGTTAGAAAAGTTGCCTTTCACTGTGGCAGAAATTCCTTCACCAGTATGATTAATACATGGAGTCATAAATCTGCCTATATCCACCTTTCCTTTCCCAAACTGTTTAATAGATTTTGCTGTAGGTAGATAGGAACGACCAGGAGACAGTTACATACACAAAGGGGCATATTTATACTCTGTTTGCGCCGGATTTGCGTAGTTTTTTTTTACGCAAATCTGACGCAAAACTAACTCCATATTTATGCTTTGGCGTTAGACCCGTCTAGCGCCAAAGATCTTGGAGTTTGCGTCATTTTTTAGCGTGGACACCTTCCTTGCGTTAATGATATGCAAGGTAGGCGTTCCCGTCTAAAAAATTACTCCGAGGCATGTGCGCCATATTTACACTCCCGGGCAAAAATGACGCCCGGGAGTGGGCGGGTCAAAAAAAATGACGTCCAGCCGCTTTAGCGTCATTTTTTAACGCCTGGTCAGGGCAGGCGTTAAGGGACCTGTGGGCTCGGAAGGAGCCCAGAGGTGCCCTCCCATGCCCCCAGGGACACCCCCTGCCACCCTTGCCCACCCCAGGAGGACGCCCAAGGATGGAGGGACCCATCCAAGGGAACTTAAGGTAAGTTCAGGTAAGTATTTTTTTGTTGTTGTTGTTGTGGCATAGGGGGCCTGATTTGTGCCCCCCTACATGCCACTATGCCCAATGACCATGCCCAGGCGACATAAGTCCCCTGGGCATGGCCATTGGGCAAGGGGGCATGACTCCTGTCTTTGCTAAGACAGGAGTCATTTCAATGGGGGTTGGGAGTCAAAAAAAATTGCGCTAATCGGGTTGAGGCGAAAATTTTGCCTCAGCCTGACTTGCCCCATTTTTTGGTGCCCAAGCTCCATTTTCCCCTACGCCGGCGCTGCCTGGTGTAAGTCATTTTTTTTTACGCACACCAGGCAGCTCCGCCGGCTAACGTCATTCCATAAATAAGGCGCCCGCATGGTGCTTTGGAATGGCGTTAGCCGGCGTATACATTTTTTGACGCACAACTGCGTTGGCGCAGTTGTGCGCCAAAAAGTATAAGGGGCATATTTATACTCTGTTTGCGCCGGATTTGCGTCGGTTTTTTTTACGCAAATCCGACGCAAAACTAACTCCATATTTATACTTTGGCGTTAGACCCGTCTAGCGCCAAAGATCTTGGAGTTTGCTACATTTTTTAGCGTGGACACCTTCCTTGCGTTAATGATATGCAAGGTAGGCGTTCCCTTCTAAAGAATGACTCCGAGGCATGTGCGCCGTATTTACACTCCCGGGCAAAAATGACGCCCGGGAGTGGGCGGGTGAAAAAAAATGACGTCCAGCCGCTTTAGCGTCATTTTTTAACGCCTGGTCAGGGCAGGCGTTAAGGGACCTGTGGGCTCGGAAGGAGCCCAGAGGTGCCCTCCCATGCCCCCAGGGACACCCCCTGCCACCCTTGCCCACCCCAGGAGGACGCCCAAGGATGGAGGGACCCATCCCAGGGAACTTAAGGTAAGTTCAGGTAAGTATTTTTTTTTTTTTTTTGGGTGGCATAGGGGGGCCTGATTTGTGCCCCCCTACATGCCACTATGCCCAATGACCATGCCCAGGGGACATAAGTCCCCTCGGCATGGCCATTGGGCAAGGGGGCATGACTCCTGTCTTTGCTAAGACAGGAGTCATTTAAATGGGGGTTGGGAGTAAAAAAAAATGTCACAAATCGGGTTGAGGCGAAAATTTTGCCTCAGCCTGACTTGACCCATTTTTTGGCGCCCAAGCTCCATTTTCCCCTACGCCGGCGCTGCCTGGTGTAAGTCATTTTTTTTGACGCACACCAGGCAGCTCCGCTGGCTAACGTCATTCCATAAATAAGGCGCCCGCATGGCGCTTTGGAATGGCGTTAGCCGGCGTTAAAATTTTTGACGCACAACTGCGTTGGCGCAGTTGTGCGTCAAAAAGTATAAATATGGCCCTAAATACGGCCCAAAGTGTGGGAGCTGTCTTTCAATTTCAAATGTCTGAACGGCGAAACAGAGGTCTTTCTTAGCGGAAGCAAATGTGAAACTACTGTTAGTCATTCTATGATTTGAAAGCAGGTGTCTTTGCACGGCCTTTGCAATGCTGAGGTTGCAAACTTGGCATGCTATCTGAAGGGTAGTCCTGTCCCTTTGATCCATCGAATATTTCGGATACTTTCGAATGGAAGCTATGTGGTTCTGAATGATGAAAACTGCTGTGGTATGAAGACTGTAATTTCTTATGTCATTTCGGTTTTCAAATGGTAGCTTGTTGCAGCCATGTTTTATTCCCCCCACACAAGAGATAACAGTAGCAGACATGTGGCCCCACATTGCTACTGCTAATGTAAATTTTGACAAGCTGAAAAGACTAAAGGCACTATTGTTTCAAAAGCAAGTGACCCTGACATTGGCCAGAGAAAGGTCCAATCTCCAGATAGCAAGGTCATCAGCTGATATACCGTCTCTATTACATACCAATTTCCACAGGCACTTTGGCGAATTGGTGAGCACAATTTTCAATGCTTCTTGAACTGCATGGATTGTGTACTTTTTAAGGCTGTTGGTTCTGGATTTATCAGCACCTTCCAGACCGTGTTTGGAGTCATACCTTCAGCCATAAATTCACTCTTCGAGTGTCTTTGGTGGACTCCCAATTACTTTGGCATTCCTTGGTGGAATACTGCTACTGCTATTTTTGCTACGCAGTGGCTGTCCTACCTCAGCAAAGTGGAGTGACGGAACTACCACCAGCCCAGCTGTGTCATCATTGTATGATGCAGTACTTCGGAGCCTCCTTGCTGGAGGAGCTGATGCATGATTGGTCATTGACGTTCCGACCAGTCCTAAAATGTGTGCAGCCAGTTTTCCACAGCATTTTGTGCTTCTTTGAAAGCGCACCAACAGTGCGCCTTGCCGTGCAGCCTGTGCCTCCTGTGGACTAGGATCTGTTGATGTTCTCAATGAGGGTTCATTCACGGACAAGCACCTAGAGACTGAGGTTCATTCGCGAAGCATCTTATGAGCCACTGCTTGTGGATTTCCTGGCTTCAATGACATCTGGCACAATGGACAGTGCCGCCTCCACAGATTATTCTGCGCTTGAGGTTCCTGCACACTTCTGATCCATGGATCCCTCTGCTAGTCTTTTGATCTATCTATCTCCTGCCGAAGTGGAGTCCTTTCTGGTCTCAATCTCCATTGATGACTTCAGAGACCTTTTGCACGACCAAGATTACTGTTGATTCAACCATTGGCTTTTTCTCAAAGTGTAAAATGTGACGCCAAATTGCCTTTCAATTCAACCTGTCTGCCAGCTTTCTTTGCTTGTCATGTTTGACATTATGTGCCTCATCAAGAGTCTGGTGGTTACTTGACTGCCAGACTTGCAGATGGCGGTCGGACTGCCACCAATGCGGTGGTCCGAGCACCATATTTTGATGATGGCAGTTGTGCCGTGGTGGGGCTGCCAGTACTGCCAGGATCACAGATGCCAGCGGACTGGTGGTTGCGGCATTCCTAATCTGCCAGGGCACCGCTGCAAGCCACTCCTGGTTCTCATTGTATTTAATGACTCGTCTCTTCTCCTCCGCTCCTGGTTCTCATTGTATTTAATGACTCGTCTCTGCTCCTCGTTCTCATTGTATTTAATGACTCGCCTCTGCTCCTCCGCTCCTGGTTCTCATTGCATTTAATGACGCGTCTCTGCTCCTCCACTCCTGGTTCTCATTGTATTTAATGACTCGCCTCTGCTCCTCCGCTCCTGGTTCTCATTGTATTTATTGACTCATCTCTGCTCCTCCACTCCTGGTTCTCATTGTATTTAATGACTCGCCTCTGCTCCTCCGCTCCTGGTTCTCATTGTATTTAATGACTCACCTCTGCTTCTCCGCTCCTGCTTCTCATTGTATTTAATGACGCGTCTCTGCTCCTCTGCTCCTGGTTCTCATTGTATTTAATGACTCGCCTTTGCTCCTCCTCTCCAGGTTCTCATTGTATTTAATGACTCGCCTCTGCTCCTCCGCTCCTGGTTCTCATTGTATTTCATGACTCGCCTCTGCTCCTGGTTCTCATTGTATTTCATGACTCGTCTCTGCTCCTCTGCTCCTCGTTCTCATTGTATTTAGTGACTCGCCTCTGCTCCTCCTCTCCTGGTTCTCACTGTATTTAATGACTTGCCTCTGCTTCTCCGCTCCTGGTTCTCATTGTATTTCATGACTCGTCTCTGCTCCTCTGCTCCTCGTTCTCATTGTATTTAATGACTCACCTCTGCTTCTCCGCTCCTGGTTCTGATTGTATTTAGTCACTCGTCGCTGCTCCTCCGCTCCTGGTTCTCATTGTATTTAATGACTCGCCTGTGCTCCTCCGCTCCTGGTTCTCATTGTATTTATTGACTCGTCTCTGCTCCTCCGCTCCTGGTTCTCATTGTATTTAATGACTCGCCGCTGCTCCTCCGCTCCTGGTTCTCATTGTATTTAATGACTCGCCTCTGCTCTGACGCTCCTGGTTCTATGACTCGTCTCTGCTCCTCCGCTCCTGGTTCTCATTGTATTTAATGACTCGCCTCGGCTCCGACGCTCCTGGTTCTCATTGTATTTAATGACTCGCCTCTGCTCCGACACTCCTGGTTCTATGACTCGTCTCTGCTCCTCCGCTCCTGGTTCTCATTGTATTTAATGACTCGCCTCTGCTCCTGGTTCTCATTGTATTTAATGACTCGCCTCTGCTCCTCCGCTCCTGGTTCTCATTGCATTTAATGACGCATCTCTGCTCCTCCACTCCTGGTTCTCATTGTATTTAATGACTCGCCTCTGCTCCTCCGCTCCTGGTTCTCATTGTATTTATTGACTCATCTGTGCTCCTCCACTCCTGGTTCTCATTGTATTTAATGACTCGCCTCTGCTCCTCCGCTCCTGGTTCTCATTGTATTTAATGACTCACCTCTGCTTCTCCGCTCCTGCTTCTCATTGTATTTAATGACGCGTCTCTGCTCCTCTACTCCTGGTTCTCATTGTATTTAATGACTCGCCTCTGCTCCTCCTCTCCAGGTTCTCATTGTATTTAATGACTCGCCTCTGCTCCTCCGCTCCTGGTTCTCATTGTATTTCATGACTTGCCTCTGCTCCTGGTTCTCATTGCATTTCATGACTCGTCTCTGCTCCTCTGCTCCTCGTTCTCATTGTATTTAATGACTCGCCTCTGCTCCTCCGCTCCTGGATCTATGACTCGTCTCTGCTTCGCCGCTCCTGGTTCTCATTGTATTTAATGACTCGCCTCTGCTCCTCTGCTCCTGGTTCTCATTGTATTTAATGACTCGCCTCTGCTCCTCCGCTCCTGGTTCTCATTGTATTTAATGACGCGTCTCTGCTCCTCCGCTCCTGGTTCTCATTGTATTTAATGACTCGCCTCTGCTCCTCCGCTCCTGGTTCTCATTGTATTTATTGACTCATCTCTGCTCCTCCACTCCTTGTTCTCATTGTATTTAATGACTTGCCTCTGCATCTCCGCTCCTGGTTCTCATTGTATTTCATGACTCGCCTCTGCTCCTGGTTCTCATTGTATTTAATGACTCACCTCTGATTCTCCGCTCCTGCTTCTCATTGTATTTAATGACGCGTCTCTGCTCCTCTGCTCCTGGTTCTCATTGTATTTAATGACTCGCCTCTGCTCCTCCTCTCCAGGTTCTCATTGTATTTAATGACTCGCCTCTGCTCCTCCGCTCCTGGTTCTCATTGTATTTCATGACTCGCCTCTGCTCCTGGTTCTCATTGTATTTAATGACTCGCCTCTGCTCCTCCGCTCCTGGTTCTCATTGTATTTCATGACTCGCCTCTGCTCCTCTGCTCCTGGTACTCATTGTATTTAATGACTCGCCTCTGCTCCTCCGCTCCTGGTTCTCATTGCATTTAATGACGCGTCTCTGCTCCTCCACTCCTGGTTCTCATTGTATTTAATGACTCGCCTCTGCTCCTCCGCTCCTGGTTCTCATTGTATTTATTGACTCATCTCTGCTCCTCCGCTCCTGGTTCTCATTGTATTTAATGACTTGTCTCTGCTCCTCGTTCTCATTGTATTTAATGACTCACCTCTGCTTCTCCGCTCCTGGTTCTGATTGTACTTAGTGACTCGTCTCTGCTTCTCCGCTCCTGGTTCTCATTGTATTTAATGACTCGCCTGTGCTCCTCCGCTCCTGGTTCTCATTGTATTTATTGACTCGTCTCTGCTCCTCCGCTCCTGGTTCTCATTGTATTTAATGACTCGTCTCTGCTCCTCCGCTCCTGGTTCTCATTGTATTTAATGACTCGCCTCTGCTCCTCCGCTCCTGGTTCTCATTGTATTTAATGACTCGCCTCTACTCTGACGCTCCTGGTCCTATGACTCGTCTCTGCTCCTCCGCTCCTGGTTCTCATTGTATTTAATGACTTGCCTCTGCTCCGACGCTCCTGGTTCTCATTGTATTTCATGACTCGCCTCTGCTCCGACGCTCCTGGTTCTATGACTCGTCTCTGCTCCTCCGCTCCTGGTTCTCATTGTATTTAATGACTCGCCTCTGCTGCTCCGCTCCTGGTTCTCATTGTATTTAAAGACTTGCCTCTGCTCCGCCGCTCCTGGTTCTCATTGTATTTAATGACTCGTCTCTGCTCCTCTGCTCCTGGTTCTCATTGTATTTAATGACTCGCCTCTGCTCCTCCACTCCTGGTTCTTATTGTATTTAATGACTCGTCTCTGCTCCTCCGCTCCTGGTTCTCATTGTATTTAATGACTTCTCTCTGCTCCTCCGCTCCTGGTTCTCATTGTATTTAATGACTCGCTTCTGCTCCTCCGCTCCTGGTTCTCATTGTATTTAATGACTCAACTCTGCTCTTCTGCTCCTGGTTCTCATTGTATTTAATGACTCGCCTCTGCTCTTTCGCTCCTGGTTCTCATTGTATTTAATGACTCGCCTCTGCTCCTCCGCTCCTTGTTCTCATTGTATTTAATGACGCGTCTCTGCTCCTCCGCTCCTCCGCTCCTGGTTCTCATAGTATTTAATGACTCGCCTCTGCTCCTCTGCTCCTGGTTCTCATTGTATTTAATGACTCGTCTCTGCTCCTCCACTCCTGGTTCTCATTGTATTTAATGACTCGTCTCTGCTCCTCCGCTCCTGGTTCTCATGGTATTTAATGACTCGCCTCTGCTCCTCTGTTCCTGGTTCTCATTGTATTTAATGACTCACCTGTGCTCCTCCACTCCTGGTTCTCATTGTATTTAATGACTCGCCTGTGCTCCTCCACTCCTGGTTGTCATTGTATTTAATGACTTGTCTCTGCTCCTCCGCTCCTGGTTCTCATTGTATTTAATGACTCGCCTCTGCTCCTCTGCTCCTGGTTCTCATTGTATTTAATGACTCGTCTCTGCTCCTCCACTCCTGGTTCTCATTGTATTTAATGACTCGTCTCTGATCCTCCGCTACTGGTTCTCATTGTATTTAATGACTCGCCTCTGCTCCTCTGCTCCTGGTTCTCATTGTATTTAATGACTCGCCTGTGCTCCTCCACTCCTGGTTCTCATTGTATTTAATGACTCGCCTGTGCTCCTCCACTCCTGGTTCTCATTGTATTTAGTGACTTGTCTCTGATCCTCCGCTCCTGGTTCTCATTGTATTTAATGACTCGCCTCTGGTCCTCTGCTCCTGGTTCTCATTGTATTTAATGAATCGCCTCTGCTCCTCCGCTCCTGATTCTCATTGTATTAAATGACTTGTCTCTGCTCCTCCGCTCCTGGTTCTCATTGAATTTGATGACTCGTCTCTGCTCCTCCGCTCCTGGTTCTCATTGTATTTGATGACTCATCTCTGCTCCTCCGCTCCTGATTCTCATTGTATTTCATGACTCGTCTCTGCTCCTCTGCTCCTCGTTCTCATTGTATTTAGTGACTCGCCTCTGCTCCTCCTCTCCTGGTTCTCACTGTATTTAATGACTTGCCTCTGCTTCTCCGCTCCTGGTTCTCATTGTATTTCATGACTCGTCTCTGCTCCTCTGCTCCTCGTTCTCATTGTATTTAATGACTCACCTCTGCTTCTCCGCTCCTGGTTCTGATTGTATTTAGTCACTCGTCGCTGCTCCTCCGCTCCTAGTTCTCATTGTATTTAATGACTCGCCTGTGCTCCTCCGCTCCTGGTTCTCATTGTATTTATTGACTCGTCTCTGCTCCTCCGCTCCTGGTTCTCATTGTATTTAATGACTCGCCGCTGCTCCTCCGCTCCTGGTTCTCATTGTATTTAATGACTCGCCTCTGCTCTGACGCTCCTGGTTCTATGACTCGTCTCTGCTCCTCCGCTCCTGGTTCTCATTGTATTTAATGACTCGCCTCGGCTCCGACGCTCCTGGTTCTCATTGTATTTAATGACTCGCCTCTGCTCCGACACTCCTGGTTCTATGACTCGTCTCTGCTCCTCCGCTCCTGGTTCTCATTGTATTTAATGACTCGCCTCTGCTCCTGGTTCTCATTGTATTTAATGACTCGCCTCTGCTCCTCCGCTCCTGGTTCTCATTGCATTTAATGACGCATCTCTGCTCCTCCACTCCTGGTTCTCATTGTATTTAATGACTCGCCTCTGCTCCTCCGCTCCTGGTTCTCATTGTATTTATTGACTCATCTGTGCTCCTCCACTCCTGGTTCTCATTGTATTTAATGACTCGCCTCTGCTCCTCCGCTCCTGGTTCTCATTGTATTTAATGACTCACCTCTGCTTCTCCGCTCCTGCTTCTCATTGTATTTAATGACGCGTCTCTGCTCTTCTACTCCTGGTTCTCATTGTATTTAATGACTCGCCTCTGCTCCTCCTCTCCAGGTTCTCATTGTATTTAATGACTCGCCTCTGCTCCTCCGCTCCTGGTTCTCATTGTATTTCATGACTCGCCTCTGCTCCTGGTTCTCATTGCATTTCATGACTCGTCTCTGCTCCTCTGCTCCTCGTTCTCATTGTATTTAATGACTCGCCTCTGCTCCTCAGCTCCTGGTTCTCACTGTATTTAATGACTTGCCTCTTCTCCTCCGCTCCTAGTTCTCATTGTATTTCATGACTCGTCTCTGCTCCTCTGCTCCTCGTTCTCATTGTATTTAATGACTCACCTCTGCTTCTCCGCTCCTGGTTCTGATTGTATTTAGTGACTCGTCTCTGCTCCTCCGCTCCTGGTTCTCATTGTATTTAATGACTCGCCTGTGCTACTCCGCTCCTGGTTCTCATTGTATTTATTGACTCGTCTCTGCTCCTCCACTCCTGGTTCTCATTGTATTTAATGACTCGTCGCTGCTCCTCCGCTCCTGGTTCTCATTGTATTTAATGACTCGCCTCTGCTCCTCCGCTCCTGGTTCTCATTGTATTTAATGACTAGCCTCTGCTCTGACGCTCCTGGTTCTATGACTCGTCTCTGCTCCTCCGCTCCTGGTTCTCATTGTATTTAATGACTCGCCTCTGCTCAGACGCTCCTGGTTCTCATTGTATTTAATGACTCGCCTCTGCTCCGACGCTCCTGGTTCTATGACTCGTCTCTACTCCTCCGCTCCTGGTTCTCATTGTATTTAATGACTCGCCTCTGCTCCTCCGCTCCTGGCTCTCATTGTATTTAATGACTCGCCTCTGCTCCGATGCTCCTGGTTCTATGACTCGTCTCTACTCCTCCGCTCCTGGTTCTCAGTGTATTTAATGACTCGCCTCTGCTCCTCTGATCCTGGTTCTCATTGTATTTAAAGACTTGCCTCTGCTCCGCCGCTCCTGGTTCTCATTGTATTTAATGACTCGTCTCTGCTCCTCTGCTCCTAGTTCTCATTGTATTTAATGACTCGCCTCTGCTCCTCCGCTCCTGGTTCTCATTGTATTTAATGACTTGTCTCTGCTCCTCCACTCCTAGTTCTCATTGTATTTAATAACTCGTCTCTGCACCTCTAGTCCTGGTTCTCATTGTATTTAATGACTCGTCTTTGCTCCTCAGCTCCTGGTTCTCATTGTATTTAATGACTGGCCTCCGCACCTCCGCTCCTGGTTCTCATTGTATTTAATGACTCGCCTCTGCTCCGCCGCTCCTGGTTCTCATTGTATATAATGACTCTCCTCTGCTCCTCCGCTCCTGGATCTATGACTCGTCTCTGCTTCGCCGCTCCTGGTTCTCATTGTATTTAATGACTCGCCTCTGCTCCGCCGCTCCTGGTTCTATGACTCGTCTCTGCTCCGCCGCTCCTGGTTCTCATTGTATTTAATGACTCGCCTCTGCTCCTCTGCTCCTGGTTCTCATTGTATTTAATGACTCGCCTCTGCTCCTCCGCTCCTGGTTCTCATTGTATTTAATGACGCGTCTCTGCTCCTCCGCTCCTGGTTCTCATTGTATTTAATGACTCGCCTCTGCTCCTCCGCTCCTGGTTCTCATTGTATTTATTGAC
Source organism: Pleurodeles waltl (assembly GCF_031143425.1). Lineage (NCBI taxonomy): Eukaryota > Metazoa > Chordata > Amphibia > Caudata > Salamandridae > Pleurodeles > Pleurodeles waltl. The sequence continues at coordinate 1,448,723 of NW_027150398.1, read as the reverse complement.
TCATCTCTGCTCCTCCACTCCTTGTTCTCATTGTATTTAATGACTCGCCTCTGCTCCTCCGCTCCTGGTTCTCATTGTATTTAATGACTTGCCTCTGCATCTCCGCTCCTGGTTCTCATTGTATTTCATGACTCGCCTCTGCTCCTGGTTCTCATTGTATTTAATGACTCACCTCTGATTCTCCGCTCCTGCTTCTCATTGTATTTAATGACGCGTCTCTGCTCCTCTGCTCCTGGTTCTCATTGTATTTAATGACTCGCCTCTGCTCCTCCTCTCCAGGTTCTCATTGTATTTAATGACTCGCCTCTGCTCCTCCGCTCCTGGATCTCATTGTATTTCATGACTCGCCTCTGCTCCTGGTTCTCATTGTATTTAATGACTCGCCTCTGCTCCTCCGCTCCTGGTTCTCATTGTATTTCATGACTCGCCTCTGCTCCTCTGCTCCTGGTACTCATTGTATTTAATGACTCGCCTCTGCTCCTCCGCTCCTGGTTCTCATTGCATTTAATGACGCGTCTCTGCTCCTCCACTCCTGGTTCTCATTGTATTTAATGACTCGCCTCTGCTCCTCCGCTCCTGGTTCTCATTGTATTTATTGACTCATCTCTGCTCCTCCGCTCCTGGTTCTCATTGTATTTAATGACTTGTCTCTGCTCCTCGTTCTCATTGTATTTAATGACTCACCTCTGCTTCTCCGCTCCTGGTTCTGATTGTACTTAGTGACTCGTCTCTGCTCCTCCGCTCCTGGTTCTCATTGTATTTAATGACTCGCCTGTGCTCCTCCGCTCCTGGTTCTCATTGTATTTATTGACTCGTCTCTGCTCCTCCGCTCCCGGTTCTCATTGTATTTAATGACTCGTCTCTGCTCCTCCGCTCCTGGTTCTCATTGTATTTAATGACTCGCCTCTGCTCCTCCGCTCCTGGTTCTCATTGTATTTAATGACTCGCCTCTACTCTGACGCTCCTGGTTCTATGACTCGTCTCTGCTCCTCCGCTCCTGGTTCTCATTGTATTTAATGACTTGCCTCTGCTCCGACGCTCCTGGTTCTCATTGTATTTCATGACTCGCCTCTGCTCCGACGCTCCTGGTTCTATGACTCGTCTCTGCTCCTCCGCTCCTGGTTCTCATTGTATTTAATGACTCGCCTCTGCTGCTCCGCTCCTGGTTCTCATTGTATTTAAAGACTTGCCTCTGCTCCGCCGCTCCTGGTTCTCATTGTATTTAATGACTCGTCTCTGCTCCTCTGCTCCTGGTTCTCATTGTATTTAATGTAGTGGAGAAGTGTGGCTCAATGGTTAGAGCGGCAGACCCTGAAGCAGAGATCTGGCTCAAGACCAGGGTTCAAGTCCTGCTTCGGCAGGTCTTGGGCTCAATTCCCCTTGACCAGATAATTCTCGCCTCGGTGCCTAATCTAATTCATGGGTCCCACTCTGCAACTCTGGGCAATAGCTTGCTTAATCTCCACAACGGCCCCAACAGCGCTTGGATGCCTGGCTTCACCCTGGGGGTGCTCAGGAGTGGGCGCCTCACAGGGAAAAGCCTGGAGGGGTTCCATAGCGGTATGAGTACAGCGCCTTGAGACCCTAACGGGTGAGTAGTGCGCTATACAAGTGCTAATTTACATTTTTACATTTACATTTTTTTAATGACTCGCCTCTGCTCCTCCACTCCTGGTTCTCATTGTATTTAATGACTCGTCTCTGCTCCTCCGCTCCTGGTTCTCATTGTATTTAATGACTTCTCTCTGCTCCTCCGCTCCTGGTTCTCATTGTATTTAATGACTCGCTTCTGCTCCTCCGCTCCTGGTTCTCATTGTATTTAATGACTCAACTCTGCTCTTCTGCTCCTGGTTCTCATTGTATTTAATGACTCGCCTCTGCTCTTTCGCTCCTGGTTCTCATTGTATTTAATGACTCGCCTCTGCTCCTCCGCTCCTTGTTCTCATTGTATTTAATGACTCGCCTCTGCTCCTCTGCTCCTGGTTCTCATTGTATTTAATGACTCGTCTCTGCTCCTCCACTCCTGGTTCTCATTGTATTTAATGACTCGTCTCTGCTCCTCCGCTCCTGGTTCTCATGGTATTTAATGACTCGCCTCTGCTCCTCTGTTCCTGGTTCTCATTGTATTTAATGACTCACCTGTGCTCCTCCACTCCTGGTTCTCATTGTATTTAATGACTCGCCTGTGCTCCTCCACTCCTGGTTGTCATTGTATTTAATGACTTGTCTCTGCTCCTCCGCTCCTGGTTCTCATTGTATTTAATGACTCGCCTCTGCTCCTCTGCTCCTGGTTCTCATTGTATTTAATGACTCGTCTCTGCTCCTCCACTCCTGGTTCTCATTGTATTTAATGACTCGTCTCTGATCCTCCGCTACTGGTTCTCATTGTATTTAATGACTCGCCTCTGCTCCTCTGCTCCTGGTTCTCATTGTATTTAATGACTCGCCTCTGCTCCTCCACTCCTGGTTCTCATTGTATTTAATGACTCGCCTGTGCTCCTCCACTCCTGGTTCTCATTGTATTTAGTGACTTGTCTCTGATCCTCCGCTCCTGGTTCTCATTGTATTTAATGACTCGCCTCTGGTCCTCTGCTCCTGGTTCTCATTGTATTTAATGAATCGCCTCTGCTCCTCCGCTCCTGATTCTCATTGTATTAAATGACTTGTCTCTGCTCCTCCGCTCCTGGTTCTCATTGAATTTGATGACTCGTCTCTGCTCCTCCGCTCCTGGTTCTCATTGTATTTGATGACTCATCTCTGCTCCTCCGCTCCTGATTCTCATTGTATTTAATGACTTGTCTCTGCTCGTCCGCTCCTGGTTCTCATTGTATTTAATGACTCGCCTCTGCGCCTCCGCTCCTGGTTCTCATTGTATTTAATGACTCCTTTCTGCTCCTCCGCTCCTGGTTCTCATTGTATTTAATGACTCGTCTCTGCTCCTCCGCTCCTGGTTCTCATTGTATTTAATGACTCGCCTCCGCTCCTGGTTCTCATTGTATTTAATGACTCATCTCTGCTCCTCCGCTCCTGGTTCTCATTGTATTTAATGACTCGCCTCTGCTCCTCCGCTCCTGGTTCTCATTGTATTTAATCACTCGTCCATGCTCGTCCGCTCCTGGTTCTCATTGTATTGAATGACTCGACTCTGCTCGCCCGCTCCTGGTTCATTGTATTTAATGACTCGCCTCTGCTCCTCTGCTCCAGGTTCTCATTGTATTTAATGACTCACATCAGCTTCTCCGCTCCTGGTTCTCATTGTATTTAATGACGCGTCTCTGCTCCTCCGCTCCTGGTTCTCATTGTATTTGATGACTCGTCTCTGCTCCTGCGCTCCTGGTTCTCATTGTATTTAATGACTCGCTCCTGGTCTCATTGTATTTAATGACACGTCTCTGCTCCTCCGCTTCTGGTTCTCATTGTATTTAATGACTCACCTCTGCTCCTCTGCTCCTGGTTCTCATTGTATTTAATGACTCGTCTCTACTCCTCCGCTCCTGGTTCTCATTGTATTTAATGACCCACCTCTGCTCCTCCGCTCCTGGTTCTCATTGTATTTAAAGACTTGCCTCTGCTCCTCCGCTCCTGGTTCTCATTGTATTTAATGACTCGCCTCTGCTCCTCCGCTCCTGGTTCTCATTGTATTTAATGACTCGCCTCTGCTCCTCCGCTCCTGGTTCTCATTGTATTTAATGACTCACCTCTGCTCCTCTGCTCCTGGTTCTCATGGTATTTAATGACTCGTCTCTGCTCCTCCGCTCCTGGTTCTCATTGTATTTAATGACTCGCCTCTGCTCCTCCGCTCCTGGTTCTCATTGTATTTAATGACTTGTTTCTGCTCCTCCGCTCCTGGTTCTCATTGTATTTTATGACGCGTCTCTGCTTCTCCGCTCCTGGTTCTCATTGTATTTAGTGACTCGCCTCTGCTCCTCCGCTCCTGGTTCTCATTGTATTTAATGACTCGTCTCTGCTCCTGGTTCTCATGGTATTTAATGACTCGCCTCTGCTCCTCCGCTCCTGGTTCTCATTGTATTTAATGACGCGTCTCTGCTCCTCCGCTCCTTGTTCTCATTGTATTTAATGACTCACCTCTGCTTCTCCGCTCCTGGTTCTGATTGTATTTAATGACTCGTCTCTACTTCTCCGCTCCTGGTTCTCATTGTACTTAATGACTCGTCTCTGCTCCTCCGCTCCTGGTTCTCATTGAATTTGATGACTCGCCTCTGCTCCTCTGCTCCTGGTTCTCATTGTATTTGATGACTCATCTCTGCTCCTCCGCTCCTGGTTCTCATTGTATTTAATGACTCGTCTCTGCTCCTCCGCGCCTGGTTCTCATTGTATTTGATGACTCATCTCTGCTCCTCCACTCCTGTTTCTCATTGTACTTAATGACTCGCCTCTGCTCCTCCGCTCCTGGTTCTCATTGTATTTAATGACTTGTTTCTGCTCCTCCGCTCCTGGTTCTCATTGTATTTAATGACTCGTCTCTGCTCCTCTGCTCCTGGTTCTCATTGTATTTATTGACTCGCCTCTGCTCCTCCGCTCCTGCTTCTCATTGTATTTAATGACTCACCTCTGCTCCTCTGCTCCTGGTTCTCATTGTATTTATTGACTCGCCTCTGCTCCTCCGCTAACACTTCTCATTGTATTTATTGACTCGTCTCTGCTCCTCTGCTCCTGGTTCTCATTGAATTTGATGACTCACCTCTGCTCCTCTGCTCCTGGTTCTCATTGTATTTGATGACTCATCTCTGCTCCTCCGCTCCTGGTTCTCATTGTATTTAATGACTCGTCTCTGCTCCTCCGCTCCTGGTTCTCATTGTATTTGATGACTCGCCTCTGCTCCTCCGCTCCTGGTTCTCATTGTATTTAATGACTTGTTTCTGCTCCTCCGCTCCTGGTTCTCATTGTATTTAATGAATCGTCTCTGCTCCTCTGCTCCTGGTTCTCATTGTATTTATTGACTCGCCTCTGCTCCTCCGCTCCTGGTTCTCATTGTATTTATTGACTCGCCTCTGCTCCTCCGCTCCTGTTTCTCATTGTATTTAAAGACTCGCCTCTGCTCCTCTGCTCCTGGTTCTCATTGTATTTAATGACTCGCCTCTGCTCCTACGCTCCTGGTTCTCATTGTATTTAATGACTCGTCTCTGCTCCTCCGCTCCTGGTTCTCATTGTATTTAATGACTCGCCTCTGCTCCTCCGCTCCTGGTTCTCATTGTATTTAATGACTTGTTTCTGCTCCTCCGCTCCTGGTTCTCATTGTATTTAATGACGCGTCTCTGCTCCTCCGCTCCTGGTTCTCATTGTATTTAGTGACTCGCCTCTGCTCCTCCGCTCCTGGTTCTCATTGTATTTAATGACTCGTCTCTGCTCCTGGTTCTCATGGTATTTAATGACTCGCCTCTGCTCCTCCGCTCCTGGTTCTCATTGTATTTAATGACGCGTCTCTGCTCCTCCGCTCCTCGTTCTCATTGTATTTAATGACTCACCTCTGCTTCTCCGCTCCTGGTTCTGATTGTATTTAATGACTCGTCTCTACTCCTCCGCTCCTGGTTCTCATTGTATTTAATGATTGTCTCTGCTCCTCCGCTCCTGGTTCTCATTGAATTTGATGACTCGCCTCTGCTCCTCTGCTCCTGGTTCTCATTGTATTTGATGACTCATCTCTGCTCCTCCGCTCCTGGTTCTCATTGTATTTATTGACTCGTCTCTGCTCCTCCGCGCCTAGTTCTCATTGTATTTGATGACTCATCTCTGCTCCTCCGCTGCTGGTTCTCATTGTATTTAATGACTCGCCTCTGCTCCTCCGCTCCTGGTTCTCATTGTATTTAATGACTCGTTTCTGCTCCTCCGCTCCCGGTTCTCATTGTATTTAATGACTCGTCTCTGCTCCTCTGCTCCTGGTTCTCATTGTATTTATTGACTCGCCTCTGCTCCTCCGCTCCTGCTTCTCATTGTATTTTATGACTCGCCTCTGCTCCTCCGCTCCTGGTTCTCATTGTATTTATTGACTCACCTCTGCTCCTCCGCTACTGCTTCTCATTGTATTTATTGACTCGTCTCTGCTCCTCCGCTCCTGGTTCTCATTGAATTTGATGACTCGCCTCTGCTCCTCTGCTCCTGGTTCTCATTGTATTTGATGACTCATCTCTGCTCCTCCGCTCCTGGTTCTCATTGTATTTAATGACTCGTCTCTGCTCCTCCGCTCCTGGTTCTCATTGTATTTAATGACTCGCCTCCGCTCCTGGTTCTCATTGTATTTAATGACTCATCTCTGCTCCTCCGCTCCTGGTTCTCATTGTATTTAATGACTCGCCTCTGCTCCTCCGCTCCTGGTTCTCATTGTATTTAATCACTCGTCCATGCTCGTCCGCTCCTGGTTCTCATTGTATTGAATGACTCGACTCTGCTCGCCCGCTCCTGGTTCATTGTATTTAATGACTCGCCTCTGCTCCTCTGCTCCAGGTTCTCATTGTATTTAATGACTCACATCAGCTTCTCCGCTCCTGGTTCTCATTGTATTTAATGACGCGTCTCTGCTCCTCCGCTCCTGGTTCTCATTGTATTTGATGACTCGTCTCTGCTCCTGCGCTCCTGGTTCTCATTGTATTTAATGACTCGCTCCTGGTCTCATTGTATTTAATGACACGTCTCTGCTCCTCCGCTTCTGGTTCTCATTGTATTTAATGACTCACCTCTGCTCCTCTGCTCCTGGTTCTCATTGTATTTAATGACTCGTCTCTACTCCTCCGCTCCTGGTTCTCATTGTATTTAATGACCCACCTCTGCTCCTCCGCTCCTGGTTCTCATTGTATTTAAAGACTTGCCTCTGCTCCTCCGCTCCTGGTTCTCATTGTATTTAATGACTCGCCTCTGCTCCTCCGCTCCTGGTTCTCATTGTATTTAATGACTCGCCTCTGCTCCTCCGCTCCTGGTTCTCATTGTATTTAATGACTCACCTCTGCTCCTCTGCTCCTGGTTCTCATGGTATTTAATGACTCGTCTCTGCTCCTCCGCTCCTGGTTCTCATTGTATTTAATGACTCGCCTCTGCTCCTCCGCTCCTGGTTCTCATTGTATTTAATGACTTGTTTCTGCTCCTCCGCTCCTGGTTCTCATTGTATTTAATGACGCGTCTCTGCTTCTCCGCTCCTGGTTCTCATTGTATTTAGTGACTCGCCTCTGCTCCTCCGCTCCTGGTTCTCATTGTATTTAATGACTCGTCTCTGCTCCTGGTTCTCATGGTATTTAATGACTCGCCTCTGCTCCTCCGCTCCTGGTTCTCATTGTATTTAATGACGCGTCTCTGCTCCTCCGCTCCTTGTTCTCATTGTATTTAATGACTCACCTCTGCTTCTCCGCTCCTGGTTCTGATTGTATTTAATGACTCGTCTCTACTTCTCCGCTCCTGGTTCTCATTGTACTTAATGACTCGTCTCTGCTCCTCCGCTCCTGGTTCTCATTGAATTTGATGACTCGCCTCTGCTCCTCTGCTCCTGGTTCTCATTGTATTTGATGACTCATCTCTGCTCCTCCGCTCCTGGTTCTCATTGTATTTAATGACTCGTCTCTGCTCCTCCGCGCCTGGTTCTCATTGTATTTGATGACTCATCTCTGCTCCTCCACTCCTGTTTCTCATTGTACTTAATGACTCGCCTCTGCTCCTCCGCTCCTGGTTCTCATTGTATTTAATGACTTGTTTCTGCTCCTCCGCTCCTGGTTCTCATTGTATTTAATGACTCGTCTCTGCTCCTCTGCTCCTGGTTCTCATTGTATTTATTGACTCGCCTCTGCTCCTCCGCTCCTGCTTCTCATTGTATTTAATGACTCACCTCTGCTCCTCTGCTCCTGGTTCTCATTGTATTTATTGACTCGCCTCTGCTCCTCCGCTAACACTTCTCATTGTATTTATTGACTCGTCTCTGCTCCTCTGCTCCTGGTTCTCATTGAATTTGATGACTCACCTCTGCTCCTCTGCTCCTGGTTCTCATTGTATTTGATGACTCATCTCTGCTCCTCCGCTCCTGGTTCTCATTGTATTTAATGACTCGTCTCTGCTCCTCCGCTCCTGGTTCTCATTGTATTTGATGACTCGCCTCTGCTCCTCCGCTCCTGGTTCTCATTGTATTTAATGACTTGTTTCTGCTCCTCCGCTCCTGGTTCTCATTGTATTTAATGAATCGACTCTGCTCCTCTGCTCCTGGTTCTCATTGTATTTATTGACTCGCCTCTGCTCCTCCGCTCCTGGTTCTCATTGTATTTATTGACTCGCCTCTGCTCCTCCGCTCCTGTTTCTCATTGTATTTAAAGACTCGCCTCTGCTCCTCTGCTCCTGGTTCTCATTGTATTTAATGACTCGCCTCTGCTCCTACGCTCCTGGTTCTCATTGTATTTAATGACTCGTCTCTGCTCCTCCGCTCCTGGTTCTCATTGTATTTAATGACTCGCCTCTGCTCCTCCGCTCCTGGTTCTCATTGTATTTAATGACTTGTTTCTGCTCCTCCGCTCCTGGTTCTCATTGTATTTAATGACGCGTCTCTGCTCCTCCGCTCCTGGTTCTCATTGTATTTAGTGACTCGCCTCTGCTCCTCCGCTCCTGGTTCTCATTGTATTTAATGACTCGTCTCTGCTCCTGGTTCTCATGGTATTTAATGACTCGCCTCTGCTCCTCCGCTCCTGGTTCTCATTGTATTTAATGACGCGTCTCTGCTCCTCCGCTCCTCGTTCTCATTGTATTTAATGACTCACCTCTGCTTCTCCGCTCCTGGTTCTGATTGTATTTAATGACTCGTCTCTACTCCTCCGCTCCTGGTTCTCATTGTATTTAATGACTCGTCTCTGCTCCTCCGCTCCTGGTTCTCATTGAATTTGATGACTCGCCTCTGCTCCTCTGCTCCTGGTTCTCATTGTATTTGATGACTCATCTCTGCTCCTCCGCTCCTGGTTCTCATTGTATTTAATGACTCGTCTCTGCTCCTCCGCGCCTAGTTCTCATTGTATTTGATGACTCATCTCTGCTCCTCCGCTCCTGGTTCTCATTGTATTTAATGACTCGCCTCTGCTCCTCCGCTCCTGGTTCTCATTGTATTTAATGACTCGTTTCTGCTCCTCCGCTCCCGGTTCTCATTGTATTTAATGACTCGTCTCTGCTCCTCTGCTCCTGGTTCTCATTGTATTTATTGACTCGCCTCTGCTCCTCCGCTCCTGCTTCTCATTGTATTTTATGACTCGCCTCTGCTCCTCCGCTCCTGGTTCTCATTGTATTTATTGACTCACCTCTGCTCCTCCGCTACTGCTTCTCATTGTATTTATTGACTCGTCTCTGCTCCTCCGCTCCTGGTTCTCATTGAATTTGATGACTCGCCTCTGCTCCTCTGCTCCTGGTTCTCATTGTATTTGATGACTCATCTCTGCTCCTCCGCTCCTGGTTCTCATTGTATTTAATGACTCGCCTCTGCTCCTCCGCTCCTGGTTCTCATTGTATTTAATGACTTGTTTCTGCTCCTCCGCTCCTGGTTCTCATTGTATTTAATGAATCGTCTCTGCTCCTCTGCTCCTGGTTCTCATGGTATTTAATGACTCGCCTCTGCTCCTCCGCTCCTGGTTCTCATTGTATTTAATGACGCGTCTCTGCTCCTCCGCTCCTCGTTCTCATTGTATTTAATGACTCACCTCTGCTTCTCCGCTCCTGGTTCTGATTGTATTTAATGACTCGTCTCTACTTCTCCGCTCCTGGTTCTCATTGTACTTAATGACTCGTCTCTGCTCCTCCGCTCCTGGTTCTCATTGAATTTGATGACTCGCCTCTGCTCCTCTGCTCCTGGTTCTCATTGTATTTGATGACTCATCTCTGCTCCTCCGCTCCTGGTTCTCATTGTATTTAATGACTCGTCTCTGCTCCTCCGCGCCTGGTTCTCATTGTATTTGATGACTCATCTCTGCTCCTCCGCTCCTGTTTCTCATTGTACTTAATGACTCGCCTCTGCTCCTCCGCTCCTGGTTCTCATTGTATTTAATGACTTGTTTCTGCTCCTCCGCTCCTGGTTCTCATTGTATTTAATGACTCGTCTCTGCTCCTCTGCTCCTGGTTCTCATTGTATTTATTGACTCGCCTCTGCTCCTCCGCTCCTGCTTCTCATTGTATTTTTTGACTCGCCTCTGCTCCTCGTTCTCATTGTATTTATTGACTCGCCTCTGCTCCTCTGCTAACACTTCTCATTGTATTTATTGACTCGTCTCTGCTCCTCCGCTCCTGGTTCTCATTGAATTTGATGACTCACCTCTGCTCCTCTGCTCCTGGTTCTCATTGTATTTGATGACTCATCTCTGCTCCTCCGCTCCTGGTTCTCATTGTATTTAATGACTCGTCTCTGCTCCTCCGCTCCTGGTTCTCATTGTATTTGATGACTCGCCTCTGCTCCTCCGCTCCTGGTTCTCATTGTATTTAATGACTTGTTTCTGCTCCTCCGCTCCTGGTTCTCATTGTATTTAATGAATCGTCTCTGCTCCTCTGCTCCTGGTTCTCATTGTATTTATTGACTCGCCTCTGCTCCTCCGCTCCTGGTTCTCATTGTATTTATTGACTCGCCTCTGCTCCTCCGCTCCTGTTTCTCATTGTTTTTAAAGACTCGCCTCTGCTCCTCTGCTCCTGGTTCTCATTGTATTTAATGACTCGCCTCTGCTCCTACGCTCCTGGTTCTCATTGTATTTAATGACTCGTCTCTGCTCCTCCGCTCCTGGTTCTCATTGTATTTAATGACTCGCCTCTGCTCCTCCGCTCCTGGTTCTCATTGTATTTAATGACTTGTTTCTGCTCCTCCGCTCCTGGTTCTCATTGTATTTAATGACGCGTCTCTGCTCCTCCGCTCCTGGTTCTCATTGTATTTAGTGACTCGCCTCTGCTCCTCCGCTCCTGGTTCTCATTGTATTTAATGACTCGTCTCTGCTCCTGGTTCTCATGGTATTTAATGACTCGCCTCTGCTCCTCCGCTCCTGGTTCTCATTGTATTTAATGACGCGTCTCTGCTCCTCCGCTCCTCGTTCTCATTGTATTTAATGACTCACCTCTGCTTCTCCGCTCCTGGTTCTGATTGTATTTAATGACTCGTCTCTACTCCTCCGCTCCTGGTTCTCATTGTATTTAATGACTCGTCTCTGCTCCTCCGCTCCTGGTTCTCATTGAATTTGATGACTCGCCTCTGCTCCTCTGCTCCTGGTTCTCATTGTATTTGATGACTCATCTCTGCTCCTCCGCTCCTGGTTCTCATTGTATTTAATGACTCGTCTCTGCTCCTCCGCGCCTAGTTCTCATTGTATTTGATGACTCATCTCTGCTCCTCCGCTCCTGGTTCTCATTGTATTTAATGACTCGCCTCTGCTCCTCCGCTCCTGGTTCTCATTGTATTTAATGACTCGCCTCTGCTCCTCCGCTCCTGGCTCTCATTGTATTTAATGACTCGCCTCTGCTCCGATGCTCCTGGTTCTATGACTCGTCTCTACTCCTCCGCTCCTGGTTCTCAGTGTATTTAATGACTCGCCTCTGCTCCTCTGATCCTGGTTCTCATTGTATTTAAAGACTTGCCTCTGCTCCGCCGCTCCTGGTTCTCATTGTATTTAATGACTCGTCTCGGCTCCTCTGCTCCTGGTTCTCATTGTATTTAATGACTCGCCTCTGCTCCTCCGCTCCTGGTTCTCATTGTATTTAATGACTCATCTCTGCTCCTCCGCTCCTGGTTCTCATTGTATTTAATAACTCGTCTCTGCACCTCTACTCCTGGTTCTCATTGTATTTAATGACTCGTCTTTGCTCCTCAGCTCCTGGTTCTCATTGTATTTAATGACTGGCCTCCGCACCTCCGCTCCTGGTTCTCATTGTATTTAATGACTCGCCTCTGCTCCGCCGCTCCTGGTTCTCATTGTATATAATGACTCGCCTCTGCTCCTCCGCTCCTGGATCTATGACTCGTCTCTGCTTCGCCGCTCCTGGTTCTCATTGTATTTAATGACTCGCCTCTGCTCCGCCGCTCCTGGTTCTATGACTCGTCTCTGCTCCGCCGCTCCTGGTTCTCATTGTATTTAATGACTCGCCTCTGCTCCTCTGCTCCTGGTTCTCATTGTATTTATTGACTCGCCTCTGCTCCTCCGCTCCTGGTTCTCATTGTATTTAATGACGCGTCTCTGCTCCTCCGCTCCTGGTTCTCATTGTATTTAATGACTCGCCTCTGCTCCTCCGCTCCTGGTTCTCATTGTATTTATTGACTCATCTCTGCTCCTCCACTCCTTGTTCTCATTGTATTTAATGACTCGCCTCTGCTCCTCCGCTCCTGGTTCTCATTGTATTTAATGACTTGCCTCTGCATCTCCGCTCCTGGTTCTCATTGTATTTCATGACTCGCCTCTGCTCCTGGTTCTCATTGTATTTAATGACTCACCTCTGATTCTCCGCTCCTGCTTCTCATTGTATTTAATGACGCGTCTCTGCTCCTCTGCTCCTGGTTCTCATTGTATTTAATGACTCGCCTCTGCTCCTCCTCTCCAGGTTCTCATTGTATTTAATGACTCGCCTCTGCTCCTCCGCTCCTGGTTCTCATTGTATTTCATGACTCGCCTCTGCTCCTGGTTCTCATTGTATTTAATGACTCGCCTCTGCTCCTCCGCTCCTGGTTCTCATTGTATTTCATGACTCGCCTCTGCTCCTCTGCTCCTCTGCTCCTGGTACTCATTGTATTTAATGACTCGCCTCTGCTCCTCCGCTCCTGGTTCTCATTGCATTTAATGACGCGTCTCTGCTCCTCCACTCCTGGTTCTCATTGTATTTAATGACTCGCCTCTGCTCCTTAGCTCCAGGTTCTCATTGTATTTATTGACTCATCTCTGCTCCTCCGCTCCTGGTTCTCATTGTATTTAATGACTTGTCTCTGCTCCTCGTTCTCATTGTATTTAATGACTCGTCTCTACTTCTCCGCTCCTGGTTCTTATTGTACTTAATGACTCGTCTCTGCTCCTCCGCTCCTGGTTCTCATTGAATTTGATGACTCGCCTCTGCTCCTCTGCTCCTGGTTCTCATTGTATTTGATGACTCATCTCTGCTCCTCCGCTCCTGGTTCTCATTGTATTTAATGACTCGTCTCTGCTCCTCCGCGCCTGGTTCTCATTGTATTTGATGACTCATCTCTGCTCCTCCGCTCCTGTTTCTCATTGTACTTAATGACTCGCCTCTGCTCCTCCGCTCCTGGTTCTCATTGTATTTAATGACTTGTTTCTGCTCCTCCGCTCCTGGTTCTCATTGTATTTAATGACTCGTCTCTGCTCCTCTGCTCCTGGTTCTCATTGTATTTATTGACTCGCCTCTGCTCCTCCGCTCCTGCTTCTCATTGTATTTTTTGACTCGCCTCTGCTCCTCGTTCTCATTGTATTTATTGACTCGCCTCTGCTCCTCTGCTAACACTTCTCATTTTATTTATTGACTCGTCTCTGCTCCTCCGCTCCTGGTTCTCATTGAATTTGATGACTCACCTCTGCTCCTCTGCTCCTGGTTCTCATTGTATTTGATGACTCATCTCTGCTCCTCCGCTCCTGGTTCTCATTGTATTTAATGACTCGTCTCTGCTCCTCCGCTCCTGGTTCTCATTGTATTTGATGACTCGCCTCTGCTCCTCCGCTCCTGGTTCTCATTGTATTTAATGACTTGTTTCTGCTCCTCCGCTCCTGGTTCTCATTGTATTTAATGAATCGTCTCTGCTCCTCTGCTCCTGGTTCTCATTGTATTTATTGACTCGCCTCTGCTCCTCCGCTCCTGGTTCTCATTGTATTTATTGACTCGCCTCTGCTCCTCCGCTCCTGTTTCTCATTGTTTTTAAAGACTCGCCTCTGCTCCTCTGCTCCTGGTTCTCATTGTATTTAATGACTCGCCTCTGCTCCTACGCTCCTGGTACTCATTGTATTTAATGACTCGTCTCTGCTCCTCCGCTCCTGGTTCTCATTGTATTTAATGACTCGCCTCTGCTCCTCCGCTCCTGGTTCTCATTGTATTTAATGACTTGTTTCTGCTCCTCCGCTCCTGGTTCTCATTGTATTTAATGACGCGTCTCTGCTCCTCCGCTCCTGGTTCTCATTGTATTTAGTGACTCGCCTCTGCTCCTCCGCTCCTGGTTCTCATTGTATTTAATGACTCGTCTCTGCTCCTGGTTCTCATGGTATTTAATGACTCGCCTCTGCTCCTCCGCTCCTGGTTCTCATTGTATTTAATGACGCGTCTCTGCTCCTCCGCTCCTCGTTCTCATTGTATTTAATGACTCACCTCTGCTTCTCCGCTCCTGGTTCTGATTGTATTTAATGACTCGTCTCTACTCCTCCGCTCCTGGTTCTCATTGTATTTAATGACTCGTCTCTGCTCCTCCGCTCCTGGTTCTCATTGAATTTGATGACTCGCCTCTGCTCCTCTGCTCCTGGTTCTCATTGTATTTGATGACTCATCTCTGCTCCTCCGCTCCTGGTTCTCATTGTATTTAATGACTCGTCTCTGCTCCTCCGCGCCTAGTTCTCATTGTATTTGATGACTCATCTCTGCTCCTCCGCTCCTGGTTCTCATTGTATTTAATGACTCGCCTCTGCTCCTCCGCTCCTGGTTCTCATTGTATTTAATGACTCGCCTCTGCTCCTCCGCTCCTGGCTCTCATTGTATTTAATGACTCGCCTCTGCTCCGATGCTCCTGGTTCTATGACTCGTCTCTACTCCTCCGCTCCTGGTTCTCAGTGTATTTAATGACTCGCCTCTGCTCCTCTGATCCTGGTTCTCATTGTATTTAAAGACTTGCCTCTGCTCCGCCGCTCCTGGTTCTCATTGTATTTAATGACTCGTCTCGGCTCCTCTGCTCCTGGTTCTCATTGTATTTAATGACTCGCCTCTGCTCCTCCGCTCCTGGTTCTCATTGTATTTAATGACTCGTCTCTGCTCCTCCGCTCCTGGTTCTCATTGTATTTAATAACTCGTCTCTGCACCTCTACTCCTGGTTCTCATTGTATTTAATGACTCGTCTTTGCTCCTCAGCTCCTGGTTCTCATTGTATTTAATGATTGGCCTCCGCACCTCCGCTCCTGGTTCTCATTGTATTTAATGACTCGCCTCTGCTCCGCCGCTCCTGGTTCTCATTGTATATAATGACTCGCCTCTGCTCCTCCGCTCCTGGATCTATGACTCGTCTCTGCTTCGCCGCTCCTGGTTCTCATTGTATTTAATGACTCGCCTCTGCTCCGCCGCTCCTGGTTCTATGACTCGTCTCTGCTCCGCCGCTCCTGGTTCTCATTGTATTTAATGACTCGCCTCTGCTCCTCTGCTCCTGGTTCTCATTGTATTTATTGACTCGCCTCTGCTCCTCCGCTCCTGGTTCTCATTGTATTTAATGACGCGTCTCTGCTCCTCCGCTCCTGGTTCTCATTGTATTTAATGACTCGCCTCTGCTCCTCCGCTCCTGGTTCTCATTGTATTTATTGACTCATCTCTGCTCCTCCACTCCTTGTTCTCATTGTATTTAATGACTCGCCTCTGCTCCTCCGCTCCTGGTTCTCATTGTATTTAATGACTTGCCTCTGCATCTCCGCTCCTGGTTCTCATTGTATTTCATGACTCGCCTCTGCTCCTGGTTCTCATTGTATTTAATGACTCACCTCTGATTCTCCGCTCCTGCTTCTCATTGTATTTAATGACGCGTCTCTGCTCCTCTGCTCCTGGTTCTCATTGTATTTAATGACTCGCCTATGCTCCTCCTCTCCAGGTTCTCATTGTATTTAATGACTCGCCTCTGCTCCTCCGCTCCTGGTTCTCATTGTATTTCATGACTCGCCTCTGCTCCTGGTTCTCATTGTATTTAATGACTCGCCTCTGCTCCTCCGCTCCTGGTTCTCATTGTATTTCATGACTCACCTCTGCTCCTCTGCTCCTGGTACTCATTGTATTTAATGACTCGCCTCTGCTCCTCCGCTCCTGGTTCTCATTGCATTTAATGACGCGTCTCTGCTCCTCCACTCCTGGTTCTCATTGTATTTAATGACTCGCCTCTGCTCCTCCGCTCCTGGTTCTCATTGTATTTATTGACTCATCTCTGCTCCTCCGCTCCTGGTTCTCATTGTATTTAATGACTTGTCTCTGCTCCTCGTTCTCATTGTATTTAATGACTCACCTCTGCTTCTCCGCTCCTGGTTCTGATTGTACTTAGTGACTCGTCTCTGCTTCTCCGCTCCTGGTTCTCATTGTATTTAATGACTCGCCTGTGCTCCTCCGCTCCTGGTTCTCATTGTATTTATTGACTCGTCTCTGCTCCTCCGCTCCTGGTTCTCATTGTATTTAATGACTCGTCTCTGCTCCTCCGCTCCTGGTTCTCATTGTATTTAATGACTCGCCTCTGCTCCTCCGCTCCTGGTTCTCATTGTATTTAATGACTCGCCTCTACTCTGACGCTCCTGGTTCTATGACTCGTCTCTGCTCCTCCGCTCCTGGTTCTCATTGTATTTAATGACTTGCCTCTGCTCCGACGCTCCTGGTTCTCATTGTATTTCATGACTCGCCTCTGCTCCGACGCTCCTGGTTCTATGACTCGTCTCTGCTCCTCCGCTCCTGGTTCTCATTGTATTTAATGACTCGCCTCTGCTGCTCCGCTCCTGGTTCTCATTGTATTTAAAGACTTGCCTCTGCTCCGCCGCTCCTGGTTCTCATTGTATTTAATGACTCGTCTCTGCTCCTCTGCTCCTGGTTCTCATTGTATTTAATGACTCGCCTCTGCTCCTCCACTCCTGGTTCTTATTGTATTTAATGACTCGTCTCTGCTCCTCCGCTCCTGGTTCTCATTGTATTTAATGACTTCTCTCTGCTCCTCCGCTCCTGGTTCTCATTGTATTTAATGACTCGCTTCTGCTCCTCCGCTCCTGGTTCTCATTGTATTTAATTACTCAACTCTGCTCTTCTGCTCCTGGTTCTCATTGTATTTAATGACTCGCCTCTGCTCTTTCGCTCCTGGTTCTCATTGTATTTAATGACTCGCCTCTGCTCCTCCGCTCCTTGTTCTCATTGTATTTAATGACGCGTCTCTGCTCCTCCGCTCCTCCGCTCCTGGTTCTCATAGTATTTAATGACTCGCCTCTGCTCCTCTGCTCCTGGTTCTCATTGTATTTAATGACTCGTCTCTGCTCCTCCACTCCTGGTTCTCATTGTATTTAATGACTCGTCTCTGCTCCTCCGCTCCTGGTTCTCATGGTATTTAATGACTCGCCTCTGCTCCTCTGTTCCTGGTTCTCATTGTATTTAATGACTCACCTGTGCTCCTCCACTCCTGGTTCTCATTGTATTTAATGACTCGCCTGTGCTCCTCCACTCCTGGTTGTCATTGTATTTAATGACTTGTCTCTGCTCCTCCGCTCCTGGTTCTCATTGTATTTAATGACTCGCCTCTGCTCCTCTGCTCCTGGTTCTCATTGTATTTAATGACTCGTCTCTGCTCCTCCACTCCTGGTTCTCATTGTATTTAATGACTCGTCTCTGATCCTCCGCTACTGGTTCTCATTGTATTTAATGACTCGCCTCTGCTCCTCTGCTCCTGGTTCTCATTGTATTTAATGACTCGCCTGTGCTCCTCCACTCCTGGTTCTCATTGTATTTAATGACTCGCCTGTGCTCCTCCACTCCTGGTTCTCATTGTATTTAGTGACTTGTCTCTGATCCTCCGCTCCTGGTTCTCATTGTATTTAATGACTCGCCTCTGGTCCTCTGCTCCTGGTTCTCATTGTATTTAATGAATCGCCTCTGCTCCTCCGCTCCTGATTCTCATTGTATTAAATGACTTGTCTCTGCTCCTCCGCTCCTGGTTCTCATTGAATTTGATGACTCGTCTCTGCTCCTCCGCTCCTGGTTCTCATTGTATTTGATGACTCATCTCTGCTCCTCCGCTCCTGATTCTCATTGTATTTCATGACTCGTCTCTGCTCCTCTGCTCCTCGTTCTCATTGTATTTAGTGTCTCGCCTCTGCTCCTCCTCTCCTGGTTCTCACTGTATTTAATGACTTGCCTCTGCTTCTCCGCTCCTGGTTCTCATTGTATTTCATGACTCGTCTCTGCTCCTCTGCTCCTCGTTCTCATTGTATTTAATGACTCACCTCTGCTTCTCCGCTCCTGGTTCTGATTGTATTTAGTCACTCGTCGCTGCTCCTCCGCTCCAGGTTCTCATTGTATTTAATGACTCGCCTGTGCTCCTCCGCTCCTGGTTCTCATTGTATTTATTGACTCGTCTCTGCTCCTCCGCTCCTGGTTCTCATTGTATTTAATGACTCGCCGCTGCTCCTCCGCTCCTGGTTCTCATTGTATTTAATGACTCGCCTTTGCTCTGACGCTCCTGGTTCTATGACTCGTCTCTGCTCCTCCGCTCCTGGTTCTCATTGTATTTAATGACTCGCCTCGGCTCCGACGCTCCTGGTTCTCATTGTATTTAATGACTCGCCTCTGCTCCGACACTCCTGGTTCTATGACTCGTCTCTGCTCCTCCGCTCCTGGTTCTCATTGTATTTAATGACTCGCCTCTGCTCCTGGTTCTCATTGTATTTAATGACTCGCCTCTGCTCCTCCGCTCCTGGTTCTCATTGCATTTAATGACGCATCTCTGCTCCTCCACTCCTGGTTCTCATTGTATTTAATGACTCGCCTCTGCTCCTCCGCTCCTGGTTCTCATTGTATTTATTGACTCATCTGTGCACCTCCACTCCTGGTTCTCATTGTATTTAATGACTCGCCTCTGCTCCTCCGCTCCTGGTTCTCATTGTATTTAATGACTCACCTCTGCTTCTCCGCTCCTGCTTCTCATTGTATTTAATGACGCGTCTCTGCTCCTCTACTCCTGGTTCTCATTGTATTTAATGACTCGCCTCTGCTCCTCCTCTCCAGGTTCTCATTGTATTTAATGACTCGCCTCTGCTCCTCCGCTCCTGGTTCTCATTGTATTTCATGACTCGCCTCTGCTCCTGGTTCTCATTGCATTTCATGACTCGTCTCTGCTCCTCTGCTCCTCGTTCTCATTGTATTTAATGACTCGCCTCTGCTCCTCAGCTCCTGGTTCTCACTGTATTTAATGACTTGCCTCTTCTCCTCCGCTCCTGGTTCTCATTGTATTTCATGACTCGTCTCTGCTCCTCTGCTCCTCGTTCTCATTGTATTTAATGACTCACCTCTGCTTCTCCGCTCCTGGTTCTGATTGTATTTAGTGACTCGTCTCTGCTCCTCCGCTCCTGGTTCTCATTGTATTTAATGACTCGCCTGTGCTACTCCGCTCCTGGTTCTCATTGTATTTATTGACTCGTCTCTGCTCCTCCGCTCCTGGTTCTCATTGTATTTAATGACTCGTCTCTGCTCCTCCGCTCCTGGTTCTCATTGTATTTAATGACTCGCCTCTGCTCCTCCGCTCCTGGTTCTCATTGTATTTAATGACTAGCCTATGCTCTGACGCTCCTGGTTCTATGACTCGTCTCTGCTCCTCCGCTCCTGGTTCTCATTGTATTTAATGACTCGCCTCTGCTCAGACGCTCCTGGTTCTCATTGTATTTAAAGACTCGTCTCTGCTCCTCCACTCCTGGTTCTCATTGTATTTAATGACTCGTCTCTGATCCTCCGCTACTGGTTCTCATTGTATTTAATGACTCGCCTCTGCTCCTCTGCTCCTGGTTCTCATTGTATTTAATGACTCGCCTGTGCTCCTCCACTCCTGGTTCTCATTGTATTTAGTGACTTGTCTCTGATCCTCCGCTCCTGGTTCTCATTGTATTTAATGACTCACCTCTGCTTCTCCGCTCCTGCTTCTCATTGTATTTAATGACGCGTCTCTGCTCCTCTACTCCTGGTTCTCATTGTATTTAATGACTCGCCTCTGCTCCTCCTCTCCAGGTTCTCATTGTATTTAATGACTCGCCTCTGCTCCTCCGCTCCTGGTTCTCATTGTATTTCATGACTCGCCTCTGCTCCTGGTTCTCATTGCATTTCATGACTCGTCTCTGCTCCTCTGCTCCTCGTTCTCATTGTATTTAATGACTCGCCTCTGCTCCTCAGCTCCTGGTTCTCACTGTATTTAATGACTTGCCTCTTCTCCTCCGCTCCTGGTTCTCATTGTATTTCATGACTCGTCTCTGCTCCTCTGCTCCTCGTTCTCATTGTATTTAATGACTCACCTCTGCTTCTCCGCTCCTGGTTCTGATTGTATTTAGTGACTCGTCTCTGCTCCTCCGCTCCTGGTTCTCATTGTATTTAATGACTCGCCTGTGCTACTCCGCTCCTGGTTCTCATTGTATTTATTGACTCGTCTCTGCTCCTCCGCTCCTGGTTCTCATTGTATTTAATGACTCGTCTCTGCTCCTCCGCTCCTGGTTCTCATTGTATTTAATGACTCGCCTCTGCTCCTCCGCTCCTGGTTCTCATTGTATTTAATGACTAGCCTATGCTCTGACGCTCCTGGTTCTATGACTCGTCTCTGCTCCTCCGCTCCTGGTTCTCATTGTATTTAATGACTCGCCTCTGCTCAGACGCTCCTGGTTCTCATTGTATTTAAAGACTCGTCTCTGCTCCTCCACTCCTGGTTCTCATTGTATTTAATGACTCGTCTCTGATCCTCCGCTACTGGTTCTCATTGTATTTAATGACTCGCCTCTGCTCCTCTGCTCCTGGTTCTCATTGTATTTAATGACTCGCCTGTGCTCCTCCACTCCTGGTTCTCATTGTATTTAGTGACTTGTCTCTGATCCTCCGCTCCTGGTTCTCATTGTATTTAATGACTCGCCTCTGTTCCTCTGCTCCTGGTTCTCATTGTATTTAATGAATCGCCTCTGCTCCTCCGCTCCTGATTCTCATTGTATTAAATGACTTGTCTCTGCTCCTCCGCTCCTGGTTCTCATTGAATTTGATGACTCGTCTCTGCTCCTCCGCTCCTGGTTCTCATTGTATTTGATGACTCATCTCTGCTCCTCCGCTCCTGATTCTCATTGTATTTCATGACTCGTCTCTGCTCCTCTGCTCCTCGTTCTCATTGTATTTAGTGACTCGCCTCTGCTCCTCCTCTCCTGGTTCTCACTGTATTTAATGACTTGCCTCTGCTTCTCCGCTCCTGGTTCTCATTGTATTTCATGACTCGTCTCTGCTCCTCTGCTCCTCGTTCTCATTGTATTTAATGACTCACCTCTGCTTCTCCGCTCCTGGTTCTGATTGTATTTAGTCACTCGTCGCTGCTCCTCCGCTCCTGGTTCTCATTGTATTTAATGACTCGCCTGTGCTCCTCCGCTCCTGGTTCTCATTGTATTTATTGACTCGTCTCTGCTCCTCCGCTCCTGGTTCTCATTGTATTTAATGACTCGCCGCTGCTCCTCCGCTCCTGGTTCTCATTGTATTTAATGACTCGCCTCTGCTCTGACGCTCCTGGTTCTATGACTCGTCTCTGCTCCTCCGCTCCTGGTTCTCATTGTATTTAATGACTCGCCTCGGCTCCGACGCTCCTGGTTCTCATTGTATTTAATGACTCGCCTCTGCTCCGACACTCCTGGTTCTATGACTCGTCTCTGCTCCTCCGCTCCTGGTTCTCATTGTATTTAATGACTCGCCTCTGCTCCTGGTTCTCATTGTATTTAATGACTCGCCTCTGCTCCTGGTTCTCATTGTATTTAATGACTCGTCTCTGCTCCTGGTTCTCATGGTATTTAATGACTCGCCTCTGCTCCTCCGCTCCTGGTTCTCATTGTATTTAATGACGCGTCTCTGCTCCTCCGCTCCTCGTTCTCATTGTATTTAATGACTCACCTCTGCTTCTCCGCTCCTGGTTCTGATTGTATTTAATGACTCGTCTCTACTCCTCCGCTCCTGGTTCTCATTGTATTTAATGACTCGTCTCTGCTCCTCCGCTCCTGGTTCTCATTGAATTTGATGACTCGCCTCTGCTCCTCTGCTCCTGGTTCTCATTGTATTTGATGACTCATCTCTGCTCCTCCGCTCCTGGTTCTCATTGTATTTAATGACTCGTCTCTGCTCCTCCGCGCCTAGTTCTCATTGTATTTGATGACTCATCTCTGCTCCTCCGCTCCTGGTTCTCATTGTATTTAATGACTCGCCTCTGCTCCTCCGCTCCTGGTTCTCATTGTATTTAATGACTCGCCTCTGCTCCTCCGCTCCTGGCTCTCATTGTATTTAATGACTCGCCTCTGCTCCGATGCTCCTGGTTCTATGACTCGTCTCTACTCCTCCGCTCCTGGTTCTCAGTGTATTTAATGACTCGCCTCTGCTCCTCTGATCCTGGTTCTCATTGTATTTAAAGACTTGCCTCTGCTCCGCCGCTCCTGGTTCTCATTGTATTTAATGACTCGTCTCGGCTCCTCTGCTCCTGGTTCTCATTGTATTTAATGACTCGCCTCTGCTCCTCCGCTCCTGGTTCTCATTGTATTTAATGACTCGTCTCTGCTCCTCCGCTCCTGGTTCTCATTGTATTTAATAACTCGTCTCTGCACCTCTACTCCTGGTTCTCATTGTATTTAATGACTCGTCTTTGCTCCTCAGCTCCTGGTTCTCATTGTATTTAATGACTGGCCTCCGCACCTCCGCTCCTGGTTCTCATTGTATTTAATGACTCGCCTCTGCTCCGCCGCTCCTGGTTCTCATTGTATATAATGACTCGCCTCTGCTCCTCCGCTCCTGGATCTATGACTCGTCTCTGCTTCGCCGCTCCTGGTTCTCATTGTATTTAATGACTCGCCTCTGCTCCGCCGCTCCTGGTTCTATGACTCGTCTCTGCTCCGCCGCTCCTGGTTCTCATTGTATTTAATGACTCGCCTCTGCTCCTCTGCTCCTGGTTCTCATTGTATTTATTGACTCGCCTCTGCTCCTCCGCTCCTGGTTCTCATTGTATTTAATGACGCGTCTCTGCTCCTCCGCTCCTGGTTCTCATTGTATTTAATGACTCGCCTCTGCTCCTCCGCTCCTGGTTCTCATTGTATTTATTGACTCATCTCTGCTCCTCCACTCCTTGTTCTCATTGTATTTAATGACTCGCCTCTGCTCCTCCGCTCCTGGTTCTCATTGTATTTAATGACTTGCCTCTGCATCTCCGCTCCTGGTTCTCATTGTATTTCATGACTCGCCTCTGCTCCTGGTTCTCATTGTATTTAATGACTCACCTCTGATTCTCCGCTCCTGCTTCTCATTGTATTTAATGACGCGTCTCTGCTCCTCTGCTCCTGGTTCTCATTGTATTTAATGACTCGCCTCTGCTCCTCCTCTCCAGGTTCTCATTGTATTTAATGACTCGCCTCTGCTCCTCCGCTCCTGGTTCTCATTGTATTTCATGACTCGCCTCTGCTCCTGGTTCTCATTGTATTTAATGACTCGCCTCTGCTCCTCCGCTCCTGGTTCTCATTGTATTTCATGACTCGCCTCTGCTCCTCTGCTCCTCTGCTCCTGGTACTCATTGTATTTAATGACTCGCCTCTGCTCCTCCGCTCCTGGTTCTCATTGCATTTAATGACGCGTCTCTGCTCCTCCACTCCTGGTTCTCATTGTATTTAATGACTCGCCTCTGCTCCTCCGCTCCTGGTTCTCATTGTATTTATTGACTCATCTCTGCTCCTCCGCTCCTGGTTCTCATTGTATTTAATGACTTGTCTCTGCTCCTCGTTCTCATTGTATTTAATGACTCGTCTCTACTTCTCCGCTCCTGGTTCTTATTGTACTTAATGACTCGTCTCTGCTCCTCCGCTCCTGGTTCTCATTGAATTTGATGACTCGCCTCTGCTCCTCTGCTCCTGGTTCTCATTGTATTTGATGACTCATCTCTGCTCCTCCGCTCCTGGTTCTCATTGTATTTAATGACTCGTCTCTGCTCCTCCGCGCCTGGTTCTCATTGTATTTGATGACTCATCTCTGCTCCTCCGCTCCTGTTTCTCATTGTACTTAATGACTCGCCTCTGCTCCTCCGCTCCTGGTTCTCATTGTATTTAATGACTTGTTTCTGCTCCTCCGCTCCTGGTTCTCATTGTATTTAATGACTCGTCTCTGCTCCTCTGCTCCTGGTTCTCATTGTATTTATTGACTCGCCTCTGCTCCTCCGCTCCTGCTTCTCATTGTATTTTTTGACTCGCCTCTGCTCCTCGTTCTCATTGTATTTATTGACTCGCCTCTGCTCCTCTGCTAACACTTCTCATTTTATTTATTGACTCGTCTCTGCTCCTCCGCTCCTGGTTCTCATTGAATTTGATGACTCACCTCTGCTCCTCTGCTCCTGGTTCTCATTGTATTTGATGACTCATCTCTGCTCCTCCGCTCCTGGTTCTCATTGTATTTAATGACTCGTCTCTGCTCCTCCGCTCCTGGTTCTCATTGTATTTGATGACTCGCCTCTGCTCCTCCGCTCCTGGTTCTCATTGTATTTAATGACTTGTTTCTGCTCCTCCGCTCCTGGTTCTCATTGTATTTAATGAATCGTCTCTGCTCCTCTGCTCCTGGTTCTCATTGTATTTATTGACTCGCCTCTGCTCCTCCGCTCCTGGTTCTCATTGTATTTATTGACTCGCCTCTGCTCCTCCGCTCCTGTTTCTCATTGTTTTTAAAGACTCGCCTCTGCTCCTCTGCTCCTGGTTCTCATTGTATTTAATGACTCGCCTCTGCTCCTACGCTCCTGGTACTCATTGTATTTAATGACTCGTCTCTGCTCCTCCGCTCCTGGTTCTCATTGTATTTAATGACTCGCCTCTGCTCCTCCGCTCCTGGTTCTCATTGTATTTAATGACTTGTTTCTGCTCCTCCGCTCCTGGTTCTCATTGTATTTAATGACGCGTCTCTGCTCCTCCGCTCCTGGTTCTCATTGTATTTAGTGACTCGCCTCTGCTCCTCCGCTCCTGGTTCTCATTGTATTTAATGACTCGTCTCTGCTCCTGGTTCTCATGGTATTTAATGACTCGCCTCTGCTCCTCCGCTCCTGGTTCTCATTGTATTTAATGACGCGTCTCTGCTCCTCCGCTCCTCGTTCTCATTGTATTTAATGACTCACCTCTGCTTCTCCGCTCCTGGTTCTGATTGTATTTAATGACTCGTCTCTACTCCTCCGCTCCTGGTTCTCATTGTATTTAATGACTCGTCTCTGCTCCTCCGCTCCTGGTTCTCATTGAATTTGATGACTCGCCTCTGCTCCTCTGCTCCTGGTTCTCATTGTATTTGATGACTCATCTCTGCTCCTCCGCTCCTGGTTCTCATTGTATTTAATGACTCGTCTCTGCTCCTCCGCGCCTAGTTCTCATTGTATTTGATGACTCATCTCTGCTCCTCCGCTCCTGGTTCTCATTGTATTTAATGACTCGCCTCTGCTCCTCCGCTCCTGGTTCTCATTGTATTTAATGACTCGCCTCTGCTCCTCCGCTCCTGGCTCTCATTGTATTTAATGACTCGCCTCTGCTCCGATGCTCCTGGTTCTATGACTCGTCTCTACTCCTCCGCTCCTGGTTCTCAGTGTATTTAATGACTCGCCTCTGCTCCTCTGATCCTGGTTCTCATTGTATTTAAAGACTTGCCTCTGCTCCGCCGCTCCTGGTTCTCATTGTATTTAATGACTCGTCTCGGCTCCTCTGCTCCTGGTTCTCATTGTATTTAATGACTCGCCTCTGCTCCTCCGCTCCTGGTTCTCATTGTATTTAATGACTCGTCTCTGCTCCTCCGCTCCTGGTTCTCATTGTATTTAATAACTCGTCTCTGCACCTCTACTCCTGGTTCTCATTGTATTTAATGACTCGTCTTTGCTCCTCAGCTCCTGGTTCTCATTGTATTTAATGATTGGCCTCCGCACCTCCGCTCCTGGTTCTCATTGTATTTAATGACTCGCCTCTGCTCCGCCGCTCCTGGTTCTCATTGTATATAATGACTCGCCTCTGCTCCTCCGCTCCTGGATCTATGACTCGTCTCTGCTTCGCCGCTCCTGGTTCTCATTGTATTTAATGACTCGCCTCTACTCCGCCGCTCCTGGTTCTATGACTCGTCTCTGCTCCGCCGCTCCTGGTTCTCATTGTATTTAATGACTCGCCTCTGCTCCTCTGCTCCTGGTTCTCATTGTATTTATTGACTCGCTTCTGCTCCTCCGCTCCTGGTTCTCATTGTATTTAATGACGCGTCTCTGCTCCTCCGCTCCTGGTTCTCATTGTATTTAATGACTCGCCTCTGCTCCTCCGCTCCTGGTTCTCATTGTATTTATTGACTCATCTCTGCTCCTCCACTCCTTGTTCTCATTGTATTTAATGACTCGCCTCTGCTCCTCCGCTCCTGGTTCTCATTGTATTTAATGACTTGCCTCTGCATCTCCGCTCCTGGTTCTCATTGTATTTCATGACTCGCCTCTGCTCCTGGTTCTCATTGTATTTAATGACTCACCTCTGATTCTCCGCTCCTGCTTCTCATTGTATTTAATGACGCGTCTCTGCTCCTCTGCTCCTGGTTCTCATTGTATTTAATGACTCGCCTATGCTCCTCCTCTCCAGGTTCTCATTGTATTTAATGACTCGCCTCTGCTCCTCCGCTCCTGGTTCTCATTGTATTTCATGACTCGCCTCTGCTCCTGGTTCTCATTGTATTTAATGACTCGCCTCTGCTCCTCCGCTCCTGGTTCTCATTGTATTTCATGACTCACCTCTGCTCCTCTGCTCCTGGTACTCATTGTATTTAATGACTCGCCTCTGCTCCTCCGCTCCTGGTTCTCATTGCATTTAATGACGCGTCTCTGCTCCTCCACTCCTGGTTCTCATTGTATTTAATGACTCGCCTCTGCTCCTCCGCTCCTGGTTCTCATTGTATTTATTGACTCATCTCTGCTCCTCCGCTCCTGGTTCTCATTGTATTTAATGACTTGTCTCTGCTCCTCGTTCTCATTGTATTTAATGACTCACCTCTGCTTCTCCGCTCCTGGTTCTGATTGTACTTAGTGACTCGTCTCTGCTTCTCCGCTCCTGGTTCTCATTGTATTTAATGACTCGCCTGTGCTCCTCCGCTCCTGGTTCTCATTGTATTTATTGACTCGTCTCTGCTCCTCCGCTCCTGGTTCTCATTGTATTTAATGACTCGTCTCTGCTCCTCCGCTCCTGGTTCTCATTGTATTTAATGACTCGCCTCTGCTCCTCCGCTCCTGGTTCTCATTGTATTTAATGACTCGCCTCTACTCTGACGCTCCTGGTTCTATGACTCGTCTCTGCTCCTCCGCTCCTGGTTCTCATTGTATTTAATGACTTGCCTCTGCTCCGACGCTCCTGGTTCTCATTGTATTTCATGACTCACCTCTGCTCCGACGCTCCTGGTTCTATGACTCGTCTCTGCTCCTCCGCTCCTGGTTCTCATTGTATTTAATGACTCGCCTCTGCTTTTCCGCTCCTGGTTCTCATTGTATTTAAAGACTTGCCTCTGCTCCGCCGCTCCTGGTTCTCATTGTATTTAATGACTCGTCTCTGCTCCTCTGCTCCTGGTTCTCATTGTATTTAATGACTCGCCTCTGCTCCTCCACTCCTGGTTCTTATTGTATTTAATGACTCGTCTCTGCTCCTCCGCTCCTGGTTCTCATTGTATTTAATGACTTCTCTCTGCTCCTCCGCTCCTGGTTCTCATTGTATTTAATGACTCGCTTCTGCTCCTCCGCTCCTGGTTCTCATTGTATTTAATTACTCAACTCTGCTCTTCTGCTCCTGGTTCTCATTGTATTTAATGACTTGCCTCTGCTCTTTCGCTCCTGGTTCTCATTGTATTTAATGACTCGCCTCTGCTCCTCCGCTCCTTGTTCTCATTGTATTTAATGACGCGTCTCTGCTCCTCCGCTCCTCCGCTCCTGGTTCTCATAGTATTTAATGACTCGCCTCTGCTCCTCTGCTCCTGGTTCTCATTGTATTTAATGACTCGTCTCTGCTCCTCCACTCCTGGTTCTCATTGTATTTAATGACTCGTCTCTGCTCCTCCGCTCCTGGTTCTCATGGTATTTAATGACTCGCCTCTGCTCCTCTGTTCCTGGTTCTCATTGTATTTAATGACTCACCTGTGCTCCTCCACTCCTGGTTCTCATTGTATTTAATGACTCGCCTGTGCTCCTCCACTCCTGGTTGTCATTGTATTTAATGACTTGTCTCTGCTCCTCCGCTCCTGGTTCTCATTGTATTTAATGACTCGCCTCTGCTCCTCTGCTCCTGGTTCTCATTGTATTTAATGACTCGTCTCTGCTCCTCCACTCCTGGTTCTCATTGTATTTAATGACTCGTCTCTGATCCTCCGCTACTGGTTCTCATTGTATTTAATGACTCGCCTCTGCTCCTCTGCTCCTGGTTCTCATTGTATTTAATGACTCGCCTGTGCTCCTCCACTCCTGGTTCTCATTGTATTTAATGACTCGCCTGTGCTCCTCCACTCCTGGTTCTCATTGTATTTAGTGACTTGTCTCTGATCCTCCGCTCCTGGTTCTCATTGTATTTAATGACTCGCCTCTGGTCCTCTGCTCCTGGTTCTCATTGTATTTAATGAATCGCCTCTGCTCCTCCGCTCCTGATTCTCATTGTATTAAATGACTTGTCTCTGCTCCTCCGCTCCTGGTTCTCATTGAATTTGATGACTCGTCTCTGCTCCTCCGCTCCTGGTTCTCATTGTATTTGATGACTCATCTCTGCTCCTCCGCTCCTGATTCTCATTGTATTTCATGACTCGTCTCTGCTCCTCTGCTCCTCGTTCTCATTGTATTTAGTGTCTCGCCTCTGCTCCTCCTCTCCTGGTTCTCACTGTATTTAATGACTTGCCTCTGCTTCTCCGCTCCTGGTTCTCATTGTATTTCATGACTCGTCTCTGCTCCTCTGCTCCTCGTTCTCATTGTATTTAATGACTCACCTCTGCTTCTCCGCTCCTGGTTCTGATTGTATTTAGTCACTCGTCGCTGCTCCTCCGCTCCAGGTTCTCATTGTATTTAATGACTCGCCTGTGCTCCTCCGCTCCTGGTTCTCATTGTATTTATTGACTCGTCTCTGCTCCTCCGCTCCTGGTTCTCATTGTATTTAATGACTCGCCGCTGCTCCTCCGCTCCTGGTTCTCATTGTATTTAATGACTCGCCTCTGCTCTGACGCTCCTGGTTCTATGACTCGTCTCTGCTCCTCCGCTCCTGGTTCTCATTGTATTTAATGACTCGCCTCGGCTCCGACGCTCCTGGTTCTCATTGTATTTAATGACTCGCCTCTGCTCCGACACTCCTGGTTCTATGACTCGTCTCTGCTCCTCCGCTCCTGGTTCTCATTGTATTTAATGACTCGCCTCTGCTCCTGGTTCTCATTGTATTTAATGACTCGCCTCTGCTCCTCCGCTCCTGGTTCTCATTGCATTTAATGACGCATCTCTGCTCCTCCACTCCTGGTTCTCATTGTATTTAATGACTCGCCTCTGCTCCTCCGCTCCTGGTTCTCATTGTATTTATTGACTCATCTGTGCTCCTCCACTCCTGGTTCTCATTGTATTTAATGACTCGCCTCTGCTCCTCCGCTCCTGGTTCTCATTGTATTTAATGACTCACCTCTGCTTCTCCGCTCCTGCTTCTCATTGTATTTAATGACGCGTCTCTGCTCCTCTACTCCTGGTTCTCATTGTATTTAATGACTCGCCTCTGCTCCTCCTCTCCAGGTTCTCATTGTATTTAATGACTCGCCTCTGCTCCTCCGCTCCTGGTTCTCATTGTATTTCATGACTCGCCTCTGCTCCTGGTTCTCATTGCATTTCATGACTCGTCTCTGCTCCTCTGCTCCTCGTTCTCATTGTATTTAATGACTCGCCTCTGCTCCTCAGCTCCTGGTTCTCACTGTATTTAATGACTTGCCTCTTCTCCTCCGCTCCTGGTTCTCATTGTATTTCATGACTCGTCTCTGCTCCTCTGCTCCTCGTTCTCATTGTATTTAATGACTCACCTCTGCTTCTCCGCTCCTGGTTCTGATTGTATTTAGTGACTCGTCTCTGCTCCTCCGCTCCTGGTTCTCATTGTATTTAATGACTCGCCTGTGCTACTCCGCTCCTGGTTCTCATTGTATTTATTGACTCGTCTCTGCTCCTCCGCTCCTGGTTCTCATTGTATTTAATGACTCGTCTCTGCTCCTCCGCTCCTGGTTCTCATTGTATTTAATGACTCGCCTCTGCTCCTCCGCTCCTGGTTCTCATTGTATTTAATGACTAGCCTATGCTCTGACGCTCCTGGTTCTATGACTCGTCTCTGCTCCTCCGCTCCTGGTTCTCATTGTATTTAATGACTCGCCTCTGCTCAGACGCTCCTGGTTCTCATTGTATTTAATGACTCGTCTCTGCTCCTCCACTCCTGGTTCTCATTGTATTTAATGACTCGTCTCTGATCCTCCGCTACTGGTTCTCATTGTATTTAATGACTCGCCTCTGCTCCTCTGCTCCTGGTTCTCATTGTATTTAATGACTCGCCTGTGCTCCTCCACTCCTGGTTCTCATTGTATTTAGTGACTTGTCTCTGATCCTCCGCTCCTGGTTCTCATTGTATTTAATGACTCGCCTCTGTTCCTCTGCTCCTGGTTCTCATTGTATTTAATGAATCGCCTCTGCTCCTCCGCTCCTGATTCTCATTGTATTAAATGACTTGTCTCTGCTCCTCCGCTCCTGGTTCTCATTGAATTTGATGACTCGTCTCTGCTCCTCCGCTCCTGGTTCTCATTGTATTTGATGACTCATCTCTGCTCCTCCGCTCCTGATTCTCATTGTATTTCATGACTCGTCTCTGCTCCTCTGCTCCTCGTTCTCATTGTATTTAGTGACTCGCCTCTGCTCCTCCTCTCCTGGTTCTCACTGTATTTAATGACTTGCCTCTGCTTCTCCGCTCCTGGTTCTCATTGTATTTCATGACTCGTCTCTGCTCCTCTGCTCCTCGTTCTCATTGTATTTAATGACTCACCTCTGCTTCTCCGCTCCTGGTTCTGATTGTATTTAGTCACTCGTCGCTGCTCCTCCGCTCCTGGTTCTCATTGTATTTAATGACTCGCCTGTGCTCCTCCGCTCCTGGTTCTCATTGTATTTATTGACTCGTCTCTGCTCCTCCGCTCCTGGTTCTCATTGTATTTAATGACTCGCCGCTGCTCCTCCGCTCCTGGTTCTCATTGTATTTAATGACTCGCCTCTGCTCTGACGCTCCTGGTTCTATGACTCGTCTCTGCTCCTCCGCTCCTGGTTCTCATTGTATTTAATGACTCGCCTCGGCTCCGACGCTCCTGGTTCTCATTGTATTTAATGACTCGCCTCTGCTCCGACACTCCTGGTTCTATGACTCGTCTCTGCTCCTCCGCTCCTGGTTCTCATTGTATTTAATGACTCGCCTCTGCTCCTGGTTCTCATTGTATTTAATGACTCGCCTCTGCTCCTCCGCTCCTGGTTCTCATTGCATTTAATGACGCATCTCTGCTCCTCCACTCCTGGTTCTCATTGTATTTAATGACTCGCCTCTGCTCCTCCGCTCCTGGTTCTCATTGTATTTATTGACTCATCTGTGCTCCTCCACTTCTGGTTCTCATTGTATTTAATGACTCGCCTCTGCTCCTCCGCTCCTGGTTCTCATTGTATTTAATGACTTGTTTCTGCTCCTCCGCTCCTGGTTCTCATTGTATTTAATGAATCGTCTCTGCTCCTCTGCTCCTGGTTCTCATGGTATTTAATGACTCGCCTCTGCTCCTCCGCTCCTGGTTCTCATTGTATTTAATGACGCGTCTCTGCTCCTCCGCTCCTCGTTCTCATTGTATTTAATGACTCACCTCTGCTTCTCCGCTCCTGGTTCTGATTGTATTTAATGACTCGTCTCTACTTCTCCGCTCCTGGTTCTCATTGTACTTAATGACTCGTCTCTGCTCCTCCGCTCCTGGTTCTCATTGAATTTGATGACTCGCCTCTGCTCCTCTGCTCCTGGTTCTCATTGTATTTGATGACTCATCTCTGCTCCTCCGCTCCTGGTTCTCATTGTATTTAATGACTCGTCTCTGCTCCTCCGCGCCTGGTTCTCATTGTATTTGATGACTCATCTCTGCTCCTCCGCTCCTGTTTCTCATTGTACTTAATGACTCGCCTCTGCTCCTCCGCTCCTGGTTCTCATTGTATTTAATGACTTGTTTCTGCTCCTCCGCTCCTGGTTCTCATTGTATTTAATGACTCGTCTCTGCTCCTCTGCTCCTGGTTCTCATTGTATTTATTGACTCGCCTCTGCTCCTCCGCTCCTGCTTCTCATTGTATTTTTTGACTCGCCTCTGCTCCTCGTTCTCATTGTATTTATTGACTCGCCTCTGCTCCTCTGCTAACACTTCTCATTGTATTTATTGACTCGTCTCTGCTCCTCCGCTCCTGGTTCTCATTGAATTTGATGACTCACCTCTGCTCCTCTGCTCCTGGTTCTCATTGTATTTGATGACTCATCTCTGCTCCTCCGCTCCTGGTTCTCATTGTATTTAATGACTCGTCTCTGCTCCTCCGCTCCTGGTTCTCATTGTATTTGATGACTCGCCTCTGCTCCTCCGCTCCTGGTTCTCATTGTATTTAATGACTTGTTTCTGCTCCTCCGCTCCTGGTTCTCATTGTATTTAATGAATCGTCTCTGCTCCTCTGCTCCTGGTTCTCATTGTATTTATTGACTCGCCTCTGCTCCTCCGCTCCTGGTTCTCATTGTATTTATTGACTCGCCTCTGCTCCTCCGCTCCTGTTTCTCATTGTTTTTAAAGACTCGCCTCTGCTCCTCTGCTCCTGGTTCTCATTGTATTTAATGACTCGCCTCTGCTCCTACGCTCCTGGTTCTCATTGTATTTAATGACTCGTCTCTGCTCCTCCGCTCCTGGTTCTCATTGTATTTAATGACTCGCCTCTGCTCCTCCGCTCCTGGTTCTCATTGTATTTAATGACTTGTTTCTGCTCCTCCGCTCCTGGTTCTCATTGTATTTAATGACGCGTCTCTGCTCCTCCGCTCCTGGTTCTCATTGTATTTAGTGACTCGCCTCTGCTCCTCCGCTCCTGGTTCTCATTGTATTTAATGACTCGTCTCTGCTCCTGGTTCTCATGGTATTTAATGACTCGCCTCTGCTCCTCCGCTCCTGGTTCTCATTGTATTTAATGACGCGTCTCTGCTCCTCCGCTCCTCGTTCTCATTGTATTTAATGACTCACCTCTGCTTCTCCGCTCCTGGTTCTGATTGTATTTAATGACTCGTCTCTACTCCTCCGCTCCTGGTTCTCATTGTATTTAATGACTCGTCTCTGCTCCTCCGCTCCTGGTTCTCATTGAATTTGATGACTCGCCTCTGCTCCTCTGCTCCTGGTTCTCATTGTATTTGATGACTCATCTCTGCTCCTCCGCTCCTGGTTCTCATTGTATTTAATGACTCGTCTCTGCTCCTCCGCGCCTAGTTCTCATTGTATTTGATGACTCATCTCTGCTCCTCCGCTCCTGGTTCTCATTGTATTTAATGACTCGCCTCTGCTCCTCCGCTCCTGGTTCTCATTGTATTTAATGACTCGCCTCTGCTCCTCCGCTCCTGGCTCTCATTGTATTTAATGACTCGCCTCTGCTCCGATGCTCCTGGTTCTATGACTCGTCTCTACTCCTCCGCTCCTGGTTCTCAGTGTATTTAATGACTCGCCTCTGCTCCTCTGATCCTGGTTCTCATTGTATTTAAAGACTTGCCTCTGCTCCGCCGCTCCTGGTTCTCATTGTATTTAATGACTCGTCTCGGCTCCTCTGCTCCTGGTTCTCATTGTATTTAATGACT
This sequence comes from Pleurodeles waltl, assembly GCF_031143425.1. Taxonomy (NCBI): domain Eukaryota; kingdom Metazoa; phylum Chordata; class Amphibia; order Caudata; family Salamandridae; genus Pleurodeles; species Pleurodeles waltl. The sequence continues at coordinate 1,414,926 of NW_027150398.1, read as the reverse complement.
CGCCTCTGCTCCTCCGCTCCTGGTTCTCATTGTATTTAATGACTCGTCTCTGCTCCTCCGCTCCTGGTTCTCATTGTATTTAATAACTCGTCTCTGCACCTCTACTCCTGGTTCTCATTGTATTTAATGACTCGTCTTTGCTCCTCAGCTCCTGGTTCTCATTGTATTTAATGACTGGCCTCCGCACCTCCGCTCCTGGTTCTCATTGTATTTAATGACTCGCCTCTGCTCCGCCGCTCCTGGTTCTCATTGTATATAATGACTCGCCTCTGCTCCTCCGCTCCTGGATCTATGACTCGTCTCTGCTTCGCCGCTCCTGGTTCTCATTGTATTTAATGACTCGCCTCTGCTCCGCCGCTCCTGGTTCTATGACTCGTCTCTGCTCCGCCGCTCCTGGTTCTCATTGTATTTAATGACTCGCCTCTGCTCCTCTGCTCCTGGTTCTCATTGTATTTATTGACTCGCCTCTGCTCCTCCGCTCCTGGTTCTCATTGTATTTAATGACGCGTCTCTGCTCCTCCGCTCCTGGTTCTCATTGTATTTAATGACTCGCCTCTGCTCCTCCGCTCCTGGTTCTCATTGTATTTATTGACTCATCTCTGCTCCTCCACTCCTTGTTCTCATTGTATTTAATGACTCGCCTCTGCTCCTCCGCTCCTGGTTCTCATTGTATTTAATGACTTGCCTCTGCATCTCCGCTCCTGGTTCTCATTGTATTTCATGACTCGCCTCTGCTCCTGGTTCTCATTGTATTTAATGACTCACCTCTGATTCTCCGCTCCTGCTTCTCATTGTATTTAATGACGCGTCTCTGCTCCTCTGCTCCTGGTTCTCATTGTATTTAATGACTCGCCTCTGCTCCTCCTCTCCAGGTTCTCATTGTATTTAATGACTCGCCTCTGCTCCTCCGCTCCTGGTTCTCATTGTATTTCATGACTCGCCTCTGCTCCTGGTTCTCATTGTATTTAATGACTCGCCTCTGCTCCTCCGCTCCTGGTTCTCATTGTATTTCATGACTCGCCTCTGCTCCTCTGCTCCTCTGCTCCTGGTACTCATTGTATTTAATGACTCGCCTCTGCTCCTCCGCTCCTGGTTCTCATTGCATTTAATGACGCGTCTCTGCTCCTCCACTCCTGGTTCTCATTGTATTTAATGACTCGCCTCTGCTCCTCCGCTCCTGGTTCTCATTGTATTTATTGACTCATCTCTGCTCCTCCGCTCCTGGTTCTCATTGTATTTAATGACTTGTCTCTGCTCCTCGTTCTCATTGTATTTAATGACTCGTCTCTACTTCTCCGCTCCTGGTTCTTATTGTACTTAATGACTCGTCTCTGCTCCTCCGCTCCTGGTTCTCATTGAATTTGATGACTCGCCTCTGCTCCTCTGCTCCTGGTTCTCATTGTATTTGATGACTCATCTCTGCTCCTCCGCTCCTGGTTCTCATTGTATTTAATGACTCGTCTCTGCTCCTCCGCGCCTGGTTCTCATTGTATTTGATGACTCATCTCTGCTCCTCCGCTCCTGTTTCTCATTGTACTTAATGACTCGCCTCTGCTCCTCCGCTCCTGGTTCTCATTGTATTTAATGACTTGTTTCTGCTCCTCCGCTCCTGGTTCTCATTGTATTTAATGACTCGTCTCTGCTCCTCTGCTCCTGGTTCTCATTGTATTTATTGACTCGCCTCTGCTCCTCCGCTCCTGCTTCTCATTGTATTTTTTGACTCGCCTCTGCTCCTCGTTCTCATTGTATTTATTGACTCGCCTCTGCTCCTCTGCTAACACTTCTCATTTTATTTATTGACTCGTCTCTGCTCCTCCGCTCCTGGTTCTCATTGAATTTGATGACTCACCTCTGCTCCTCTGCTCCTGGTTCTCATTGTATTTGATGACTCATCTCTGCTCCTCCGCTCCTGGTTCTCATTGTATTTAATGACTCGTCTCTGCTCCTCCGCTCCTGGTTCTCATTGTATTTGATGACTCGCCTCTGCTCCTCCGCTCCTGGTTCTCATTGTATTTAATGACTTGTTTCTGCTCCTCCGCTCCTGGTTCTCATTGTATTTAATGAATCGTCTCTGCTCCTCTGCTCCTGGTTCTCATTGTATTTATTGACTCGCCTCTGCTCCTCCGCTCCTGGTTCTCATTGTATTTATTGACTCGCCTCTGCTCCTCCGCTCCTGTTTCTCATTGTTTTTAAAGACTCGCCTCTGCTCCTCTGCTCCTGGTTCTCATTGTATTTAATGACTCGCCTCTGCTCCTACGCTCCTGGTACTCATTGTATTTAATGACTCGTCTCTGCTCCTCCGCTCCTGGTTCTCATTGTATTTAATGACTCGCCTCTGCTCCTCCGCTCCTGGTTCTCATTGTATTTAATGACTTGTTTCTGCTCCTCCGCTCCTGGTTCTCATTGTATTTAATGACGCGTCTCTGCTCCTCCGCTCCTGGTTCTCATTGTATTTAGTGACTCGCCTCTGCTCCTCCGCTCCTGGTTCTCATTGTATTTAATGACTCGTCTCTGCTCCTGGTTCTCATGGTATTTAATGACTCGCCTCTGCTCCTCCGCTCCTGGTTCTCATTGTATTTAATGACGCGTCTCTGCTCCTCCGCTCCTCGTTCTCATTGTATTTAATGACTCACCTCTGCTTCTCCGCTCCTGGTTCTGATTGTATTTAATGACTCGTCTCTACTCCTCCGCTCCTGGTTCTCATTGTATTTAATGACTCGTCTCTGCTCCTCCGCTCCTGGTTCTCATTGAATTTGATGACTCGCCTCTGCTCCTCTGCTCCTGGTTCTCATTGTATTTGATGACTCATCTCTGCTCCTCCGCTCCTGGTTCTCATTGTATTTAATGACTCGTCTCTGCTCCTCCGCGCCTAGTTCTCATTGTATTTGATGACTCATCTCTGCTCCTCCGCTCCTGGTTCTCATTGTATTTAATGACTCGCCTCTGCTCCTCCGCTCCTGGTTCTCATTGTATTTAATGACTCGCCTCTGCTCCTCCGCTCCTGGCTCTCATTGTATTTAATGACTCGCCTCTGCTCCGATGCTCCTGGTTCTATGACTCGTCTCTACTCCTCCGCTCCTGGTTCTCAGTGTATTTAATGACTCGCCTCTGCTCCTCTGATCCTGGTTCTCATTGTATTTAAAGACTTGCCTCTGCTCCGCCGCTCCTGGTTCTCATTGTATTTAATGACTCACCTCTGCTTCTCCGCTCCTGCTTCTCATTGTATTTAATGACGCGTCTCTGCTCCTCTGCTCCTGGTTCTCATTGTATTTAATGACTCGCCTCTGCTCCTCCTCTCCAGGTTCTCATTGTATTTAATGACTCGCCACTGCTCCTACGCTCATGGTTCTCATTGTATTTCATGACTCGCCTCTGCTCCTGGTTCTCATTGTATTTCATGACTCGTCTCTGCTCCTCTGCTCCTCGTTCTCATTGTATTTAGTGACTCGCCTCTGCTCCTCCTCTCCTGGTTCTCACTGTATTTAATGACTTGCCTCTGCTTCTCCGCTCCTGGTTCTCATTGTATTTCATGACTCGTCTCTGCTCCTCTGCTCCTCGTTCTCATTGTATTTAATGACTCACCTCTGCTTCTCCGCTCCTGGTTCTGATTGTATTTAGTCACTCGTCGCTGCTCCTCCGCTCCTGGTTCTCATTGTATTTAATGACTCGCCTGTGCTCCTCTGCTCCTGGTTCTCATTGTACTTATTGACTCGTCTCTGCTGCTCCGCTCCTGGTTCTCATTGTATTTAATGACTCGCCGCTGCTCCTCCGCTCCTGGTTCTCATTGTATTTAATGACTCGCCTCTGCTCTGACGCTCCTGGTTCTATGACTCGTCTCTGCTCCTCCGCTCCTGGTTCTCATTGTATTTAATGACTCGCCTCGGCTCCGACGCTCCTGGTTCTCATTGTATTTAATGACTCGCCTCTGCTCCAACACTCCTGGTTCTATGACTCGTCTCTGCTCCTCCGCTCCTGGTTCTCATTGTATTTAATGACTCGCCTCTGCTCCTGGTTCTCATTGTATTTAATGACTCGCCTCTGCTCCTCCGCTCCTGGTTCTCATTGCATTTAATGACACATCTCTGCTCCTCCACTCCTGGTTCTCATTGTATTTAATGACTCGCCTCTGCTCCTCCGCTCCTGGTTCTCATTGTATTTATTGACTCATCTGTGCTCCTCCACTCCTGGTTCTCATTGTATTTAATGACTCGCCTCTGCTCCTCCGCTCCTGGTTCTCATTGTATTTAATGACTCACCTCTGCTTCTCCGCTCCTGCTTCTCATTGTATTTAATGACGCGTCTCTGCTCCTCTACTCCTGGTTCTCATTGTATTTAATGACTCGCCTCTGCTCCTCCTCTCCAGGTTCTCATTGTATTTAATGACTCGCCTCTGCTCCTCCGCTCCTGGTTCTCATTGTATTTCATGACTCGCCTCTGCTCCTGGTTCTCATTGCATTTCATGACTCGTCTCTGCTCCTCTGCTCCTCGTTCTCATTGTATTTAATGACTCGCCTCTGCTCCTCAGCTCCTGGTTCTCACTGTATTTAATGACTTGCCTATTCTCCTCCGCTCCTGGTTCTCATTGTATTTCATGACTCGTCTCTGCTCCTCTGCTCCTCGTTCTCATTGTATTTAATGACTCACCTCTGCTTCTCCGCTCCTGGTTCTGATTGTATTTAGTGACTCGTCTCTGCTCCTCCGCTCCTGGTTCTCATTGTATTTAATGACTCGCCTGTGCTACTCCGCTCCTGGTTCTCATTGTATTTATTGACTCGTCTCTGCTCCTCCGCTCCTGGTTCTCATTGTATTTATTGACTCGTCTCTGCTCCTCCGCTCCTGGTTCTCATTGTATTTAATGACTCGCCTCTGCTCCTCCGCTCCTGGTTCTCATTGTATTTAATGACTAGCCTCTGCTCTAACGCTCCTGGTTCTATGACTCGTCTCTGCTCCTCCGCTCCTGGTTCTCATTGTATTTAGTGACTCGCCTCTGCTCAGACGCTCCTGGTTCTCATTGTATTTAATGACTCGCCTCTGCTCCTCCGCTCCTGGTTCTATGACTCGTCTCTACTCCTCCGCTCCTGGTTCTTATTGTATTTAATGACTCGCCTCTGCTCCTCCGCTCCTGGCTCTCATTGTATTTAATGACTCGCCTCTGCTCCGATGCTCCTGGTTCTATGACTCGTCTCTACTCCTCCGCTCCTGGTTCTCAGTGTATTTAATGACTCGCCTCTGCTCCTCTGATCCTGGTTCTCATTGTATTTAAAGACTTGCCTCTGCTCCGCCGCTCCTGGTTCTCATTGTATTTAATGACTCGTCTCTGCTCCTCTGCTCCTAGTTCTCATTGTATTTAATGACTCGCCTCTGCTCCTCCGCTCCTGGTTCTCATTGTATTTAATGACTCGTCTCTGCTCCTCCGCTCCTGGTTCTCATTGTATTTAATAACTCGTCTCTGCACCTCTACTCCTGGTTCTCATTGTATTTAATGACTCGTCTTTGCTCCTCAGCTCCCGGTTCTCATTGTATTTAATGACTGGCCTCCGCACCTCCGCTCCTGGTTCTCATTGTATTTAATGACTCGCCTCTGCTCCGCCGCTCCTGGTTCTCATTGTATATAATGACTCGCCTCTGCTCCTCCGCTCCTGGATCTATGACTCGTCTCTGCTTCGCCGCTCCTGGTTCTCATTGTATTTAATGACTCGCCTCTGCTCCGCCGCTCCTGGTTCTATGACTCGTCTCTGCTCCGCCGCTCCTGGTTCTCATTGTATTTAATGACTCGCCTCTGCTCCTCTGCTCCTGGTTCTCATTGTATTTAATGACTCGCCTCTGCTCCTCCGCTCCTGGTTCTCATTGTATTTAATGACGCGTCTCTGCTCCTCCGCTCCTGGTTCTCATTGTATTTAATGACTCGCCTCTGCTCCTCCGCTCCTGGTTCTCATTGTATTTATTGACTCATCTCTGCTCCTCCTCTCCTTGTTCTCATTGTATTTAATGACTCGCCTCTGCTCCTCCGCTCCTGGTTCTCATTGTATTTAATGACTTGCCTCTGCATCTCCGCTCCTGGTTCTCATTGTATTTCATGACTCGCCTCTGCTCCTGGTTCTCATTGTATTTAATGACTCACCTCTGATTCTCCGCTCCTGCTTCTCATTGTATTTAATGACGCGTCTCTGCTCCTCTGCTCCTGGTTCTCATTGTATTTAATGACTCGCCTCTGCTCCTCCTCTCCAGGTTCTCATTGTATTTAATGACTCGCCTCTGCTCCTCCGCTCCTGGTTCTCATTGTATTTCATGACTCGCCTCTGCTCCTGGTTCTCATTGTATTTAATGACTCGCCTCTGCTCCTCCGCTCCTGGTTCTCATTGTATTTCATGACTCGCCTCTGCTCCTCTGCTCCTGGTACTCATTGTATTTAATGACTCGCCTCTGCTCCTCCGCTCCTGGTTCTCATTGCATTTAATGACGCGTCTCTGCTCCTCCACTCCTGGTTCTCATTGTATTTAATGACTCGCCTCTGCTCCTCCGCTCCTGGTTCTCATTGTATTTATTGACTCATCTCTGCTCCTCCGCTCCTGGTTCTCATTGTATTTAATGACTTGTCTCTGCTCCTCGTTCTCATTGTATTTAATGACTCACCTCTGCTTCTCCCCTCCTGGTTCTGATTGTACTTAGTGACTCGTCTCTGCTCCTCCGCTCCTGGTTCTCATTGTATTTAATGACTCGCCTGTGCTCCTCCGCTCCTGGTTCTCATTGTATTTATTGACTCGTCTCTGCTCCTCCGCTCCTGGTTCTCATTGTATTTAATGACTCGTCTCTGCTCCTCCGCTCCTGGTTCTCATTGTATTTAATGACTCGCCTCTGCTCCTCCGCTCCTGGTTCTCATTGTATTTAATGACTCGCCTCTACTCTGACGCTCCTGGTTCTATGACTCGTCTCTGCTCCTCCGCTCCTGGTTCTCATTGTATTTAATGACTTGCCTCTGCTCCGACGCTCCTGGTTCTCATTGTATTTCATGACTCGCCTCTGCTCCGACGCTCCTGGTTCTATGACTCGTCTCTGCTCCTCCGCTCCTGGTTCTCATTGTATTTAATGACTCGCCTCTGCTGCTCCGCTCCTGGTTCTCATTGTATTTAAAGACTCGCCTCTGCTCAGACGCTCCTGGTTCTCATTGTATTTAATGACTCGCCTCTGCTCCGACGCTCCTGGTTCTATGACTCGTCTCTACTCCTCCGCTCCTGGTTCTCATTGTATTTAATGACTCGCCTCTGCTCCTCCGCTCCTGGCTCTCATTGTATTTAATGACTCGCCTCTGCTCCGACGCTCCTGGTTCTATGACTCGTCTCTGCTCCTCCGCTCCTGGTTCTCATTGTATTTAATAACTTGCCTCTGCTGCTCCGCTCCTGGTTCTCATTGTATTTAAAGACTTGCCTCTGCTCCGCCGCTCCTGGTTCTCATTGTATTTAATGACTCGTCTCTGCTCCTCTGCTCCTGGTTCTCATTGTATTTAATGACTCGCCTCTGCTCCTCCACTCCTGGTTCTCATTGTATTTAATGACTCGTCTCTGCTCCTCCGCTCCTGGTTCTCATTGTATTTAATGACTTCTCTCTGCTCCTCCGCTCCTTGTTCTCATTGTATTTAATGACGCGTCCCTGCTCCTCCGCTCCTGGTTCTCATTGTATTTAGTGACTCGCCTCTGCTCCTCTGCTCCTGGTTCTCATTGTATTTAATGACTCGTCTCTGCTCCTCCACTCCTGGTTCTCATTGTATTTAATGACTCGTCTCTGATCCTCCGCTACTGGTTCTCATTGTATTTAATGACTCGCCTCTGCTCCTCTGCTCCTGGTTCTCATTGTATTTAATGACTCGCCTGTGCTCCTCCACTCCTGGTTCTCATTGTATTTAATGACTCGCCTGTGCTCCTCCACTCCTGGTTCTCATTGTATTTAGTGACTTGTCTCTGATCCTCCGCTCCTGGTTCTCATTGTATTTAATGACTCGCCTCTGGTCCTCTGCTCCTGGTTCTCATTGTATTTCATGAATCGCCTCTGCTCCTCCGCTCCTGATTCTCATTGTATTAAATGACTTGTCTCTGCTCCTCCGCTCCTGGTTCTCATTGAATTTGATGACTCGTCTCTGCTCCTCCGCTCCTGGTTCTCATTGTATTTGATGACTCATCTCTGCTCCTCCGCTCCTGATTCTCATTGTATTTAATGACTTGTCTCTGCTCGTCCGCTCCTGGTTCTCATTGTATTTAATGACTCGCCTCTGCGCCTCCGCTCCTGGTTCTCATTGTATTTAATGACTCCTTTCTGCTCCTCCGCTCCTGGTTCTCATTGTATTTAATGACTCGTCTCTGCTCCTCCGCTCCTGGTTCTCATTGTATTTAATGACTCACCTCCGCTCCTGGTTCTCATTGTATTTAATGACTCGTCTCTGCTCCTCCGCTCCTGGTTCTCATTGTATTTAATGACTCGCCTCTGCTCCTCCGCTCCTGGTTCTCATTGTATTTAATCACTCGTCCATGCTCGTCCGCTCCTGGTTCTCATTGTATTTAATGACTCGACTCTGCTCGCCCGCTCCTGGTTCATTGTATTTAATGACTCGCCTCTGCTCCTCTGCTCCAGGTTCTCATTGTATTTAATGACTCACATCAGCTTCTCCGCTCCTGGTTCTCATTGTATTTAATGACGCGTCTCTGCTCCTCCGCTCCTGGTTCTCATTGTATTTGATGACTCGTCTCTGCTCCTGCGCTCCTGGTTCTCATTGTATTTAATGACTCGCTCCTGGTCTCATTGTATTTAATGACACGTCTCTGCTCCTCCGCTTCTGGTTCTCATTGTATTTAATGACTCACCTCTGCTCCTGGTTCTCATTGTATTTAATGACTCGTCTCTACTCCTCCGCTCCTGGTTCTCATTGTATTTAATGACTCACCTCTGCTCCTCCGCTCCTGGTTCTCATTGTATTTAAAGACTTGCCTCTGCTCCTCCGCTCCTGGTTCTCATTGTATTTAATGACTCGCCTCTGCTCCTCCGCTCCTGGTTCTCATTGTATTTAATGACTCGCCTCTGCTCCTCCGCTCCTGGTTCTCATTGTATTTAATGACTCACCTCTGCTCCTCTGCTGCTGGTTCTCATGGTATTTAATGACTCGTCTCTGCTCCTCCGCTCCTGGTTCTCATTGTATTTAATGACTCGCCTCTGCTCCTCCGCTCCTGGTTCTCATTGTATTTAATGACTTGTTTCTGCTCCTCCGCTCCTGGTTCTCATTGTATTTAATGACGCGTCTCTGCTTCTCCGCTCCTGGTTCTCATTGTATTTAGTGACTCGCCTCTGCTCCTCCGCTCCTGGTTCTCATTGTATTTAATGACTCGTCTCTGCTCCTGGTTCTCATGGTATTTAATGACTCGCCTCTGCTCCTCCGCTCCTGGTTCTCATTGTATTTAATGACGCGTCTCTGCTCCTCCGCTCCTCGTTCTCATTGTATTTAATGACTCACCTCTGCTTCTCCGCTCCTGGTTCTGATTGTATTTAATGACTCGTCTCTACTTCTCCGCTCCTGGTTCTCATTGTACTTAATGACTCGTCTCTGCTCCTCCGCTCCTGGTTCTCATTGAATTTGATGACTCGCCTCTGCTCCTCTGCTCCTGGTTCTCATTGTATTTGATGACTCATCTCTGCTCCTCCGCTCCTGGTTCTCATTGTATTTAATGACTCGTCTCTGCTCCTCCGCGCCTGGTTCTCATTGTATTTGATGACTCATCTCTGCTCCTCCGCTCCTGTTTCTCATTGTACTTAATGACTCGCCTCTGCTCCTCCGCTCCTGGTTCTCATTGTATTTAATGACTTGTTTCTGCTCCTCCGCTCCTGGTTCTCATTGTATTTAATGACTCGTCTCTGCTCCTCTGCTCCTGGTTCTCATTGTATTTATTGACTCGCCTCTGCTCCTCCGCTCCTGCTTCTCATTGTATTTTTTGACTCGCCTCTGCTCCTGGTTCTCATTGTATTTATTGACTCGCCTCTGCTCCTCCGCTAAAACTTCTCATTGTATTTATTGACTCGTCTCTGCTCCTCCGCTCCTGGTTCTCATTGAATTTGATGACTCACCTCTGCTCCTCTGCTCCTGGTTCTCATTGTTTTTGATGTCTCATCTCTGCTCCTCCGCTCCTGGTTCTCATTGTATTTAATGACTCGTCTCTGCTCCTCCGCTCCTGGTTCTCATTGTATTTGATGACTCGCCTCTGCTCCTCCGCTCCTGGTTCTCATTGTATTTAATGACTTGTTTCTGCTCCTCCGCTCCTGGTTCTCATTGTATTTAATGAATCGTCTCTGCTCCTCTGCTCCTGGTTCTCATTGTATTTATTGACTCGCCTCTGCTCCTCCGCTCCTGGTTCTCATTGTATTTATTGACTCGCCTCTGCTCCTCCGCTCCTGTTTCTCATTGTATTTAAAGACTCGCCTCTGCTCCTCTGCTCCTGGTTCTCATTGTATTTAATGACTCGCCTCTGCTCCTACGCTCCTGGTTCTCATTGTATTTATTGACTCATCTCTGCTCCTCCACTCCTGGTTCTCATTGTATTTAATGACTCGCCTCTGCTCCTCCGCTCCTGGTTCTCATTGTATTTAATGACTCACCTCTGCTTCTCCGCTCCTGCTTCTCATTGTATTTAATGACGCGTCTCTGCTCCTCTGCTCCTGGTTCTCATTGTATTTAATGACTCGCCTCTGCTCCTCCTCTCCAGGTTCTCATTGTATTTAATGACTCGCCTCTGCTCCTCCGCTCCTGGTTCTCATTGTATTTCATGACTCGCCTCTGCTCCTGGTTCTCATTGTATTTCATTACTCGTCTCTGCTCCTCTGCTCCTCGTTCTCATTGTATTTAGTGACTCGCCTCTGCTCCTCCTCTCCTGGTTCTCACTGTATTTAATGACTTGCCTCTGCTTCTCCGCTCCTGGTTCTCATTGTATTTCATGACTCGTCTCTGCTCCTCTGCTCCTCGTTCTCATTGTATTTAATGACTCACCTCTGCTTCTCCGCTCCTGGTTCTGATTGTATTTAGTCACTCGTCGCTGCTCCTCCGCTTCTGGTTCTCATTGTATTTAATGACTCGCCTGTGCTCCTCCGCTCCTGGTTCTCATTGTATTTATTGACTCGTCTCTGCTCCTCCGCTCCTGGTTCTCATTGTATTTAATGACTCGCCGCTGCTCCTCCGCTCCTGGTTCTCATTGTATTTAATGACTCGCCTCTGCTCTGACGCTCCTGGTTCTATGACTCGTCTCTGCTCCTCCGCTCCTGGTTCTCATTGTATTTAATGACTCGCCTCGGCTCCGACGCTCCTGGTTCTCATTGTATTTAATGACTCGCCTCTGCTCCGACACTCCTGGTTCTATGACTCGTCTCTGCTCCTCCGCTCCTGGTTCTCATTGTATTTAATGACTCGCCTCTGCTCCTGGTTCTCATTGTATTTAATGACTCGCCTCTGCTCCTCCGCTCCTGGTTCTCATTGCATTTAATGACGCATCTCTGCTCCTCCACTCCTGGTTCTCATTGTATTTAATGACTCGCCTCTGCTCCTCCGCTCCTGGTTCTCATTGTATTTATTGACTCATCTGTGCTCCTCCACTCCTGGTTCTCATTGTATTTAATGACTCGCCTCTGCTCCTCCGCTCCTGGTTCTCATTGTATTTAATGACTCACCTCTGCTTCTCCGCTCCTGCTTCTCATTGTATTTAATGACACGTCTCTGCTCCTCTACTCCTGGTTCTCATTGTATTTAATGACTCGCCTCTGCTCCTCCTCTCCAGGTTCTCATTGTATTTAATGACTCGCCTCTGCTCCTCCGCTCCTGGTTCTCATTGTATTTCATGACTCGCCTCTGCTCCTGGTTCTCATTGCATTTCATGACTCGTCTCTGCTCCTCTGCTCCTCGTTCTCATTGTATTTAATGACTCGCCTCTGCTCCTCAGCTCCTGGTTCTCACTGTATTTAATGACTTGCCTCTTCTCCTCCGCTCCTGGTTCTCATTGTATTTCATGACTCGTCTCTGCTCCTCTGCTCCTCGTTCTCATTGTATTTAATGACTCACCTCTGCTTCTCCGCTCCTGGTTCTGATTGTATTTAGTGACTCGTCTCTGCTCCTCCGCTCCTGGTTCTCATTGTATTTAATGACTCGCCTGTGCTACTCCGCTCCTGGTTCTCATTGTATTTATTGACTCGTCTCTGCTCCTCCGCTCCTGGTTCTCATTGTATTTAATGACTCGTCTCTGCTCCTCCGCTCCTGGTCCTCATTGTATTTAATGACTCGCCTCTGCTCCTCCGCTCCTGGTTCTCATTGTATTTAATGACTAGCCTCTGCTCTGACGCTCCTGGTTCTATGACTCGTCTCTGCTCCTCCGCTCCTGGTTCTCATTGTATTTAATGACTCGCCTCTGCTCAGACGCTCCTGGTTCTCATTGTATTTAATGACTCGCCTCTGCTCCGACGCTCCTGGTTCTATGACTCGTCTCTACTCCTCCGCTCCTGGTTCTCATTGTATTTAATGACTCGCCTCTGCTCCTCCGCTCCTGGCTCTCATTGTATTTAATGACTCGCCTCTGCTCCGATGCTCCTGGTTCTATGACTCGTCTCTACTCCTCCGCTCCTGGTTCTCAGTGTATTTAATGACTCGCCTCTGCTCCTCTGATCCTGGTTCTCATTGTATTTAAAGACTTGCCTCTGCTCCGCCGCTCCTGGTTCTCATTGTATTTAATGACTCGTCTCTGCTCCTCTGCTCCTGGTTCTCATTGTATTTAATGACTCGCCTCTGCTCCTCCGCTCCTGGTTCTCATTGTATTTAATGACTCGTCTCTGCTCCTCCGCTCCTGGTTCTCATTGTATTTAATAACTCGTCTCTGCACCTCTACTCCTGGTTCTCATTGTATTTAATGACTCGTCTTTGCTCCTCAGCTCCTGGTTCTCATTGTATTTAATGACTGGCCTCCGCACCTCCGCTCCTGGTTCTCATTGTATTTAATGACTCGCCTCTGCTCCGCCGCTCCTGGTTCTCATTGTATATAATGACTCGCCTCTGCTCCTCCGCTCCTGGATCTATGACTCGTCTCTGCTTCGCCGCTCCTGGTTCTCATTGTATTTAATGACTCGCCTCTGCTCCGCCGCTCCTGGTTCTATGACTCGTCTCTGCTCCGCCGCTCCTGGTTCTCATTGTATTTAATGACTCGCCTCTGCTCCTCTGCTCCTGGTTCTCATTGTATTTAATGACTCGCCTCTGCTCCTCCGCTCCTGGTTCTCATTGTATTTAATGACGCGTCTCTGCTCCTCCGCTCCTGGTTCTCATTGTATTTATTGACTCATCTCTGCTCCTCCACTCCTTGTTCTCATTGTATTTAATGACTCGCCTCTGCTCCTCCGCTCCTGGTTCTCATTGTATTTAATGACTTGCCTCTGCATCTCCGCTCCTGGTTCTCATTGTATTTCATGACTCGCCTCTGCTCCTGGTTCTCATTGTATTTAATGACTCACCTCTGATTCTCCGCTCCTGCTTCTCATTGTATTTAATGACGCGTCTCTGCTCCTCTGCTCCTGGTTCTCATTGTATTTAATGACTCGCCTCTGCTCCTCCTCTCCAGGTTCTCATTGTATTTAATGACTCGCCTCTGCTCCTCCGCTCCTGGTTCTCATTGTATTTCATGACTCGCCTCTGCTCCTGGTTCTCATTGTATTTAATGACTCACCTCTGCTCCTCCGCTCCTGGTTCTCATTGTATTTCATGACTCGCCTCTGCTCCTCTGCTCCTGGTACTCATTGTATTTAATGACTCGCCTCTGCTCCTCCGCTCCTGGTTCTCATTGCATTTAATGACGCGTCTCTGCTCCTCCACTCCTGGTTCTCATTGTATTTAATGACTCGCCTCTGCTCCTCCGCTCCTGGTTCTCATTGTATTTATTGACTCATCTCTGCTCCTCCGCTCCTGGTTCTCATTGTATTTAATGACTTGTCTCTGCTCCTCGTTCTCATTGTATTTAATGACTCACCTCTGCTTCTCCGCTCCTGGTTCTGATTGTACTTAGTGACTCGTCTCTGCTCCTCCGCTCCTGGTTCTCATTGTATTTAATGACTCGCCTGTGCTCCTCCGCTCCTGGTTCTCATTGTATTTATTGACTCGTCTCTGCTCCTCCGCTCCTGGTTCTCATTGTATTTAATGACTCGTCTCTGCTCCTCCGCTCCTGGTTCTCATTGTATTTAATGACTCGCCTCTGCTCCTCCGCTCCTGGTTCTCATTGTATTTAATGACTCGCCTCTACTCTGACGCTCCTGGTTCTATGACTCGTCTCTGCTCCTCCGCTCCTGGTTCTCATTGTATTTAATGACTTGCCTCTGCTCCGACGCTCCTGGTTCTCATTGTATTTCATGACTCGCCTCTGCTCCGATGCTCCTGGTTCTATGACTCGTCTCTGCTCCTCCGCTCCTGGTTCTCATTGTATTTAATGACTCTCCTCTGCTGCTCCGCTCCTGGTTCTCATTGTCTTTAAAGACTTGCCTCTGCTCCGCCGCTCCTGGTTCTCATTGTATTTAATGACTCGTCTCTGCTCCTCTGCTCCTGGTTCTCATTGTATTTAATGACTCGCCTCTGCTCCTCCACTCCTGGTTCTCATTGTATTTAATGACTCGTCTCTGCTCCTCCGCTCCTGGTTCTCATTGTATTTAATGACTTCTCTCTGCTCCTCCGCTCCTGGTTCTCATTGTATTTAATGACTCGCTTCTGCTCCTCCGCTCCTGGTTCTCATTGTATTTAATGACTCAACTCTGCTCTTCTGCTCCTGGTTCTCATTGTATTTAATGACTCGCCTCTGCTCCTCCTCTCCAGGTTCTCATTGTATTTAATGACTCGCCTCTGCTCCTCCGCTCCTGGTTCTCATTGTATTTCATGACTCGCCTCTGCTCCTGGTTCTCATTGTATTTAATGACTCGCCTCTGCTCCTCCGCTCCTGGTTCTCATTGTATTTCATGACTCGCCTCTGCTCCTCTGCTCCTGGTACTCATTGTATTTAATGACTCGCCTCTGCTCCTCCGCTCCTGGTTCTCATTGCATTTAATGACGCGTCTCTGCTCCTCCACTCCTGGTTCTCATTGTATTTAATGACTCGCCTCTGCTCCTCCGCTCCTGGTTCTCATTGTATTTATTGACTCATCTCTGCTCCTCCGCTCCTGGTTCTCATTGTATTTAATGACTTGTCTCTGCTCCTCGTTCTCATTGTATTTAATGACTCACCTCTGCTTCTCCGCTCCTGGTTCTGATTGTACTTAGTGACTCGTCTCTGCTCCTCCGCTGCTGGTTCTCATTGTATTTAATGACTCGCCTGTGCTCCTCCGCTCCTGGTTCTCATTGTATTTATTGACTCGTCTCTGCTCCTCCGCTCCTGGTTCTCATTGTATTTAATGACTCGTCTCTGCTCCTCCGCTCCTGGTTCTCATTGTATTTAATGACTCGCCTCTGCTCCTCCGCTCCTGGTTCTCATTGTATTTAATGACTCGCCTCTACTCTGACGCTCCTGGTTCTATGACTCGTCTCTGCTCCTCCGCTCCTGGTTCTCATTGTATTTAATGACTTGCCTCTGCTCCGACGCTCCTGGTTCTCATTGTATTTCATGACTCGCCTCTGCTCCGACGCTCCTGGTTCTATGACTCGTCTCTGCTCCTCCGCTCCTGGTTCTCATTGTCTTTAAAGACTTGCCTCTGCTCCGCCGCTCCTGGTTCTCATTGTATTTAATGACTCGTCTCTGCTCCTCTGCTCCTGGTTCTCATTGTATTTAATGACTCGCCTCTGCTCCTCCACTCCTGGTTCTCATTGTATTTAATGACTCGTCTCTGCTCCTCCGCTCCTGGTTCTCATTGTATTTAATGACGCGTCTCTGCTCCTCCGCTCCTGGTTCTCATTGTATTTAGTGACTCGCCTCTGCTCCTCCGCTCCTGGTTCTCATTGTATTTAATGACTCGTCTCTGCTCCTGGTTCTCATGGTATTTAATGACTCGCCTCTGCTCCTCCGCTCCTGGTTCTCATTGTATTTAATGACGCGTCTCTGCTCCTCCGCTCCTCGTTCTCATTGTATTTAATGACTCACCTCTGCTTCTCCGCTCCTGGTTCTGATTGTATTTAATGACTCGTCTCTACTCCTCCGCTCCTGGTTCTCATTGTATTTAATGACTCGTCTCTGCTCCTCCGCTCCTGGTTCTCATTGAATTTGATGACTCGCCTCTGCTCCTCTGCTCCTGGTTCTCATTGTATTTGATGACTCATCTCTGCTCCTCCGCTCCTGGTTCTCATTGTATTTAATGACTCGTCTCTGCTCCTCCGCGCCTAGTTCTCATTGTATTTGATGACTCATCTCTGCTCCTCCGCTCCTGGTTCTCATTGTATTTAATGACTCGCCTCTGCTCCTCCGCTCCTGGTTCTCATTGTATTTAATGACTCGCCTCTGCTCCTCCGCTCCTGGCTCTCATTGTATTTAATGACTCGCCTCTGCTCCGATGCTCCTGGTTCTATGACTCGTCTCTACTCCTCCGCTCCTGGTTCTCAGTGTATTTAATGACTCGCCTCTGCTCCTCTGATCCTGGTTCTCATTGTATTTAAAGACTTGCCTCTGCTCCGCCGCTCCTGGTTCTCATTGTATTTAATGACTCGTCTCGGCTCCTCTGCTCCTGGTTCTCATTGTATTTAATGACTCGCCTCTGCTCCTCCGCTCCTGGTTCTCATTGTATTTAATGACTCGTCTCTGCTCCTCCGCTCCTGGTTCTCATTGTATTTAATAACTCGTCTCTGCACCTCTACTCCTGGTTCTCATTGTATTTAATGACTCGTCTTTGCTCCTCAGCTCCTGGTTCTCATTGTATTTAATGATTGGCCTCCGCACCTCCGCTCCTGGTTCTCATTGTATTTAATGACTCGCCTCTGCTCCGTCGCTCCTGGTTCTCATTGTATATAATGACTCGCCTCTGCTCCTCCGCTCCTGGATGTATGACTCGTCTCTGCTTCGCCGCTCCTGGTTCTCATTGTATTTAATGACTCGCCTCTGCTCCGCCGCTCCTGGTTCTATGACTCGTCTCTGCTCCGCCGCTCCTGGTTCTCATTGTATTTAATGACTCGCCTCTGCTCCTCTGCTCCTGGTTCTCATTGTATTTATTGACTCGCCTCTGCTCCTCCGCTCCTGGTTCTCATTGTATTTAATGACGCGTCTCTGCTCCTCCGCTCCTGGTTCTCATTGTATTTAATGACTCGCCTCTGCTCCTCCGCTCCTGGTTCTCATTGTATTTATTGACTCATCTCTGCTCCTCCACTCCTTGTTCTCATTGTATTTAATGACTCGCCTCTGCTCCTCCGCTCCTGGTTCTCATTGTATTTAATGACTTGCCTCTGCATCTCCGCTCCTGGTTCTCATTGTATTTCATGACTCGCCTCTGCTCCTGGTTCTCATTGTATTTAATGACTCACCTCTGATTCTCCGCTCCTGCTTCTCATTGTATTTAATGACGCGTCTCTGCTCCTCTGCTCCTGGTTCTCATTGTATTTAATGACTCGCCTATGCTCCTCCTCTCCAGGTTCTCATTGTATTTAATGACTCGCCTCTGCTCCTCCGCTCCTGGTTCTCATTGTATTTCATGACTCGCCTCTGCTCCTGGTTCTCATTGTATTTAATGACTCGCCTCTGCTCCTCCGCTCCTGGTTCTCATTGTATTTCATGACTCACCTCTGCTCCTCTGCTCCTGGTACTCATTGTATTTAATGACTCGCCTCTGCTCCTCCGCTCCTGGTTCTCATTGCATTTAATGACGCGTCTCTGCTCCTCCACTCCTGGTTCTCATTGTATTTAATGACTCGCCTCTGCTCCTCCGCTCCTGGTTCTCATTGTATTTATTGACTCATCTCTGCTCCTCCGCTCCTGGTTCTCATTGTATTTAATGACTTGTCTCTGCTCCTCGTTCTCATTGTATTTAATGACTCACCTCTGCTTCTCCGCTCCTGGTTCTGATTGTACTTAGTGACTCGTCTCTGCTTCTCCGCTCCTGGTTCTCATTGTATTTAATGACTCGCCTGTGCTCCTCCGCTCCTGGTTCTCATTGTATTTATTGACTCGTCTCTGCTCCTCCGCTCCTGGTTCTCATTGTATTTAATGACTCGTCTCTGCTCCTCCGCTCCTGGTTCTCATTGTATTTAATGACTCGCCTCTGCTCCTCCGCTCCTGGTTCTCATTGTATTTAATGACTCGCCTCTACTCTGATGCTCCTGGTTCTATGACTCGTCTCTGCTCCTCCGCTCCTGGTTCTCATTGTATTTAATGACTTGCCTCTGCTCCGACGCTCCTGGTTCTCATTGTATTTCATGACTCGCCTCTGCTCCGACGCTCCTGGTTCTATGACTCGTCTCTGCTCCTCCGCTCCTGGTTCTCATTGTATTTAATGACTCGCCTCTGCTGCTCCGCTCCTGGTTCTCATTGTATTTAAAGACTTGCCTCTGCTCCGCCGCTCCTGGTTCTCATTGTATTTAATGACTCGTCTCTGCTCCTCTGCTCCTGGTTCTCATTGTATTTAATGACTCGCCTCTGCTCCTCCACTCCTGGTTCTTATTGTATTTAATGACTCGTCTCTGCTCCTCCGCTCCTGGTTCTCATTGTATTTAATGACTTCTCTCTGCTCCTCCGCTCCTGGTTCTCATTGTATTTAATGACTCGCTTCTGCTCCTCCGCTCCTGGTTCTCATTGTATTTAATTACTCAACTCTGCTCTTCTGCTCCTGGTTCTCATTGTATTTAATGACTCGCCTCTGCTCTTTCGCTCCTGGTTCTCATTGTATTTAATGACTCGCCTCTGCTCCTCCGCTCCTTGTTCTCATTGTATTTAATGACGCGTCTCTGCTCCTCCGCTCCTCCGCTCCTGGTTCTCATAGTATTTAATGACTCGCCTCTGCTCCTCTGCTCCTGGTTCTCATTGTATTTAATGACTCGTCTCTGCTCCTCCACTCCTGGTTCTCATTGTATTTAATGACTCGTCTCTGCTCCTCCGCTCCTGGTTCTCATGGTATTTAATGACTCGCCTCTGCTCCTCTGTTCCTGGTTCTCATTGTATTTAATGACTCACCTGTGCTCCTCCACTCCTGGTTCTCATTGTATTTAATGACTCGCCTGTGCTCCTCCACTCCTGGTTGTCATTGTATTTAATGACTTGTCTCTGCTCCTCCGCTCCTGGTTCTCATTGTATTTAATGACTCGCCTCTGCTCCTCTGCTCCTGGTTCTCATTGTATTTAATGACTCGTCTCTGCTCCTCCACTCCTGGTTCTCATTGTATTTAATGACTCGTCTCTGATCCTCCGCTACTGGTTCTCATTGTATTTAATGACTCGCCTCTGCTCCTCTGCTCCTGGTTCTCATTGTATTTAATGACTCGCCTGTGCTCCTCCACTTCTGGTTCTCATTGTATTTAATGACTCGCCTGTGCTCCTCCACTCCTGGTTCTCATTGTATTTAGTGACTTGTCTCTGATCCTCCGCTCCTGGTTCTCATTGTATTTAATGACTCGCCTCTGGTCCTCTGCTCCTGGTTCTCATTGTATTTAATGAATCGCCTCTGCTCCTCCGCTCCTGATTCTCATTGTATTAAATGACTTGTCTCTGCTCCTCCGCTCCTGGTTCTCATTGAATTTGATGACTCGTCTCTGCTCCTCCGCTCCTGGTTCTCATTGTATTTGATGACTCATCTCTGCTCCTCCGCTCCTGATTCTCATTGTATTTCATGACTCGTCTCTGCTCCTCTGCTCCTCGTTCTCATTGTATTTAGTGTCTCGCCTCTGCTCCTCCTCTCCTGGTTCTCACTGTATTTAATGACTTGCCTCTGCTTCTCCGCTCCTGGTTCTCATTGTATTTCATGACTCGTCTCTGCTCCGCTGCTCCTCGTTCTCATTGTATTTAATGACTCACCTCTGCTTCTCCGCTCCTGGTTCTGATTGTATTTAGTCACTCGTCGCTGCTCCTCCGCTCCTGGTTCTCATTGTATTTAATGACTCGCCTGTGCTCCTCCGCTCCTGGTTCTCATTGTATTTATTGACTCGTCTCTGCTCCTCCGCTCCTGGTTCTCATTGTATTTAATGACTCGCCGCTGCTCCTCCGCTCCTGGTTCTCATTGTATTTAATGACTCGCCTCTGCTCTGACGCTCCTGGTTCTATGACTCGTCTCTGCTCCTCCGCTCCTGGTTCTCATTGTATTTAATGACTCGCCTCGGCTACGACGCTCCTGGTTCTCATTGTATTTAATGACTCGCCTCTGCTCCGACACTCCTGGTTCTATGACTCGTCTCTGCTCCTCCGCTCCTGGTTCTCATTGTATTTAATGACTCGCCTCTGCTCCTGGTTCTCATTGTATTTAATGACTCGCCTCTGCTCCTCCGCTCCTGGTTCTCATTGCATTTAATGACGCATCTCTGCTCCTCCACTCCTGGTTCTCATTGTATTTAATGACTCGCCTCTGCTCCTCCGCTCCTGGTTCTCATTGTATTTATTGACTCATCTGTGCTCCTCCACTCCTGGTTCTCATTGTATTTAATGACTCGCCTCTGCTCCTCCGCTCCTGGTTCTCATTGTATTTAATGACTCACCTCTGCTTCTCCGCTCCTGCTTCTCATTGTATTTAATGACGCGTCTCTGCTCCTCTACTCCTGGTTCTCATTGTATTTAATGACTCGCCTCTGCTCCTCCTCTCCAGGTTCTCATTGTATTTAATGACTCGCCTCTGCTCCTCCGCTCCTGGTTCTCATTGTATTTCATGACTCGCCTCTGCTCCTGGTTCTCATTGCATTTCATGACTCGTCTCTGCTCCTCTTCTCCTCGTTCTCATTGTATTTAATGACTCGCCTCTGCTCCTCAGCTCCTGGTTCTCACTGTATTTAATGACTTGCCTCTTCTCCTCCGCTCCTGGTTCTCATTGTATTTCATGACTCGTCTCTGCTCCTCTGCTCCTCGTTCTCATTGTATTTAATGACTCACCTCTGCTTCTCCGCTCCTGGTTCTGATTGTATTTAGTGACTCGTCTCTGCTCCTCCGCTCCTGGTTCTCATTGTATTTAATGACTCGCCTGTGCTACTCCGCTCCTGGTTCTCATTGTATTTATTGACTCGTCTCTGCTCCTCCGCTCCTGGTTCTCATTGTATTTAATGACTCGTCTCTGCTCCTCCGCTCCTGGTTCTCATTGTATTTAATGACTCGCCTCTGCTCCTCCGCTCCTGGTTCTCATTGTATTTAATGACTAGCCTCTGCTCTGACGCTCCTGGTTCTATGACTCGTCTCTGCTCCTCCGCTCCTGGTTCTCATTGTATTTAATGACTCGCCTCTGCTCAGACGCTCCTGGTTCTCATTGTATTTAATGACTCGTCTCTGCTCCTCCACTCCTGGTTCTCATTGTATTTAATGACTCGTCTCTGATCCTCCGCTACTGGTTCTCATTGTATTTAATGACTCGCCTCTGCTCCTCTGCTCCTGGTTCTCATTGTATTTAATGACTCGCCTGTGCTCCTCCACTCCTGGTTCTCATTGTATTTAATGACTCGCCTGTGCTCCTCCACTCCTGGTTCTCATTGTATTTAGTGACTTGTCTCTGATCCTCCGCTCCTGGTTCTCATTGTATTTAATGACTCGCCTCTGTTCCTCTGCTCCTGGTTCTCATTGTATTTAATGAATCGCCTCTGCTCCTCCGCTCCTGATTCTCATTGTATTAAATGACTTGTCTCTGCTCCTCCGCTCCTGGTTCTCATTGAATTTGATGACTCGTCTCTGCTCCTCCGCTCCTGGTTCTCATTGTATTTGATGACTCATCTCTGCTCCTCCGCTCCTGATTCTCATTGTATTTCATGACTCGTCTCTGCTCCTCTGCTCCTCGTTCTCATTGTATTTAGTGACTCGCCTCTGCTCCTCCTCTCCTGGTTCTCACTGTATTTAATGACTTGCCTCTGCTTCTCCGCTCCTGGTTCTCATTGTATTTCATGACTCGTCTCTGCTCCTCTGCTCCTCGTTCTCATTGTATTTAATGACTCACCTCTGCTTCTCCGCTCCTGGTTCTGATTGTATTTAGTCACTCGTCGCTGCTCCTCCGCTCCTGGTTCTCATTGTATTTAATGACTCGCCTGTGCTCCTCCGCTCCTGGTTCTCATTGTATTTATTGACTCGTCTCTGCTCCTCCGCTCCTGGTTCTCATTGTATTTAATGACTCGCCGCTGCTCCTCCGCTCCTGGTTCTCATTGTATTTAATGACTCGCCTCTGCTCTGACGCTCCTGGTTCTATGACTCGTCTCTGCTCCTCCGCTCCTGGTTCTCATTGTATTTAATGACTCGCCTCGGCTCCGACGCTCCTGGTTCTCATTGTATTTAATGACTCGCCTCTGCTCCGACACTCCTGGTTCTATGACTCGTCTCTGCTCCTCCGCTCCTGGTTCTCATTGTATTTAATGACTCGCCTCTGCTCCTGGTTCTCATTGTATTTAATGACTCGCCTCTGCTCCTCCGCTCCTGGTTCTCATTGCATTTAATGACGCATCTCTGCTCCTCCACTCCTGGTTCTCATTGTATTTAATGACTCGCCTCTGCTCCTCCGCTCCTGGTTCTCATTGTATTTATTGACTCATCTGTGCTCCTCCACTTCTGGTTCTCATTGTATTTAATGACTCGCCTCTGCTCCTCCGCTCCTGGTTCTCATTGTATTTAATGACTCACCTCTGCTTCTCCGCTCCTGCTTCTCATTGTATTTAATGACGCGTCTCTGCTCCTCTACTCCAGGTTCTCATTGTATTTAATGACTCGCCTCTGCTCCTCCTCTCCAGGTTCTCATTGTATTTAATGACTCGCCTCTGCTCCTCCGCTCCTGGTTCTCATTGTATTTCATGACTCGCCTCTGCTCCTGGTTCTCATTGCATTTCATGACTCGTCTCTGCTCCTCTGCTCCTCGTTCTCATTGTATTTAATGACTCGCCTCTGCTCCTCAGCTCCTGGTTCTCACTGTATTTAATGACTTGCCTCTTCTCCTCCGCTCCTGGTTCTCATTGTATTTCATGACTCGTCTCTGCTCCTCTGCTCCTCGTTCTCATTGTATTTAATGACTCACCTCTGCTTCTCCGCTCCTGGTTCTGATTGTATTTAGTGACTCGTCTCTGCTCCTCCGCTCCTGGTTCTCATTGTATTTAATGACTCGCCTGTGCTACTCCGCTCCTGGTTCTCATTGTATTTATTGACTCGTCTCTGCTCCTCCGCTCCTGGTTCTCATTGTATTTAATGACTCGTCTCTGCTCCTCCGCTCCTGGTTCTCATTGTATTTAATGACTCGCCTCTGCTCCTCCGCTCCTGGTTCTCACTGTATTTAATGACTAGCCTCTGCTCTGACGCTCCTGGTTCTATGACTCGTCTCTGCTCCTCTGCTCCTGGTTCTCATTGTATTTAATGACTCGCCTCTGCTCAGACGCTCCTGGTTCTCATTGTATTTAATGACTCGCCTCTGCTCCGACGCTCCTGGTTCTATGACTCGTCTCTACTCCTCCGCTCCTGGTTCTCATTGTATTTAATGACTCGCCTCTGCTCCTCCGCTCCTGGCTCTCATTGTATTTAATGACTCGCCTCTGCTCCGATGCTCCTGGTTCTATGACTCGTCTCTACTCCTCCGCTCCTGGTTCTCAGTGTATTTAATGACTCGCCTCTGCTCCTCTGATCCTGGTTCTCATTGTATTTAAAGACTTGCCTCTGCTCCGCCGCTCCTGGTTCTCATTGTATTTAATGACTCGTCTCTGCTCCTCTGCTCCTAGTTCTCATTGTATTTAATGACTCGCCTCTGCTCCTCCGCTCCTGGTTCTCATTGTATTTAATAACTCGTCTCCGCTCCTCCGCTCCTGGTTCTCATTGTATTTAATAACTCGTCTCTGCACCTCTACTCCTGGTTCTCATTGTATTTAATGACTCGTCTTTGCTCCTCAGCTCCTGGTTCTCATTGTATTTAATGACTGGCCTCCGCACCTCCGCTCCTGGTTCTCATTGTATTTAATGACTCGCCTCTGCTCCGCCGCTCCTGGTTCTCATTGTATATAATGACTCGCCTCTGCTCCTCCGCTCCTGGATCTATGACTCGTCTCTGCTTCGCCGCTCCTGGTTCTCATTGTATTTAATGACTCGCCTCTGCTCCGCCGCTCCTGGTTCTATGACTCGTCTCTGCTCCGCCGCTCCTGGTTCTCATTGTATTTAATGACTCGCCTCTGCTCCTCTGCTCCTGGTTCTCATTGTATTTAATGACTCGCCTCTGCTCCTCCGCTCCTGGTTCTCATTGTATTTAATGACGCGTCTCTGCTCCTCCGCTCCTGGTTCTCATTGTATTTAATGACTCGCCTCTGCTCCTCCGCTCCTGGTTCTCATTGTATTTATTGACTCATCTCTGCTCCTCCACTCCTTGTTTTCATTGTATTTAATGACTCGCCTCTGCTCCTCCGCTCCTGGTTCTCATTGTATTTAATGACTTGCCTCTGCATCTCCGCTCCTGGTTCTCATTGTATTTCATGACTCGCCTCTGCTCCTGGTTCTCATTGTATTTAATGACTCACCTCTGATTCTCCGCTCCTGCTTCTCATTGTATTTAATGATGCGTCTCTGCTCCTCTGCTCCTGGTTCTCATTGTATTTAATGACTCGCCTCTGCTCCCCCTCTCCAGGTTCTCATTGTATTTAATGACTCGCCTCTGCTCCTCCGCTCCTGGTTCTCATTGTATTTCATGACTCGCCTCTGCTCCTGGTTCTCATTGTATTTAATGACTCGCCTCTGCTCCTCCGCTCCTGGTTCTCATTGTATTTCATGACTCGCCTCTGCTCCTCTGCTCCTGGTACTCATTGTATTTAATGACTCGCCTCTGCTCCTCCGCTCCTGGTTCTCATTGCATTTAATGACGCGTCTCTGCTCCTCCACTCCTGGTTCTCATTGTATTTAATGACTCGCCTCTGCTCCTCCGCTCCTGGTTCTCATTGTATTTATTGACTCATCTCTGCTCCTCCGCTCCTGTTTCTCATTGTATTTAATGACTTGTCTCTGCTCCTCGTTCTCATTGTATTTAATGACTCACCTCTGCTTCTCCGCTCCTGGTTCTGATTGTACTTAGTGAATCGTCTCTGCTCCTCCGCTCCTGGTTCTCATTGTATTTAATGACTCGCCTGTGCTCCTCCGCTCCTGGTTCTCATTGTATTTATTGACTCGTCTCTGCTCCTCCGCTCCTGGTTCTCATTGTATTTAATGACTCGTCTCTGCTCCTCCGCTCCTGGTTCTCATTGTATTTAATGACTCGCCTCTGCTCCTCCGCTCCTGGTTCTCATTGTATTTAATGACTCGCCTCTACTCTGACGCTCCTGGTTCTATGACTCGTCTCTGCTCCTCCGCTCCTGGTTCTCATTGTATTTAATGACTTGCCTCTGCTCCGACGCTCCTGGTTCTCATTGTATTTCATGACTCGCCTCTGCTCCGACGCTCCTGGTTCTATGACTCGTCTCTGCTCCTCCACTCCTGGTTCTCATTGTATTTAATGACTCGCCTCTGCTGCTCCGCTCCTGGTTCTCATTGTATTTAAAGACTTGCCTCTGCTCCGCCGCTCCTGGTTCTCATTGTATTTAATGACTCGTCTCTGCTCCTCTGCTCCTGGTTCTCATTGTATTTAATGACTTGTCTCTGCTCCTCGTTCTCATTGTATTTAATGACTCACCTCTGCTTCTCCGCTCCTGGTTCTCATTGTATTTAATGACTTGCCTCTGCTCCGACGCTCCTGGTTCTCATTGTATTTCATGACTCGCCTCTGCTCCGACGCTCCTGGTTCTATGACTCGTCTCTGCTCCTCCACTCCTGGTTCTCATTGTATTTAATGACTCGCCTCTGCTGCTCCGCTCCTGGTTCTCATTGTATTTAAAGACTTGCCTCTGCTCCGCCGCTCCTGGTTCTCATTGTATTTAATGACTCGTCTCTGCTCCTCTGCTCCTAGTTCTCATTGTATTTAATGACTCGCCTCTGCTCCTCCGCTCCTGGTTCTCATTGTATTTAATGACTCGTCTCTGCTCCTCCGCTCCTGGTTCTCATTGTATTTAATAACTCGTCTCTGCACCTCTACTCCTGGTTCTCATTGTATTTAATGACTCGTCTTTGCTCCTCAGCTCCTGGTTCTCATTGTATTTAATGACTGGCCTCCGCACCTCCGCTCCTGGTTCTCATTGTATTTAATGACTCGCCTCTGCTCCGCCGCTCCTGGTTCTCATTGTATATAATGACTCGCCTCTGCTCCTCCGCTCCAGGATCTATGACTCGTCTCTGCTTCGCCGCTCCTGGTTCTCATTGTATTTAATGACTCGCCTCTGCTCCGCCGCTCCTGGTTCTATGAGTCGTCTCTGCTCCGCCGCTCCTGGTTCTCATTGTATTTAATGACTCGCCTCTGCTCCTCTGCTCCTGGTTCTCATTGTATTTAATGACTCGCCTCTGCTCCTCCGCTCCTGGTTCTCATTGTATTTAATGACGCGTCTCTGCTCCTCCGCTCCTGGTTCTCATTGTATTTAATGACTCGCCTCTGCTCCTCCGCTCCTGGTTCTCATTGTATTTATTGACTCATCTCTGCTCCTCCACTCCTTGTTCTCATTGTATTTAATGACTCGCCTCTGCTCCTCCGCTCCTGGTTCTCATTGTATTTAATGACTTGCCTCTGCATCTCCGCTCCTGGTTCTCATTGTATTTCATGACTCGCCTCTGCTCCTGGTTCTCATTGTATTTAATGACTCACCTCTGATTCTCCGCTCCTGCTTCTCATTGTATTTAATGACGCGTCTCTGCTCCTCTGCTCCTGGTTCTCATTGTATTTAATGACTCGCCTCTGCTCCTCCTCTCCAGGTTCTCATTGTATTTAATGACTCGCCTCTGCTCCTCCGCTCCTGGTTCTCATTGTATTTCATGACTCGCCTCTGCTCCTGGTTCTCATTGTATTTAATGACTCGCCTCTGCTCCTCCGCTCCTGGTTCTCATTGTATTTCATGACTCGCCTCTGCTCCTCTGCTCCTGGTACTCATTGTATTTAATGACTCGCCTCTGCTCCTCCGCTCCTGGTTCTCATTGCATTTAATGACGCGTCTCTGCTCCTCCACTCCTGGTTCTCATTGTATTTAATGACTCGCCTCTGCTCCTCCGCTCCTGGTTCTCATTGTATTTATTGACTCATCTCTGCTCCTCCGCTCCTGGTTCTCATTGTATTTAATGACTTGTCTCTGCTCCTCATTCTCATTGTATTTAATGACTCACCTCTGCTTCTCCGCTCCTTGTTCTGATTGTACTTAGTGACTCGTCTCTGCTCCTCCGCTCCTGGTTCTCATTGTATTTAATGACTCGCCTGTGCTCCTCCGCTCCTGGTTCTCATTGTATTTATTGACTCGTCTCTGCTCCTCCGCTCCTGGTTCTCATTGTATTTAATGACTCGTCTCTGCTCCTCCGCTCCTGGTTCTCATTGTATTTAATGACTCGCCTCTGCTCCTCCGCTCCTGGTTCTCATTGTATTTAATGACTCGCCTCTACTCTGACGCTCCTGGTTCTATGACTCGTCTCTGCTCCTCCGCTCCTGG
This sequence comes from Pleurodeles waltl, assembly GCF_031143425.1. NCBI lineage: Eukaryota > Metazoa > Chordata > Amphibia > Caudata > Salamandridae > Pleurodeles > Pleurodeles waltl. Next base: position 1,387,290 of record NW_027150398.1, on the reverse strand, counting down.
TTCTCATTGTATTTAATGACTTGCCTCTGCTCCGACGCTCCTGGTTCTCATTGTATTTCATGACTCGCCTCTGCTCCGACGCTCCTGGTTCTATGACTCGTCTCTGCTCCTCCGCTCCTGGTTCTCATTGTATTTAATGACTCGCCTCTGCTGCTCCGCTCCTGGTTCTCATTGTATTTAAAGACTCGCCTCTGCTCAGACGCTCCTGGTTCTCATTGTATTTAATGACTCGCCTCTGCTCCGACGCTCCTGGTTCTATGACTCGTCTCTACTCCTCCGCTCCTGGTTCTCATTGTATTTAATGACTCGCCTCTGCTCCTCCGCTCCTGGCTCTCATTGTATTTAATGACTCGCCTCTGCTCCGACGCTCCTGGTTCTATGACTCGTCTCTGCTCCTCCGCTCCTGGTTCTCATTGTATTTAATGACTTGCCTCTGCTGCTCCGCTCCTGGTTCTCATTGTATTTAAAGACTTGCCTCTGCTCCGCCGCTCCTGGTTCTCATTGTATTTAATGACTCGTCTCTGCTCCTCTGCTCCTGGTTCTCATTGTATTTAATGACTCGCCTCTGCTCCTCCACTCCTGGTTCTCATTGTATTTAATGACTCGTCTCTGCTCCTCCGCTCCTGGTTCTCATTGTATTTAATGACTTCTCTCTGCTCCTCCGCTCCTTGTTCTCATTGTATTTAATGACGCGTCTCTGCTCCTCCGCTCCTGGTTCTCATTGTATTTAGTGACTCGCCTCTGCTCCTCTGCTCCTGGTTCTCATTGTATTTAATGACTCGTCTCTGCTCCTCCACTCCTGGTTCTCATTGTATTTAATGACTCGTCTCTGATCCTCCGCTACTGGTTCTCATTGTATTTAATGACTCGCCTCTGCTCCTCTGCTCCTGGTTCTCATTGTATTTAATGACTCGCCTGTGCTCCTCCACTCCTGGTTCTCATTGTATTTAATGACTCGCCTGTGCTCCTCCACTCCTGGTTCTCATTGTATTTAGTGACTTGTCTCTGATCCTCCGCTCCTGGTTCTCATTGTATTTAATGACTCGCCTCTGGTCCTCTGCTCCTGGTTCTCATTGTATTTAATGAATCGCCTCTGCTCCTCCGCTCCTGATTCTCATTGTATTAAATGACTTGTCTCTGCTCCTCCGCTCCTGGTTCTCATTGAATTTGATGACTCGTCTCTGCTCCTCCGCTCCTGGTTCTCATTGTATTTGATGACTCATCTCTGCTCCTCCGCTCCTGATTCTCATTGTATTTAATGACTTGTCTCTGCTCGTCCGCTCCTGGTTCTCATTGTATTTAATGACTCGCCTCTGCGCCTCCGCTCCTGGTTCTCATTGTATTTAATGACTCCTTTCTGCTCCTCCGCTCCTGGTTCTCATTGTATTTAATGACTCGTCTCTGCTCCTCCGCTCCTGGTTCTCATTGTATTTAATGACTCACCTCCGCTCCTGGTTCTCATTGTATTTAATGACTCGTCTCTGCTCCTCCGCTCCTGGTTCTCATTGTATTTAATGACTCGCCTCTGCTCCTCCGCTCCTGGTTCTCATTGTATTTAATCACTCGTCCATGCTCGTCCGCTCCTGGTTCTCATTGTATTTAATGACTCGACTCTGCTCGCCCGCTCCTGGTTCATTGTATTCAATGACTCGCCTCTGCTCCTCTGCTCCAGGTTCTCATTGTATTTAATGACTCACATCAGCTTCTCCGCTCCTGGTTCTCATTGTATTTAATGACGCGTCTCTGCTCCTCCGCTCCTGGTTCTCATTGTATTTGATGACTCGTCTCTGCTCCTGCGCTCCTGGTTCTCATTGTATTTAATGACTCGCTCCTGGTCTCATTGTATTTAATGACACGTCTCTGCTCCTCCGCTTCTGGTTCTCATTGTATTTAATGACTCACCTCTGCTCCTCTGCTCCTGGTTCTCATTGTATTTAATGACTCGTCTCTACTCCTCCGCTCCTGGTTCTTATTGTATTTAATGACTCACCTCTGCTCCTCCGCTCCTGGTTCTCATTGTATTTAAAGACTTGCCTCTGCTCCTCCGCTCCTGGTTCTCATTGTATTTAATGACTCGCCTCTGCTCCTCCGCTCCTGGTTCTCATTGTATTTAATGACTCGCCTCTGCTCCTCCGCTCCTGGTTCTCATTGTATTTAATGACTCACCTCTGCTCCTCTGCTCCTGGTTCTCATGGTATTTAATGACTCGTCTCTGCTCCTCCGCTCCTGGTTCTCATTGTATTTAATGACTCGCCTCTGCTCCTCCGCTCCTGGTTCTCATTGTATTTAATGACTTGTTTCTGCTCCTCCGCTCCTGGTTCTCATTGTATTTAATGACGCGTCTCTGCTTCTCCGCTCCTGGTTCTCATTGTATTTAGTGACTCGCCTCTGCTCCTCCGCTCCTGGTTCTCATTGTATTTAATGACTCGTCTCTGCTCCTGGTTCTCATGGTATTTAATGACTCGCCTCTGCTCCTCCGCTCCTGGTTCTCATTGTATTTAATGACGCGTCTCTGCTCCTCCGCTCCTCGTTCTCATTGTATTTAATGACTCACCTCTGCTTCTCCGCTCCTGGTTCTGATTGTATTTAATGACTCGTCTCTACTTCTCCGCTCCTGGTTCTCATTGTACTTAATGACTCGTCTCTGCTCCTCCGCTCCTGGTTCTCATTGAATTTGATGACTCGCCTCTGCTCCTCTGCTCCTGGTTCTCATTGTATTTGATGACTCATCTCTGCTCCTCCGCTCCTGGTTCTCATTGTATTTAATGACTCGTCTCTGCTCCTCCGCGCCTGGTTCTCATTGTATTTGATGACTCATCTCTGCTCCTCCGCTCCTGTTTCTCATTGTACTTAATGACTCGCCTCTGCTCCTCCGCTCCTGGTTCTCATTGTATTTAATGACTTGTTTCTGCTCCTCCGCTCCTGGTTCTCATTGTATTTAATGACTCGTCTCTGCTCCTCTGCTCCTGGTTCTCATTGTATTTATTGACTCGCCTCTGCTCCTCCGCTCCTGCTTCTCATTGTATTTTTTGACTCGCCTCTGCTCCTGGTTCTCATTGTATTTATTGACTCGTCTCTGCTCCTCCGCTCCTGGTTCTCATTGAATTTGATGACTCACCTCTGCTCCTCTGCTCCTGGTTCTCATTGTATTTGATGACTCATCTCTGCTCCTCCGCTCCCGGTTCTCATTGTATTTAATGACTCGTCTCTGCTCCTCCGCTCCTGGTTCTCATTGTATTTGATGACTCGCCTCTGCTCCTCCGCTCCTGGTTCTCATTGTATTTAATGACTTGTTTCTGCTCCTCCGCTCCTGGTTCTCATTGTATTTAATGAATCGTCTCTGCTCCTCTGCTCCTGGTTCTCATTGTATTTATTGACTCGCCTCTGCTCCTCCGCTCCTGGTTCTCATTGTATTTATTGACTCGCCTCTGCTCCTCCGCTCCTGTTTCTCATTGTATTTAAAGACTCGCCTCTGCTCCTCTGCTCCTGGTTCTCATTGTATTTAATGACTCGCCTCTGCTCCTACGCTCCTGGTTCTCATTGTATTTATTGACTCATCTCTGCTCCTCCACTCCTGGTTCTCATTGTATTTAATGACTCGCCTCTGCTCCTCCGCTCCTGGTTCTCATTGTATTTAATGACTCACCTCTGCTTCTCCGCTCCTGCTTCTCATTGTATTTAATGACGCGTCTCTGCTCCTCTGCTCCTGGTTCTCATTGTATTTAATGACTCGCCTCTGCTCCTCCTCTCCAGGTTCTCATTGTATTTAATGACTCGCCTCTGCTCCTCCGCTCCTGGTTCTCATTGTATTTCATGACTCGCCTCTGCTCCTGGTTCTCATTGTATTTCATGACTCGTCTCTGCTCCTCTGCTCCTCGTTCTCATTGTATTTAGTGACTCGCCTCTGCTCCTCCTCTCCTGGTTCTCACTGTATTTAATGACTTGCCTCTGCTTCTCCGCTCCTGGTTCTCATTGTATTTCATGACTCGTCTCTGCTCCTCTGCTCCTCGTTCTCATTGTATTTAATGACTCACCTCTGCTTCTCCGCTCCTGGTTCTGATTGTATTTAGTCACTCGTCGCTGCTCCTCCGCTCCTGGTTCTCATTGTATTTAATGACTCGCCTGTGCTCCTCCGCTCCTGGTTCTCATTGTATTTATTGACTCGTCTCTGCTCCTCCGCTCCTGGTTCTCATTGTATTTAATGACTCGCCGCTGCTCCTCCGCTCCTGGTTCTCATTGTATTTAATGACTCGCCTCTGCTCTGACGCTCCTGGTTCTATGACTCGTCTCTGCTCCTCCGCTCCTGGTTCTCATTGTATTTAATGACTCGCCTCGGCTCCGACGCTCCTGGTTCTCATTGTATTTAATGACTCGCCTCTGCTCCGACACTCCTGGTTCTATGACTCGTCTCTGCTCCTCCGCTCCTGGTTCTCATTGTATTTAATGACTCGCCTCTGCTCCTGGTTCTCATTGTATTTAATGACTCGCCTCTGCTCCTCCGCTCCTGGTTCTCATTGCATTTAATGACGCATCTCTGCTCCTCCACTCCTGGTTCTCATTGTATTTAATGACTCGCCTCTGCTCCTCCGCTCCTGGTTCTCATTGTATTTATTGACTCATCTGTGCTCCTCCACTCCTGGTTCTCATTGTATTTAATGACTCGCCTCTGCTCCTCCGCTCCTGGTTCTCATTGTATTTAATGACTCACCTCTGCTTCTCCGCTCCTGCTTCTCATTGTATTTAATGACGCGTCTCTGCTCCTCTACTCCTGGTTCTCATTGTATTTAATGACTCGCCTCTGCTCCTCCTCTCCAGGTTCTCATTGTATTTAATGACTCGCCTCTGCTCCTCCGCTCCTGGTTCTCATTGTATTTCATGACTCGCCTCTGCTCCTGGTTCTCATTGCATTTCATGACTCGTCTCTGCTCCTCTGCTCCTCGTTCTCATTGTATTTAATGACTCGCCTCTGCTCCTCAGCTCCTGGTTCTCACTGTATTTAATGACTTGCCTCTTCTCCTCTGCTCCTGGTTCTCATTGTATTTCATGACTCGTCTCTGCTCCTCTGCTCCTCGTTCTCATTGTATTTAATGACTCACCTCTGCTTCTCCGCTCCTGGTTCTGATTGTATTTAGTGACTCGTCTCTGCTCCTCCGCTCCTGGTTCTCATTGTATTTAATGACTCGTCTCTGCTCCTCCGCTCCTGGTCCTCATTGTATTTAATGACTCGCCTCTGCTCCTCCGCTCCTGGTTCTCATTGTATTTAATGACTAGCCTCTGCTCTGACGCTCCTGGTTCTATGACTCGTCTCTGCTCCTCCGCTCCTGGTTCTCATTGTATTTAATGACTCGCCTCTGCTCAGACGCTCCTGGTTCTCATTGTATTTAATGACTCGCCTCTGCTCCGACGCTCCTGGTTCTATGACTCGTCTCTACTCCTCCGCTCCTGGTTCTCATTGTATTTAATGACTCGCCTCTGCTCCTCCGCTCCTGGCTCTCATTGTATTTAATGACTCGCCTCTGCTCCGATGCTCCTGGTTCTATGACTCGTCTCTACTCCTCCGCTCCTGGTTCTCAGTGTATTTAATGACTCGCCTCTGCTCCTCTGATCCTGGTTCTCATTGTATTTAAAGACTTGCCTCTGCTCCGCCGCTCCTGGTTCTCATTGTATTTAATGACTCGTCTCTGCTCCTCTGCTCCTGGTTCTCATTGTATTTAATGACTCGCCTCTGCTCCTCCGCTCCTGGTTCTCATTGTATTTAATGACTCGTCTCTGCTCCTCCGCTCCTGGTTCTCATTGTATTTAATAACTCGTCTCTGCACCTCTACTCCTGGTTCTCATTGTATTTAATGACTCGTCTTTGCTCCTCAGCTCCTGGTTCTCATTGTATTTAATGACTGGCCTCCGCACCTCCGCTCCTGGTTCTCATTGTATTTAATGACTCGCCTCTGCTCCGCCGCTCCTGGTTCTCATTGTATATAATGACTCGCCTCTGCTCCTCCGCTCCTGGATCTATGACTCGTCTCTGCTTCGCCGCTCCTGGTTCTCATTGTATTTAATGACTCGCCTCTGCTCCGCCGCTCCTGGTTCTATGACTCGTCTCTGCTCCGCCGCTCCTGGTTCTCATTGTATTTAATGACTCGCCTCTGCTCCTCTGCTCCTGGTTCTCATTGTATTTAATGACTCGCCTCTGCTCCTCCGCTCCTGGTTCTCATTGTATTTAATGACGCGTCTCTGCTCCTCCGCTCCTGGTTCTCATTGTATTTATTGACTCATCTCTGCTCCTCCACTCCTTGTTCTCATTGTATTTAATGACTCGCCTCTGCTCCTCCGCTCCTGGTTCTCATTGTATTTAATGACTTGCCTCTGCATCTCCGCTCCTGGTTCTCATTGTATTTCATGACTCGCCTCTGCTCCTGGTTCTCATTGTATTTAATGACTCACCTCTGATTCTCCGCTCCTGCTTCTCATTGTATTTAATGACGCGTCTCTGCTCCTCTGCTCCTGGTTCTCATTGTATTTAATGACTCGCCTCTGCTCCTCCTCTCCAGGTTCTCATTGTATTTAATGACTCGCCTCTGCTCCTCCGCTCCTGGTTCTCATTGTATTTCATGACTCGCCTCTGCTCCTGGTTCTCATTGTATTTAATGACTCGCCTCTGCTCCTCCGCTCCTGGTTCTCATTGTATTTCATGACTCGCCTCTGCTCCTCTGCTCCTGGTACTCATTGTATTTAATGACTCGCCTCTGCTCCTCCGCTCCTGGTTCTCATTGCATTTAATGACGCGTCTCTGCTCCTCCACTCCTGGTTCTCATTGTATTTAATGACTCGCCTCTGCTCCTCCGCTCCTGGTTCTCATTGTATTTATTGACTCATCTCTGCTCCTCCGCTCCTGGTTCTCATTGTATTTAATGACTTGTCTCTGCTCCTCGTTCTCATTGTATTTAATGACTCACCTCTGCTTCTCCGCTCCTGGTTCTGATTGTACTTAGTGACTCGTCTCTGCTCCTCCGCTCCTGGTTCTCATTGTATTTAATGACTCGCCTGTGCTCCTCCGCTCCTGGTTCTCATTGTATTTATTGACTCGTCTCTGCTCCTCCGCTCCTGGTTCTCATTGTATTTAATGACTCGTCTCTGCTCCTCCGCTCCTGGTTCTCATTGTATTTAATGACTCGCCTCTGCTCCTCCGCTCCTGGTTCTCATTGTATTTAATGACTCGCCTCTACTCTGACGCTCCTGGTTCTATGACTCGTCTCTGCTCCTCCGCTCCTGGTTCTCATTGTATTTAATGACTTGCCTCTGCTCCGACGCTCCTGGTTCTCATTGTATTTCATGACTCGCCTCTGCTCCGATGCTCCTGGTTCTATGACTCGTCTCTGCTCCTCCGCTCCTGGTTCTCATTGTATTTAATGACTCTCCTCTGCTGCTCCGCTCCTGGTTCTCATTGTCTTTAAAGACTTGCCTCTGCTCCGCCGCTCCTGGTTCTCATTGTATTTAATGACTCGTCTCTGCTCCTCTGCTCCTGGTTCTCATTGTATTTAATGACTCGCCTCTGCTCCTCCACTCCTGGTTCTCATTGTATTTAATGACTCGTCTCTGCTCCTCCGCTCCTGGTTCTCATTGTATTTAATGACTTCTCTCTGCTCCTCCGCTCCTGGTTCTCATTGTATTTAATGACTCGCTTCTGCTCCTCCGCTCCTGGTTCTCATTGTATTTAATGACTCAACTCTGCTCTTCTGCTCCTGGTTCTCATTGTATTTAATGACTCGCCTCTGCTCCTCCTCTCCAGGTTCTCATTGTATTTAATGACTCGCCTCTGCTCCTCCGCTCCTGGTTCTCATTGTATTTCATGACTCGCCTCTGCTCCTGGTTCTCATTGTATTTAATGACTCGCCTCTGCTCCTCCGCTCCTGGTTCTCATTGTATTTCATGACTCGCCTCTGCTCCTCTGCTCCTGGTACTCATTGTATTTAATGACTCGCCTCTGCTCCTCCGCTCCTGGTTCTCATTGCATTTAATGACGCGTCTCTGCTCCTCCACTCCTGGTTCTCATTGTATTTAATGACTCGCCTCTGCTCCTCCGCTCCTGGTTCTCATTGTATTTATTGACTCATCTCTGCTCCTCCGCTCCTGGTTCTCATTGTATTTAATGACTTGTCTCTGCTCCTCGTTCTCATTGTATTTAATGACTCACCTCTGCTTCTCCGCTCCTGGTTCTGATTGTACTTAGTGACTCGTCTCTGCTCCTCCGCTGCTGGTTCTCATTGTATTTAATGACTCGCCTGTGCTCCTCCGCTCCTGGTTCTCATTGTATTTATTGACTCGTCTCTGCTCCTCCGCTCCTGGTTCTCATTGTATTTAATGACTCGTCTCTGCTCCTCCGCTCCTGGTTCTCATTGTATTTAATGACTCGCCTCTGCTCCTCCGCTCCTGGTTCTCATTGTATTTAATGACTCGCCTCTACTCTGACGCTCCTGGTTCTATGACTCGTCTCTGCTCCTCCGCTCCTGGTTCTCATTGTATTTAATGACTTGCCTCTGCTCCGACGCTCCTGGTTCTCATTGTATTTCATGACTCGCCTCTGCTCCGACGCTCCTGGTTCTATGACTCGTCTCTGCTCCTCCGCTCCTGGTTCTCATTGTCTTTAAAGACTTGCCTCTGCTCCGCCGCTCCTGGTTCTCATTGTATTTAATGACTCGTCTCTGCTCCTCTGCTCCTGGTTCTCATTGTATTTAATGACTCGCCTCTGCTCCTCCACTCCTGGTTCTCATTGTATTTAATGACTCGTCTCTGCTCCTCCGCTCCTGGTTCTCATTGTATTTAATGACGCGTCTCTGCTCCTCCGCTCCTGGTTCTCATTGTATTTAGTGACTCGCCTCTGCTCCTCCGCTCCTGGTTCTCATTGTATTTAATGACTCGTCTCTGCTCCTGGTTCTCATGGTATTTAATGACTCGCCTCTGCTCCTCCGCTCCTGGTTCTCATTGTATTTAATGACGCGTCTCTGCTCCTCCGCTCCTCGTTCTCATTGTATTTAATGACTCACCTCTGCTTCTCCGCTCCTGGTTCTGATTGTATTTAATGACTCGTCTCTACTCCTCCGCTCCTGGTTCTCATTGTATTTAATGACTCGTCTCTGCTCCTCCGCTCCTGGTTCTCATTGAATTTGATGACTCGCCTCTGCTCCTCTGCTCCTGGTTCTCATTGTATTTGATGACTCATCTCTGCTCCTCCGCTCCTGGTTCTCATTGTATTTAATGACTCGTCTCTGCTCCTCCGCGCCTAGTTCTCATTGTATTTGATGACTCATCTCTGCTCCTCCGCTCCTGGTTCTCATTGTATTTAATGACTCGCCTCTGCTCCTCCGCTCCTGGTTCTCATTGTATTTAATGACTCGCCTCTGCTCCTCCGCTCCTGGCTCTCATTGTATTTAATGACTCGCCTCTGCTCCGATGCTCCTGGTTCTATGACTCGTCTCTACTCCTCCGCTCCTGGTTCTCAGTGTATTTAATGACTCGCCTCTGCTCCTCTGATCCTGGTTCTCATTGTATTTAAAGACTTGCCTCTGCTCCGCCGCTCCTGGTTCTCATTGTATTTAATGACTCGTCTCGGCTCCTCTGCTCCTGGTTCTCATTGTATTTAATGACTCGCCTCTGCTCCTCCGCTCCTGGTTCTCATTGTATTTAATGACTCGTCTCTGCTCCTCCGCTCCTGGTTCTCATTGTATTTAATAACTCGTCTCTGCACCTCTACTCCTGGTTCTCATTGTATTTAATGACTCGTCTTTGCTCCTCAGCTCCTGGTTCTCATTGTATTTAATGATTGGCCTCCGCACCTCCGCTCCTGGTTCTCATTGTATTTAATGACTCGCCTCTGCTCCGTCGCTCCTGGTTCTCATTGTATATAATGACTCGCCTCTGCTCCTCCGCTCCTGGATGTATGACTCGTCTCTGCTTCGCCGCTCCTGGTTCTCATTGTATTTAATGACTCGCCTCTGCTCCGCCGCTCCTGGTTCTATGACTCGTCTCTGCTCCGCCGCTCCTGGTTCTCATTGTATTTAATGACTCGCCTCTGCTCCTCTGCTCCTGGTTCTCATTGTATTTATTGACTCGCCTCTGCTCCTCCGCTCCTGGTTCTCATTGTATTTAATGACGCGTCTCTGCTCCTCCGCTCCTGGTTCTCATTGTATTTAATGACTCGCCTCTGCTCCTCCGCTCCTGGTTCTCATTGTATTTATTGACTCATCTCTGCTCCTCCACTCCTTGTTCTCATTGTATTTAATGACTCGCCTCTGCTCCTCCGCTCCTGGTTCTCATTGTATTTAATGACTTGCCTCTGCATCTCCGCTCCTGGTTCTCATTGTATTTCATGACTCGCCTCTGCTCCTGGTTCTCATTGTATTTAATGACTCACCTCTGATTCTCCGCTCCTGCTTCTCATTGTATTTAATGACGCGTCTCTGCTCCTCTGCTCCTGGTTCTCATTGTATTTAATGACTCGCCTATGCTCCTCCTCTCCAGGTTCTCATTGTATTTAATGACTCGCCTCTGCTCCTCCGCTCCTGGTTCTCATTGTATTTCATGACTCGCCTCTGCTCCTGGTTCTCATTGTATTTAATGACTCGCCTCTGCTCCTCCGCTCCTGGTTCTCATTGTATTTCATGACTCACCTCTGCTCCTCTGCTCCTGGTACTCATTGTATTTAATGACTCGCCTCTGCTCCTCCGCTCCTGGTTCTCATTGCATTTAATGACGCGTCTCTGCTCCTCCACTCCTGGTTCTCATTGTATTTAATGACTCGCCTCTGCTCCTCCGCTCCTGGTTCTCATTGTATTTATTGACTCATCTCTGCTCCTCCGCTCCTGGTTCTCATTGTATTTAATGACTTGTCTCTGCTCCTCGTTCTCATTGTATTTAATGACTCACCTCTGCTTCTCCGCTCCTGGTTCTGATTGTACTTAGTGACTCGTCTCTGCTTCTCCGCTCCTGGTTCTCATTGTATTTAATGACTCGCCTGTGCTCCTCCGCTCCTGGTTCTCATTGTATTTATTGACTCGTCTCTGCTCCTCCGCTCCTGGTTCTCATTGTATTTAATGACTCGTCTCTGCTCCTCCGCTCCTGGTTCTCATTGTATTTAATGACTCGCCTCTGCTCCTCCGCTCCTGGTTCTCATTGTATTTAATGACTCGCCTCTACTCTGATGCTCCTGGTTCTATGACTCGTCTCTGCTCCTCCGCTCCTGGTTCTCATTGTATTTAATGACTTGCCTCTGCTCCGACGCTCCTGGTTCTCATTGTATTTCATGACTCGCCTCTGCTCCGACGCTCCTGGTTCTATGACTCGTCTCTGCTCCTCCGCTCCTGGTTCTCATTGTATTTAATGACTCGCCTCTGCTGCTCCGCTCCTGGTTCTCATTGTATTTAAAGACTTGCCTCTGCTCCGCCGCTCCTGGTTCTCATTGTATTTAATGACTCGTCTCTGCTCCTCTGCTCCTGGTTCTCATTGTATTTAATGACTCGCCTCTGCTCCTCCACTCCTGGTTCTTATTGTATTTAATGACTCGTCTCTGCTCCTCCGCTCCTGGTTCTCATTGTATTTAATGACTTCTCTCTGCTCCTCCGCTCCTGGTTCTCATTGTATTTAATGACTCGCTTCTGCTCCTCCGCTCCTGGTTCTCATTGTATTTAATTACTCAACTCTGCTCTTCTGCTCCTGGTTCTCATTGTATTTAATGACTCGCCTCTGCTCTTTCGCTCCTGGTTCTCATTGTATTTAATGACTCGCCTCTGCTCCTCCGCTCCTTGTTCTCATTGTATTTAATGACGCGTCTCTGCTCCTCCGCTCCTCCGCTCCTGGTTCTCATAGTATTTAATGACTCGCCTCTGCTCCTCTGCTCCTGGTTCTCATTGTATTTAATGACTCGTCTCTGCTCCTCCACTCCTGGTTCTCATTGTATTTAATGACTCGTCTCTGCTCCTCCGCTCCTGGTTCTCATGGTATTTAATGACTCGCCTCTGCTCCTCTGTTCCTGGTTCTCATTGTATTTAATGACTCACCTGTGCTCCTCCACTCCTGGTTCTCATTGTATTTAATGACTCGCCTGTGCTCCTCCACTCCTGGTTGTCATTGTATTTAATGACTTGTCTCTGCTCCTCCGCTCCTGGTTCTCATTGTATTTAATGACTCGCCTCTGCTCCTCTGCTCCTGGTTCTCATTGTATTTAATGACTCGTCTCTGCTCCTCCACTCCTGGTTCTCATTGTATTTAATGACTCGTCTCTGATCCTCCGCTACTGGTTCTCATTGTATTTAATGACTCGCCTCTGCTCCTCTGCTCCTGGTTCTCATTGTATTTAATGACTCGCCTGTGCTCCTCCACTTCTGGTTCTCATTGTATTTAATGACTCGCCTGTGCTCCTCCACTCCTGGTTCTCATTGTATTTAGTGACTTGTCTCTGATCCTCCGCTCCTGGTTCTCATTGTATTTAATGACTCGCCTCTGGTCCTCTGCTCCTGGTTCTCATTGTATTTAATGAATCGCCTCTGCTCCTCCGCTCCTGATTCTCATTGTATTAAATGACTTGTCTCTGCTCCTCCGCTCCTGGTTCTCATTGAATTTGATGACTCGTCTCTGCTCCTCCGCTCCTGGTTCTCATTGTATTTGATGACTCATCTCTGCTCCTCCGCTCCTGATTCTCATTGTATTTCATGACTCGTCTCTGCTCCTCTGCTCCTCGTTCTCATTGTATTTAGTGTCTCGCCTCTGCTCCTCCTCTCCTGGTTCTCACTGTATTTAATGACTTGCCTCTGCTTCTCCGCTCCTGGTTCTCATTGTATTTCATGACTCGTCTCTGCTCCGCTGCTCCTCGTTCTCATTGTATTTAATGACTCACCTCTGCTTCTCCGCTCCTGGTTCTGATTGTATTTAGTCACTCGTCGCTGCTCCTCCGCTCCTGGTTCTCATTGTATTTAATGACTCGCCTGTGCTCCTCCGCTCCTGGTTCTCATTGTATTTATTGACTCGTCTCTGCTCCTCCGCTCCTGGTTCTCATTGTATTTAATGACTCGCCGCTGCTCCTCCGCTCCTGGTTCTCATTGTATTTAATGACTCGCCTCTGCTCTGACGCTCCTGGTTCTATGACTCGTCTCTGCTCCTCCGCTCCTGGTTCTCATTGTATTTAATGACTCGCCTCGGCTACGACGCTCCTGGTTCTCATTGTATTTAATGACTCGCCTCTGCTCCGACACTCCTGGTTCTATGACTCGTCTCTGCTCCTCCGCTCCTGGTTCTCATTGTATTTAATGACTCGCCTCTGCTCCTGGTTCTCATTGTATTTAATGACTCGCCTCTGCTCCTCCGCTCCTGGTTCTCATTGCATTTAATGACGCATCTCTGCTCCTCCACTCCTGGTTCTCATTGTATTTAATGACTCGCCTCTGCTCCTCCGCTCCTGGTTCTCATTGTATTTATTGACTCATCTGTGCTCCTCCACTCCTGGTTCTCATTGTATTTAATGACTCGCCTCTGCTCCTCCGCTCCTGGTTCTCATTGTATTTAATGACTCACCTCTGCTTCTCCGCTCCTGCTTCTCATTGTATTTAATGACGCGTCTCTGCTCCTCTACTCCTGGTTCTCATTGTATTTAATGACTCGCCTCTGCTCCTCCTCTCCAGGTTCTCATTGTATTTAATGACTCGCCTCTGCTCCTCCGCTCCTGGTTCTCATTGTATTTCATGACTCGCCTCTGCTCCTGGTTCTCATTGCATTTCATGACTCGTCTCTGCTCCTCTTCTCCTCGTTCTCATTGTATTTAATGACTCGCCTCTGCTCCTCAGCTCCTGGTTCTCACTGTATTTAATGACTTGCCTCTTCTCCTCCGCTCCTGGTTCTCATTGTATTTCATGACTCGTCTCTGCTCCTCTGCTCCTCGTTCTCATTGTATTTAATGACTCACCTCTGCTTCTCCGCTCCTGGTTCTGATTGTATTTAGTGACTCGTCTCTGCTCCTCCGCTCCTGGTTCTCATTGTATTTAATGACTCGCCTGTGCTACTCCGCTCCTGGTTCTCATTGTATTTATTGACTCGTCTCTGCTCCTCCGCTCCTGGTTCTCATTGTATTTAATGACTCGTCTCTGCTCCTCCGCTCCTGGTTCTCATTGTATTTAATGACTCGCCTCTGCTCCTCCGCTCCTGGTTCTCATTGTATTTAATGACTAGCCTCTGCTCTGACGCTCCTGGTTCTATGACTCGTCTCTGCTCCTCCGCTCCTGGTTCTCATTGTATTTAATGACTCGCCTCTGCTCAGACGCTCCTGGTTCTCATTGTATTTAATGACTCGTCTCTGCTCCTCCACTCCTGGTTCTCATTGTATTTAATGACTCGTCTCTGATCCTCCGCTACTGGTTCTCATTGTATTTAATGACTCGCCTCTGCTCCTCTGCTCCTGGTTCTCATTGTATTTAATGACTCGCCTGTGCTCCTCCACTCCTGGTTCTCATTGTATTTAATGACTCGCCTGTGCTCCTCCACTCCTGGTTCTCATTGTATTTAGTGACTTGTCTCTGATCCTCCGCTCCTGGTTCTCATTGTATTTAATGACTCGCCTCTGTTCCTCTGCTCCTGGTTCTCATTGTATTTAATGAATCGCCTCTGCTCCTCCGCTCCTGATTCTCATTGTATTAAATGACTTGTCTCTGCTCCTCCGCTCCTGGTTCTCATTGAATTTGATGACTCGTCTCTGCTCCTCCGCTCCTGGTTCTCATTGTATTTGATGACTCATCTCTGCTCCTCCGCTCCTGATTCTCATTGTATTTCATGACTCGTCTCTGCTCCTCTGCTCCTCGTTCTCATTGTATTTAGTGACTCGCCTCTGCTCCTCCTCTCCTGGTTCTCACTGTATTTAATGACTTGCCTCTGCTTCTCCGCTCCTGGTTCTCATTGTATTTCATGACTCGTCTCTGCTCCTCTGCTCCTCGTTCTCATTGTATTTAATGACTCACCTCTGCTTCTCCGCTCCTGGTTCTGATTGTATTTAGTCACTCGTCGCTGCTCCTCCGCTCCTGGTTCTCATTGTATTTAATGACTCGCCTGTGCTCCTCCGCTCCTGGTTCTCATTGTATTTATTGACTCGTCTCTGCTCCTCCGCTCCTGGTTCTCATTGTATTTAATGACTCGCCGCTGCTCCTCCGCTCCTGGTTCTCATTGTATTTAATGACTCGCCTCTGCTCTGACGCTCCTGGTTCTATGACTCGTCTCTGCTCCTCCGCTCCTGGTTCTCATTGTATTTAATGACTCGCCTCGGCTCCGACGCTCCTGGTTCTCATTGTATTTAATGACTCGCCTCTGCTCCGACACTCCTGGTTCTATGACTCGTCTCTGCTCCTCCGCTCCTGGTTCTCATTGTATTTAATGACTCGCCTCTGCTCCTGGTTCTCATTGTATTTAATGACTCGCCTCTGCTCCTCCGCTCCTGGTTCTCATTGCATTTAATGACGCATCTCTGCTCCTCCACTCCTGGTTCTCATTGTATTTAATGACTCGCCTCTGCTCCTCCGCTCCTGGTTCTCATTGTATTTATTGACTCATCTGTGCTCCTCCACTTCTGGTTCTCATTGTATTTAATGACTCGCCTCTGCTCCTCCGCTCCTGGTTCTCATTGTATTTAATGACTCACCTCTGCTTCTCCGCTCCTGCTTCTCATTGTATTTAATGACGCGTCTCTGCTCCTCTACTCCAGGTTCTCATTGTATTTAATGACTCGCCTCTGCTCCTCCTCTCCAGGTTCTCATTGTATTTAATGACTCGCCTCTGCTCCTCCGCTCCTGGTTCTCATTGTATTTCATGACTCGCCTCTGCTCCTGGTTCTCATTGCATTTCATGACTCGTCTCTGCTCCTCTGCTCCTCGTTCTCATTGTATTTAATGACTCGCCTCTGCTCCTCAGCTCCTGGTTCTCACTGTATTTAATGACTTGCCTCTTCTCCTCCGCTCCTGGTTCTCATTGTATTTCATGACTCGTCTCTGCTCCTCTGCTCCTCGTTCTCATTGTATTTAATGACTCACCTCTGCTTCTCCGCTCCTGGTTCTGATTGTATTTAGTGACTCGTCTCTGCTCCTCCGCTCCTGGTTCTCATTGTATTTAATGACTCGCCTGTGCTACTCCGCTCCTGGTTCTCATTGTATTTATTGACTCGTCTCTGCTCCTCCGCTCCTGGTTCTCATTGTATTTAATGACTCGTCTCTGCTCCTCCGCTCCTGGTTCTCATTGTATTTAATGACTCGCCTCTGCTCCTCCGCTCCTGGTTCTCACTGTATTTAATGACTAGCCTCTGCTCTGACGCTCCTGGTTCTATGACTCGTCTCTGCTCCTCTGCTCCTGGTTCTCATTGTATTTAATGACTCGCCTCTGCTCAGACGCTCCTGGTTCTCATTGTATTTAATGACTCGCCTCTGCTCCGACGCTCCTGGTTCTATGACTCGTCTCTACTCCTCCGCTCCTGGTTCTCATTGTATTTAATGACTCGCCTCTGCTCCTCCGCTCCTGGCTCTCATTGTATTTAATGACTCGCCTCTGCTCCGATGCTCCTGGTTCTATGACTCGTCTCTACTCCTCCGCTCCTGGTTCTCAGTGTATTTAATGACTCGCCTCTGCTCCTCTGATCCTGGTTCTCATTGTATTTAAAGACTTGCCTCTGCTCCGCCGCTCCTGGTTCTCATTGTATTTAATGACTCGTCTCTGCTCCTCTGCTCCTAGTTCTCATTGTATTTAATGACTCGCCTCTGCTCCTCCGCTCCTGGTTCTCATTGTATTTAATAACTCGTCTCCGCTCCTCCGCTCCTGGTTCTCATTGTATTTAATAACTCGTCTCTGCACCTCTACTCCTGGTTCTCATTGTATTTAATGACTCGTCTTTGCTCCTCAGCTCCTGGTTCTCATTGTATTTAATGACTGGCCTCCGCACCTCCGCTCCTGGTTCTCATTGTATTTAATGACTCGCCTCTGCTCCGCCGCTCCTGGTTCTCATTGTATATAATGACTCGCCTCTGCTCCTCCGCTCCTGGATCTATGACTCGTCTCTGCTTCGCCGCTCCTGGTTCTCATTGTATTTAATGACTCGCCTCTGCTCCGCCGCTCCTGGTTCTATGACTCGTCTCTGCTCCGCCGCTCCTGGTTCTCATTGTATTTAATGACTCGCCTCTGCTCCTCTGCTCCTGGTTCTCATTGTATTTAATGACTCGCCTCTGCTCCTCCGCTCCTGGTTCTCATTGTATTTAATGACGCGTCTCTGCTCCTCCGCTCCTGGTTCTCATTGTATTTAATGACTCGCCTCTGCTCCTCCGCTCCTGGTTCTCATTGTATTTATTGACTCATCTCTGCTCCTCCACTCCTTGTTTTCATTGTATTTAATGACTCGCCTCTGCTCCTCCGCTCCTGGTTCTCATTGTATTTAATGACTTGCCTCTGCATCTCCGCTCCTGGTTCTCATTGTATTTCATGACTCGCCTCTGCTCCTGGTTCTCATTGTATTTAATGACTCACCTCTGATTCTCCGCTCCTGCTTCTCATTGTATTTAATGATGCGTCTCTGCTCCTCTGCTCCTGGTTCTCATTGTATTTAATGACTCGCCTCTGCTCCCCCTCTCCAGGTTCTCATTGTATTTAATGACTCGCCTCTGCTCCTCCGCTCCTGGTTCTCATTGTATTTCATGACTCGCCTCTGCTCCTGGTTCTCATTGTATTTAATGACTCGCCTCTGCTCCTCCGCTCCTGGTTCTCATTGTATTTCATGACTCGCCTCTGCTCCTCTGCTCCTGGTACTCATTGTATTTAATGACTCGCCTCTGCTCCTCCGCTCCTGGTTCTCATTGCATTTAATGACGCGTCTCTGCTCCTCCACTCCTGGTTCTCATTGTATTTAATGACTCGCCTCTGCTCCTCCGCTCCTGGTTCTCATTGTATTTATTGACTCATCTCTGCTCCTCCGCTCCTGGTTCTCATTGTATTTAATGACTTGTCTCTGCTCCTCGTTCTCATTGTATTTAATGACTCACCTCTGCTTCTCCGCTCCTGGTTCTGATTGTACTTAGTGAATCGTCTCTGCTCCTCCGCTCCTGGTTCTCATTGTATTTAATGACTCGCCTGTGCTCCTCCGCTCCTGGTTCTCATTGTATTTATTGACTCGTCTCTGCTCCTCCGCTCCTGGTTCTCATTGTATTTAATGACTCGTCTCTGCTCCTCCGCTCCTGGTTCTCATTGTATTTAATGACTCGCCTCTGCTCCTCCGCTCCTGGTTCTCATTGTATTTAATGACTCGCCTCTACTCTGACGCTCCTGGTTCTATGACTCGTCTCTGCTCCTCCGCTCCTGGTTCTCATTGTATTTAATGACTTGCCTCTGCTCCGACGCTCCTGGTTCTCATTGTATTTCATGACTCGCCTCTGCTCCGACGCTCCTGGTTCTATGACTCGTCTCTGCTCCTCCACTCCTGGTTCTCATTGTATTTAATGACTCGCCTCTGCTGCTCCGCTCCTGGTTCTCATTGTATTTAAAGACTTGCCTCTGCTCCGCCGCTCCTGGTTCTCATTGTATTTAATGACTCGTCTCTGCTCCTCTGCTCCTGGTTCTCATTGTATTTAATGACTTGTCTCTGCTCCTCGTTCTCATTGTATTTAATGACTCACCTCTGCTTCTCCGCTCCTGGTTCTCATTGTATTTAATGACTTGCCTCTGCTCCGACGCTCCTGGTTCTCATTGTATTTCATGACTCGCCTCTGCTCCGACGCTCCTGGTTCTATGACTCGTCTCTGCTCCTCCACTCCTGGTTCTCATTGTATTTAATGACTCGCCTCTGCTGCTCCGCTCCTGGTTCTCATTGTATTTAAAGACTTGCCTCTGCTCCGCCGCTCCTGGTTCTCATTGTATTTAATGACTCGTCTCTGCTCCTCTGCTCCTAGTTCTCATTGTATTTAATGACTCGCCTCTGCTCCTCCGCTCCTGGTTCTCATTGTATTTAATGACTCGTCTCTGCTCCTCCGCTCCTGGTTCTCATTGTATTTAATAACTCGTCTCTGCACCTCTACTCCTGGTTCTCATTGTATTTAATGACTCGTCTTTGCTCCTCAGCTCCTGGTTCTCATTGTATTTAATGACTGGCCTCCGCACCTCCGCTCCTGGTTCTCATTGTATTTAATGACTCGCCTCTGCTCCGCCGCTCCTGGTTCTCATTGTATATAATGACTCGCCTCTGCTCCTCCGCTCCAGGATCTATGACTCGTCTCTGCTTCGCCGCTCCTGGTTCTCATTGTATTTAATGACTCGCCTCTGCTCCGCCGCTCCTGGTTCTATGAGTCGTCTCTGCTCCGCCGCTCCTGGTTCTCATTGTATTTAATGACTCGCCTCTGCTCCTCTGCTCCTGGTTCTCATTGTATTTAATGACTCGCCTCTGCTCCTCCGCTCCTGGTTCTCATTGTATTTAATGACGCGTCTCTGCTCCTCCGCTCCTGGTTCTCATTGTATTTAATGACTCGCCTCTGCTCCTCCGCTCCTGGTTCTCATTGTATTTATTGACTCATCTCTGCTCCTCCACTCCTTGTTCTCATTGTATTTAATGACTCGCCTCTGCTCCTCCGCTCCTGGTTCTCATTGTATTTAATGACTTGCCTCTGCATCTCCGCTCCTGGTTCTCATTGTATTTCATGACTCGCCTCTGCTCCTGGTTCTCATTGTATTTAATGACTCACCTCTGATTCTCCGCTCCTGCTTCTCATTGTATTTAATGACGCGTCTCTGCTCCTCTGCTCCTGGTTCTCATTGTATTTAATGACTCGCCTCTGCTCCTCCTCTCCAGGTTCTCATTGTATTTAATGACTCGCCTCTGCTCCTCCGCTCCTGGTTCTCATTGTATTTCATGACTCGCCTCTGCTCCTGGTTCTCATTGTATTTAATGACTCGCCTCTGCTCCTCCGCTCCTGGTTCTCATTGTATTTCATGACTCGCCTCTGCTCCTCTGCTCCTGGTACTCATTGTATTTAATGACTCGCCTCTGCTCCTCCGCTCCTGGTTCTCATTGCATTTAATGACGCGTCTCTGCTCCTCCACTCCTGGTTCTCATTGTATTTAATGACTCGCCTCTGCTCCTCCGCTCCTGGTTCTCATTGTATTTATTGACTCATCTCTGCTCCTCCGCTCCTGGTTCTCATTGTATTTAATGACTTGTCTCTGCTCCTCATTCTCATTGTATTTAATGACTCACCTCTGCTTCTCCGCTCCTGGTTCTGATTGTACTTAGTGACTCGTCTCTGCTCCTCCGCTCCTGGTTCTCATTGTATTTAATGACTCGCCTGTGCTCCTCCGCTCCTGGTTCTCATTGTATTTATTGACTCGTCTCTGCTCCTCCGCTCCTGGTTCTCATTGTATTTAATGACTCGTCTCTGCTCCTCCGCTCCTGGTTCTCATTGTATTTAATGACTCGCCTCTGCTCCTCCGCTCCTGGTTCTCATTGTATTTAATGACTCGCCTCTACTCTGACGCTCCTGGTTCTATGACTCGTCTCTGCTCCTCCGCTCCTGGTTCTCATTGTATTTAATGACTTGCCTCTGCTCCGACGCTCCTGGTTCTCATTGTATTTCATGACTCGCCTCTGCTCCGACGCTCCTGGTTCTATGACTCGTCTCTGCTCCTCCGCTCCTGGTTCTCATTGTATTTAATGACTCGCCTCTGCTGCTCCGCTCCTGGTTCTCATTGTATTTAAAGACTCGCCTCTGCTCAGACGCTCCTGGTTCTCATTGTATTTAATGACTCGCCTCTGCTCCGACGCTCCTGGTTCTATGACTCGTCTCTACTCCTCCGCTCCTGGTTCTCATTGTATTTAATGACTCGCCTCTGCTCCTCCGCTCCTGGCTCTCATTGTATTTAATGACTCGCCTCTGCTCCGACGCTCCTGGTTCTATGACTCGTCTCTGCTCCTCCGCTCCTGGTTCTCATTGTATTTAATGACTTGCCTCTGCTGCTCCGCTCCTGGTTCTCATTGTATTTAAAGACTTGCCTCTGCTCCGCCGCTCCTGGTTCTCATTGTATTTAATGACTCGTCTCTGCTCCTCTGCTCCTGGTTCTCATTGTATTTAATGACTCGCCTCTGCTCCTCCACTCCTGGTTCTCATTGTATTTAATGACTCGTCTCTGCTCCTCCGCTCCTGGTTCTCATTGTATTTAATGACTTCTCTCTGCTCCTCCGCTCCTTGTTCTCATTGTATTTAATGACGCGTCTCTGCTCCTCCGCTCCTGGTTCTCATTGTATTTAGTGACTCGCCTCTGCTCCTCTGCTCCTGGTTCTCATTGTATTTAATGACTCGTCTCTGCTCCTCCACTCCTGGTTCTCATTGTATTTAATGACTCGTCTCTGATCCTCCGCTACTGGTTCTCATTGTATTTAATGACTCGCCTCTGCTCCTCTGCTCCTGGTTCTCATTGTATTTAATGACTCGCCTGTGCTCCTCCACTCCTGGTTCTCATTGTATTTAATGACTCGCCTGTGCTCCTCCACTCCTGGTTCTCATTGTATTTAGTGACTTGTCTCTGATCCTCCGCTCCTGGTTCTCATTGTATTTAATGACTCGCCTCTGGTCCTCTGCTCCTGGTTCTCATTGTATTTAATGAATCGCCTCTGCTCCTCCGCTCCTGATTCTCATTGTATTAAATGACTTGTCTCTGCTCCTCCGCTCCTGGTTCTCATTGAATTTGATGACTCGTCTCTGCTCCTCCGCTCCTGGTTCTCATTGTATTTGATGACTCATCTCTGCTCCTCCGCTCCTGATTCTCATTGTATTTAATGACTTGTCTCTGCTCGTCCGCTCCTGGTTCTCATTGTATTTAATGACTCGCCTCTGCGCCTCCGCTCCTGGTTCTCATTGTATTTAATGACTCCTTTCTGCTCCTCCGCTCCTGGTTCTCATTGTATTTAATGACTCGTCTCTGCTCCTCCGCTCCTGGTTCTCATTGTATTTAATGACTCACCTCCGCTCCTGGTTCTCATTGTATTTAATGACTCGTCTCTGCTCCTCCGCTCCTGGTTCTCATTGTATTTAATGACTCGCCTCTGCTCCTCCGCTCCTGGTTCTCATTGTATTTAATCACTCGTCCATGCTCGTCCGCTCCTGGTTCTCATTGTATTTAATGACTCGACTCTGCTCGCCCGCTCCTGGTTCATTGTATTCAATGACTCGCCTCTGCTCCTCTGCTCCAGGTTCTCATTGTATTTAATGACTCACATCAGCTTCTCCGCTCCTGGTTCTCATTGTATTTAATGACGCGTCTCTGCTCCTCCGCTCCTGGTTCTCATTGTATTTGATGACTCGTCTCTGCTCCTGCGCTCCTGGTTCTCATTGTATTTAATGACTCGCTCCTGGTCTCATTGTATTTAATGACACGTCTCTGCTCCTCCGCTTCTGGTTCTCATTGTATTTAATGACTCACCTCTGCTCCTCTGCTCCTGGTTCTCATTGTATTTAATGACTCGTCTCTACTCCTCCGCTCCTGGTTCTTATTGTATTTAATGACTCACCTCTGCTCCTCCGCTCCTGGTTCTCATTGTATTTAAAGACTTGCCTCTGCTCCTCCGCTCCTGGTTCTCATTGTATTTAATGACTCGCCTCTGCTCCTCCGCTCCTGGTTCTCATTGTATTTAATGACTCGCCTCTGCTCCTCCGCTCCTGGTTCTCATTGTATTTAATGACTCACCTCTGCTCCTCTGCTCCTGGTTCTCATGGTATTTAATGACTCGTCTCTGCTCCTCCGCTCCTGGTTCTCATTGTATTTAATGACTCGCCTCTGCTCCTCCGCTCCTGGTTCTCATTGTATTTAATGACTTGTTTCTGCTCCTCCGCTCCTGGTTCTCATTGTATTTAATGACGCGTCTCTGCTTCTCCGCTCCTGGTTCTCATTGTATTTAGTGACTCGCCTCTGCTCCTCCGCTCCTGGTTCTCATTGTATTTAATGACTCGTCTCTGCTCCTGGTTCTCATGGTATTTAATGACTCGCCTCTGCTCCTCCGCTCCTGGTTCTCATTGTATTTAATGACGCGTCTCTGCTCCTCCGCTCCTCGTTCTCATTGTATTTAATGACTCACCTCTGCTTCTCCGCTCCTGGTTCTGATTGTATTTAATGACTCGTCTCTACTTCTCCGCTCCTGGTTCTCATTGTACTTAATGACTCGTCTCTGCTCCTCCGCTCCTGGTTCTCATTGAATTTGATGACTCGCCTCTGCTCCTCTGCTCCTGGTTCTCATTGTATTTGATGACTCATCTCTGCTCCTCCGCTCCTGGTTCTCATTGTATTTAATGACTCGTCTCTGCTCCTCCGCGCCTGGTTCTCATTGTATTTGATGACTCATCTCTGCTCCTCCGCTCCTGTTTCTCATTGTACTTAATGACTCGCCTCTGCTCCTCCGCTCCTGGTTCTCATTGTATTTAATGACTTGTTTCTGCTCCTCCGCTCCTGGTTCTCATTGTATTTAATGACTCGTCTCTGCTCCTCTGCTCCTGGTTCTCATTGTATTTATTGACTCGCCTCTGCTCCTCCGCTCCTGCTTCTCATTGTATTTTTTGACTCGCCTCTGCTCCTGGTTCTCATTGTATTTATTGACTCGTCTCTGCTCCTCCGCTCCTGGTTCTCATTGAATTTGATGACTCACCTCTGCTCCTCTGCTCCTGGTTCTCATTGTATTTGATGACTCATCTCTGCTCCTCCGCTCCCGGTTCTCATTGTATTTAATGACTCGTCTCTGCTCCTCCGCTCCTGGTTCTCATTGTATTTGATGACTCGCCTCTGCTCCTCCGCTCCTGGTTCTCATTGTATTTAATGACTTGTTTCTGCTCCTCCGCTCCTGGTTCTCATTGTATTTAATGAATCGTCTCTGCTCCTCTGCTCCTGGTTCTCATTGTATTTATTGACTCGCCTCTGCTCCTCCGCTCCTGGTTCTCATTGTATTTATTGACTCGCCTCTGCTCCTCCGCTCCTGTTTCTCATTGTATTTAAAGACTCGCCTCTGCTCCTCTGCTCCTGGTTCTCATTGTATTTAATGACTCGCCTCTGCTCCTACGCTCCTGGTTCTCATTGTATTTATTGACTCATCTCTGCTCCTCCACTCCTGGTTCTCATTGTATTTAATGACTCGCCTCTGCTCCTCCGCTCCTGGTTCTCATTGTATTTAATGACTCACCTCTGCTTCTCCGCTCCTGCTTCTCATTGTATTTAATGACGCGTCTCTGCTCCTCTGCTCCTGGTTCTCATTGTATTTAATGACTCGCCTCTGCTCCTCCTCTCCAGGTTCTCATTGTATTTAATGACTCGCCTCTGCTCCTCCGCTCCTGGTTCTCATTGTATTTCATGACTCGCCTCTGCTCCTGGTTCTCATTGTATTTCATGACTCGTCTCTGCTCCTCTGCTCCTCGTTCTCATTGTATTTAGTGACTCGCCTCTGCTCCTCCTCTCCTGGTTCTCACTGTATTTAATGACTTGCCTCTGCTTCTCCGCTCCTGGTTCTCATTGTATTTCATGACTCGTCTCTGCTCCTCTGCTCCTCGTTCTCATTGTATTTAATGACTCACCTCTGCTTCTCCGCTCCTGGTTCTGATTGTATTTAGTCACTCGTCGCTGCTCCTCCGCTCCTGGTTCTCATTGTATTTAATGACTCGCCTGTGCTCCTCCGCTCCTGGTTCTCATTGTATTTATTGACTCGTCTCTGCTCCTCCGCTCCTGGTTCTCATTGTATTTAATGACTCGCCGCTGCTCCTCCGCTCCTGGTTCTCATTGTATTTAATGACTCGCCTCTGCTCTGACGCTCCTGGTTCTATGACTCGTCTCTGCTCCTCCGCTCCTGGTTCTCATTGTATTTAATGACTCGCCTCGGCTCCGACGCTCCTGGTTCTCATTGTATTTAATGACTCGCCTCTGCTCCGACACTCCTGGTTCTATGACTCGTCTCTGCTCCTCCGCTCCTGGTTCTCATTGTATTTAATGACTCGCCTCTGCTCCTGGTTCTCATTGTATTTAATGACTCGCCTCTGCTCCTCCGCTCCTGGTTCTCATTGCATTTAATGACGCATCTCTGCTCCTCCACTCCTGGTTCTCATTGTATTTAATGACTCGCCTCTGCTCCTCCGCTCCTGGTTCTCATTGTATTTATTGACTCATCTGTGCTCCTCCACTCCTGGTTCTCATTGTATTTAATGACTCGCCTCTGCTCCTCCGCTCCTGGTTCTCATTGTATTTAATGACTCACCTCTGCTTCTCCGCTCCTGCTTCTCATTGTATTTAATGACGCGTCTCTGCTCCTCTACTCCTGGTTCTCATTGTATTTAATGACTCGCCTCTGCTCCTCCTCTCCAGGTTCTCATTGTATTTAATGACTCGCCTCTGCTCCTCCGCTCCTGGTTCTCATTGTATTTCATGACTCGCCTCTGCTCCTGGTTCTCATTGCATTTCATGACTCGTCTCTGCTCCTCTGCTCCTCGTTCTCATTGTATTTAATGACTCGCCTCTGCTCCTCAGCTCCTGGTTCTCACTGTATTTAATGACTTGCCTCTTCTCCTCTGCTCCTGGTTCTCATTGTATTTCATGACTCGTCTCTGCTCCTCTGCTCCTCGTTCTCATTGTATTTAATGACTCACCTCTGCTTCTCCGCTCCTGGTTCTGATTGTATTTAGTGACTCGTCTCTGCTCCTCCGCTCCTGGTTCTCATTGTATTTAATGACTCGTCTCTGCTCCTCCGCTCCTGGTCCTCATTGTATTTAATGACTCGCCTCTGCTCCTCCGCTCCTGGTTCTCATTGTATTTAATGACTAGCCTCTGCTCTGACGCTCCTGGTTCTATGACTCGTCTCTGCTCCTCCGCTCCTGGTTCTCATTGTATTTAATGACTCGCCTCTGCTCAGACGCTCCTGGTTCTCATTGTATTTAATGACTCGCCTCTGCTCCGACGCTCCTGGTTCTATGACTCGTCTCTACTCCTCCGCTCCTGGTTCTCATTGTATTTAATGACTCGCCTCTGCTCCTCCGCTCCTGGCTCTCATTGTATTTAATGACTCGCCTCTGCTCCGATGCTCCTGGTTCTATGACTCGTCTCTACTCCTCCGCTCCTGGTTCTCAGTGTATTTAATGACTCGCCTCTGCTCCTCTGATCCTGGTTCTCATTGTATTTAAAGACTTGCCTCTGCTCCGCCGCTCCTGGTTCTCATTGTATTTAATGACTCGTCTCTGCTCCTCTGCTCCTGGTTCTCATTGTATTTAATGACTCGCCTCTGCTCCTCCGCTCCTGGTTCTCATTGTATTTAATGACTCGTCTCTGCTCCTCCGCTCCTGGTTCTCATTGTATTTAATAACTCGTCTCTGCACCTCTACTCCTGGTTCTCATTGTATTTAATGACTCGTCTTTGCTCCTCAGCTCCTGGTTCTCATTGTATTTAATGACTGGCCTCCGCACCTCCGCTCCTGGTTCTCATTGTATTTAATGACTCGCCTCTGCTCCGCCGCTCCTGGTTCTCATTGTATATAATGACTCGCCTCTGCTCCTCCGCTCCTGGATCTATGACTCGTCTCTGCTTCGCCGCTCCTGGTTCTCATTGTATTTAATGACTCGCCTCTGCTCCGCCGCTCCTGGTTCTATGACTCGTCTCTGCTCCGCCGCTCCTGGTTCTCATTGTATTTAATGACTCGCCTCTGCTCCTCTGCTCCTGGTTCTCATTGTATTTAATGACTCGCCTCTGCTCCTCCGCTCCTGGTTCTCATTGTATTTAATGACGCGTCTCTGCTCCTCCGCTCCTGGTTCTCATTGTATTTATTGACTCATCTCTGCTCCTCCACTCCTTGTTCTCATTGTATTTAATGACTCGCCTCTGCTCCTCCGCTCCTGGTTCTCATTGTATTTAATGACTTGCCTCTGCATCTCCGCTCCTGGTTCTCATTGTATTTCATGACTCGCCTCTGCTCCTGGTTCTCATTGTATTTAATGACTCACCTCTGATTCTCCGCTCCTGCTTCTCATTGTATTTAATGACGCGTCTCTGCTCCTCTGCTCCTGGTTCTCATTGTATTTAATGACTCGCCTCTGCTCCTCCTCTCCAGGTTCTCATTGTATTTAATGACTCGCCTCTGCTCCTCCGCTCCTGGTTCTCATTGTATTTCATGACTCGCCTCTGCTCCTGGTTCTCATTGTATTTAATGACTCGCCTCTGCTCCTCCGCTCCTGGTTCTCATTGTATTTCATGACTCGCCTCTGCTCCTCTGCTCCTGGTACTCATTGTATTTAATGACTCGCCTCTGCTCCTCCGCTCCTGGTTCTCATTGCATTTAATGACGCGTCTCTGCTCCTCCACTCCTGGTTCTCATTGTATTTAATGACTCGCCTCTGCTCCTCCGCTCCTGGTTCTCATTGTATTTATTGACTCATCTCTGCTCCTCCGCTCCTGGTTCTCATTGTATTTAATGACTTGTCTCTGCTCCTCGTTCTCATTGTATTTAATGACTCACCTCTGCTTCTCCGCTCCTGGTTCTGATTGTACTTAGTGACTCGTCTCTGCTCCTCCGCTCCTGGTTCTCATTGTATTTAATGACTCGCCTGTGCTCCTCCGCTCCTGGTTCTCATTGTATTTATTGACTCGTCTCTGCTCCTCCGCTCCTGGTTCTCATTGTATTTAATGACTCGTCTCTGCTCCTCCGCTCCTGGTTCTCATTGTATTTAATGACTCGCCTCTGCTCCTCCGCTCCTGGTTCTCATTGTATTTAATGACTCGCCTCTACTCTGACGCTCCTGGTTCTATGACTCGTCTCTGCTCCTCCGCTCCTGGTTCTCATTGTATTTAATGACTTGCCTCTGCTCCGACGCTCCTGGTTCTCATTGTATTTCATGACTCGCCTCTGCTCCGATGCTCCTGGTTCTATGACTCGTCTCTGCTCCTCCGCTCCTGGTTCTCATTGTATTTAATGACTCTCCTCTGCTGCTCCGGTCCTGGTTCTCATTGTCTTTAAAGACTTGCCTCTGCTCCGCCGCTCCTGGTTCTCATTGTATTTAATGACTCGTCTCTGCTCCTCTGCTCCTGGTTCTCATTGTATTTAATGACTCGCCTCTGCTCCTCCACTCCTGGTTCTCATTGTATTTATTGACTCGTCTCTGCTCCTCCGTTCCTGGTTCTCATTGTATTTAATGACTTCTCTCTGCTCCTCCGCTCCTGGTTCTCATTGTATTTAATGACTCGCTTCTGCTCCTCCGCTCCTGGTTCTCATTGTATTTAATGACTCAACTCTGCTCTTCTGCTCCTGGTTCTCATTGTATTTAATGACTCGCCTCTGCTCCTCCTCTCCAGGTTCTCATTGTATTTAATGACTCGCCTCTGCTCCTCCGCTCCTGGTTCTCATTGTATTTCATGACTCGCCTCTGCTCCTGGTTCTCATTGTATTTAATGACTCGCCTCTGCTCCTCCGCTCCTGGTTCTCATTGTATTTCATGACTCGCCTCTGCTCCTCTGCTCCTGGTACTCATTGTATTTAATGACTCGCCTCTGCTCCTCCGCTCCTGGTTCTCATTGCATTTAATGACGCGTCTCTGCTCCTCCACTCCTGGTTCTCATTGTATTTAATGACTCGCCTCTGCTCCTCCGCTCCTGGTTCTCATTGTATTTATTGACTCATCTCTGCTCCTCCGCTCCTGGTTCTCATTGTATTTAATGACTTGTCTCTGCTCCTCGTTCTCATTGTATTTAATGACTCACCTCTGCTTCTCCGCTCCTGGTTCTGATTGTACTTAGTGACTCGTCTCTGCTCCTCCGCTGCTGGTTCTCATTGTATTTAATGACTCGCCTGTGCTCCTCCGCTCCTGGTTCTCATTGTATTTATTGACTCGTCTCTGCTCCTCCGCTCCTGGTTCTCATTGTATTTAATGACTCGTCTCTGCTCCTCCGCTCCTGGTTCTCATTGTATTTAATGACTCGCCTCTGCTCCTCCGCTCCTGGTTCTCATTGTATTTAATGACTCGCCTCTACTCTGACGCTCCTGGTTCTATGACTCGTCTCTGCTCCTCCGCTCCTGGTTCTCATTGTATTTAATGACTTGCCTCTGCTCCGACGCTCCTGGTTCTCATTGTATTTCATGACTCGCCTCTGCTCCGACGCTCCTGGTTCTATGACTCGTCTCTGCTCCTCCGCTCCTGGTTCTCATTGTCTTTAAAGACTTGCCTCTGCTCCGCCGCTCCTGGTTCTCATTGTATTTAATGACTCGTCTCTGCTCCTCTGCTCCTGGTTCTCATTGTATTTAATGACTCGCCTCTGCTCCTCCACTCCTGGTTCTCATTGTATTTAATGACTCGTCTCTGCTCCTCCGCTCCTGGTTCTCATTGTATTTAATGACTTCTCTCTGCTCCTCCGCTCCTGGTTCTCATTGTATTTAATGACTCGCTTCTGCTCCTCCGCTCCTGGTTCTCATTGTATTTAATGACTCAACTCTGCTCTTCTGCTCCTGGTTCTCATTGTATTTAATGACTCGCCTCTGCTCTTTCGCTCCTGGTTCTCATTGTATTTAATGACTCGCCTCTGCTCCTCCGCTCCTTGTTCTCATTGTATTTAATGACGCGTCTCTGCTCCTCCGCTCCTCCGCTCCTGGTTCTCATAGTATTTAATGACTCGCCTCTGCTCCTCTGCTCCTGGTTCTCATTGTATTTAATGACTCGTCTCTGCTCCTCCACTCCTGGTTCTCATTGTATTTAATGACTCGTCTCTGCTCCTCCGCTCCTGGTTCTCATGGTATTTAATGACTCGCCTCTGCTCCTCTGTTCCTGGTTCTCATTGTATTTAATGACTCACCTGTGCTCCTCCACTCCTGGTTCTCATTGTATTTAATGACTCGCCTGTGCTCCTCCACTCCTGGTTGTCATTGTATTTAATGACTTGTCTCTGATCCTCCGCTCCTGGTTCTCATTGTATTTAATGACTCGCCTCTGGTCCTCTGCTCCTGGTTCTCATTGTATTTAATGAATCGCCTCTGTTCCTCCGCTCCTGATTCTCATTGTATTAAATGACTTGTCTCTGCTCCTCCGCTCCTGGTTCTCATTGAATTTGATGACTCGTCTCTGCTCCTCCGCTCCTGGTTCTCATTGTATTTGATGACTCATCTCTGCTCCTCCGCTCCTGATTCTCATTGTATTTAATGACTTGTCTCTGCTCGTCCGCTCCTGGTTCTCATTGTATTTAATGACTCGCCTCTGCGCCTCCGCTCCTGGTTCTCATTGTATTTAATGACTCCTTTCTGCTCCTCCGCTCCTGGTTCTCATTGTATTTAATGACTCGTCTCTGCTCCTCCGCTCCTGGTTCTCATTGTATTTAATGACTCGCCTCCGCTCCTGGTTCTCATTGTATTTAATGACTCGTCTCTGCTCCTCCGCTCCTGGTTCTCATTGTATTTAATGACTCGCCTCTGCTCCTCCGCTCCTGGTTCTCATTGTATTTAATCACTCGTCCATGCTCGTCCGCTCCTGGTTCTCATTGTATTTAATGACTCGACTCTGCTCGCCCGCTCCTGGTTCATTGTATTTAATGACTCGCCTCTGCTCCTCTGCTCCAGGTTCTCATTGTATTTAATGACTCACATCAGCTTCTCCGCTCCTGGTTCTCATTGTATTTAATGACGCGTCTCTGCTCCTCCGCTCCTGGTTCTCATTGTATTTGATGACTCGTCTCTGCTCCTGCGCTCCTGGTTCTCATTGTATTTAATGACTCGCTCCTGGTCTCATTGTATTTAATGACAGGTCTCTGCTCCTCCGCTTCTGGTTCTCATTGTATTTAATGACTCACCTCTGCTCCTCTGCTCCTGGTTCTCATTGTATTTAATGACTCGTCTCTACTCCTCCGCTCCTGGTTCTCATTGTATTTAATGACTCACCTCTGCTCCTCCGCTCCTGGTTCTCATTGTATTTAAAGACTTGCCTCTGCTCCTCCGCTCCTGGTTCTCATTGTATTTAATGACTCGCCTCTGCTCCTCCGCTCCTGGTTCTCATTGTATTTAATGACTCGCCTCTGCTCCTCCGCTCCTGGTTCTCATTGTATTTAATGACTCACCTCTGCTCCTCTGCTCCTGGTTCTCATGGTATTTAATGACTCGTCTCTGCTCCTCCGCTCCTGGTTCTCATTGTATTTAATGACTCGCCTCTGCTCCTCCGCTCCTGGTTCTCATTGTATTTAATGACTTGTTTCTGCTCCTCCGCTCCTGGTTCTCATTGTATTTAATGACGCGTCTCTGCTTCTCCGCTCCTGGTTCTCATTGTATTTAGTGACTCGCCTCTGCTCCTCCGCTCCTGGTTCTCATTGTATTTAATGACTCGTCTCTGCTCCTGGTTCTCATGGTATTTAATGACTCGCCTCTGCTCCTCCGCTCCTGGTTCTCATTGTATTTAATGACGCGTCTCTGCTCCTCCGCTCCTCCGCTCCTCCGCTCCTCGTTCTCATTGTATTTAATGACTCACCTCTGCTTCTCCGCTCCTGGTTCTGATTGTATTTAATGACTCGTCTCTACTCCTCCGCTCCTGGTTCTCATTGTATTTAATGACTCGTCTCTGCTCCTCCGCTCCTGGTTCTCATTGAATTTGATGACTCGCTTCTGCTCCTCTGCTCCTGGTTCTCATTGTATTTGATGACTCATCTCTGCTCCTCCGCTCCTGGTTCTCATTGTATTTAATGACTCGTCTCTGCTCCTCCGCGCCTAGTTCTCATTGTATTTGATGACTCATCTCTGCTCCTCCGCTCCTGGTTCTCATTGTATTTAATGACTCGCCTCTGCTCCTCCGCTCCTGGTTCTCATTGTATTTAATGACTCGTTTCTGCTCCTCCGCTCCTGGTTCTCATTGTATTTAATGACTCGTCTCTGCTCCTCTGCTCCTGGTTCTCATTGTATTTATTGACTCGCCTCTGCTCCTCCGCTCCTGCTTCTCATTGTATTTTATGACTCGCCTCTGCTCCTCCGCTCCTGGTTCTCATTGTATTTATTGACTCACCTCTGCTCCTCCGCTACTGCTTCTCATTGTATTTATTGACTCGTCTCTGCTCCTCCGCTCCTGGTTCTCATTGAATTTGATGACTCGCCTCTGCTCCTCTGCTCCTGGTTCTCATTGTATTTGATGACTCATCTCTGCTCCTCCGCTCCTGGTTCTCATTGTATTTAATGACTCGCCTCTGCTCCTCCGCTCCTGGTTCTCATTGTATTTAATGACTTGTTTCTGCTCCTCCGCTCCTGGTTCTCATTGTATTTAATGAATCGTCTCTGCTCCTCTGCTCCTGGTTCTCATGGTATTTAATGACTCGCCTCTGCTCCTCCGCTCCTGGTTCTCATTGTATTTAATGACGCGTCTCTGCTCCTCCGCTCCTCGTTCTCATTGTATTTAATGACTCACCTCTGCTTCTCCGCTCCTGGTTCTGATTGTATTTAATGACTCGTCTCTACTTCTCCGCTCCTGGTTCTCATTGTACTTAATGACTCGTCTCTGCTCCTCCCCTCCTGGTTCTCATTGAATTTGATGACTCGCCTCTGCTCCTCTGCTCCTGGTTCTCATTGTATTTGATGACTCATCTCTGCTCCTCCGCTCCTGGTTCTCATTGTATTTAATGACTCGTCTCTGCTCCTCCTCGCCTGGTTCTCATTGTATTTGATGACTCATCTCTGCTCCTCCGCTCCTGTTTCTCATTGTACTTAATGACTCGCCTCTGCTCCTCCGCTCCTGGTTCTCATTGTATTTAATGACTTGTTTCTGCTCCTCCGCTCCTGGTTCTCATTGCATTTAATGACTCGTCTCTGCTCCTCTGCTCCTGGTTCTCATTGTATTTATTGACTCGCCTCTGCTCCTCCGCTCCTGCTTCTCATTGTATTTTTTGACTCGCCTCTGCTCCTGGTTCTCATTGTATTTATTGACTCGCCTCTGCTCCTCCGCTAACACTTCTCATTGTATTTATTGACTCGTCTCTGCTCCTCCGCTCCTGGTTCTCATTGAATTTGATGACTCACCTCTGCTCCTCTGCTCCTGGTTCTCATTGTATTTGATGACTCATCTCTGCTCCTCCGCTCCTGGTTCTCAATGTATTTAATGACTCGTCTCTGCTCCTCCGCTCCTGGTTCTCATTGTATTTGATGACTCGCCTCTGCTCCTCCGCTCCTGGTTCTCATTGTATTTAATGACTTGTTTCTGCTCCTCCGCTCCTGGTTCTCATTGTATTTAATGAATCGTCTCTGCTCCTCTGCTCCTGGTTCTCATTGTATTTATTGACTCGCCTCTGCTCCTCCGCTCCTGGTTCTCATTGTAATTATTGACTCGCCTCTGCTCCTCCGCTCCTGTTTCTCATTGTATTTAAAGACTCGCCTCTGCTCCTCTGCTCCTGGTTCTCATTGTATTTAATGACTCGCCTCTGCTCCTACGCTCCTGGTTCTCATTGTATTTAATGACTCGTCTCTGCTCCTCCGCTCCTGGTTCTCATTGTATTTAATGACTCGCCTCTGCTCCTCCGCTCCTGGTTCTCATTGTATTTAATGACTTGTTTCTGCTCCTCCGCTCCTGGTTCTCATTGTATTTAATGACGCGTCTCTGCTCCTCCGCTCCTGGTTCTCATTGTATTTAGTGACTCGCCTCTGCTCCTCCGCTCCTGGTTCTCATTGTATTTAATGACTCGTCTCTGCTCCTGGTTCTCATGGTATTTAATGACTCGCCTCTGCTCCTCCGCTCCTGGTTCTCATTGTATTTAATGACGCGTCTCTGCTCCTCCGCTCCTCGTTCTCATTGTATTTAATGACTCACCTCTGCTTCTCCGCTCCTGGTTCTGATTGTATTTAATGACTCGTCTCTACTCCTCCGCTCCTGGTTCTCATTGTATTTAATGACTCGTCTCTGCTCCTCCGCTCCTGGTTCTCATTGAATTTGATGACTCGCCTCTGCTCCTCTGCTCCTGGTTCTCATTGTATTTGATGACTCATCTCTGCTTCTCCGCTCCTGGTTCTCATTGTATTTAATGACTCGTCTCTGCTCCTCCGCGCCTAGTTCTCATTGTATTTGATGACTCATCTCTGCTCCTCCGCTCCTGGTTCTCATTGTATTTAATGACTCGCCTCTGCTCCTCCGCTCCTGGTTCTCATTGTATTTAATGACTCGCCTCTGCTCCTCCGCTCCTGGTTCTCATTGTATTTCATGACTCGCCTCTGCTCCTCTGCTCCTGGTCCTCATTGTATTTAATGACTCGCCTCTGCTCCTCCGCTCCTGGTTCTCATTGCATTTAATGACGCGTCTCTGCTCCTCCACTCCTGGTTCTCATTGTATTTAATGACTCGCCTCTGCTCCTCCGCTCCTGGTTCTCATTGTATTTATTGACTCATCTCTGCTCCTCCGCTCCTGGTTCTCATTGTATTTAATGACGTGTCTCTGCTCCTCTGCTCCTCGTTCTCATTGTATTTAATGACTCGCCTCTGCTCCTCCGCTCCTGGTTCTCATTGTATTTAATGACTCGCCTCTACTCTGACGCTCCTGGTTCTATGACTCGTCTCTGCTCCTCCGCTCCTGGTTCTCATTGTATTTAATGACTTGCCTCTGCTCCGACGCTCCTGGTTCTCATTGTATTTCATGACTCTCCTCTGCTCCTCCGCTCCTGGTTCTATGACTCGTCTCTGCTCCTCCGCTCCTGGTTCTCATTGTATTTAATGACTCACCTCTGCTGCTCCGCTCCTGGTTCTCATTGTATTTAATGACTCGCCTCTGCTCCAACGCTCCTGGTTCTATGACTCGTCTCTACTCCTCCGCTCCTGCTTCTCAGTGTATTTAATGACTCGCCTCTGCTCCTCTAATCCTGGTTCTCATTGCATTTAAAGACTTGCCTCTGCTCCGCCGCTCCTGGTTCTCATTGTATTTAATGACTCGTCTCTGCTCCTCTGCTCCTGGTTCTCATTGTATTTAATGACTCGCCTCTGCTCCTCCGCTCCTGGTTCTCATTGTATTTAATGACTCGTCTCTGCTCCTCCGCTCCTGGTTCTCATTGTATTTAATGACTTCTCTCTGCTCCTCCGCTCCTGGTTCTCATTGTATTTAATGACTCGCTTCTGCTCCTCCGCTCCTGGTTCTCATTGTATTTAATGACTCAACTCTGCTCTTCTGCTCCTGGTTCTCATTGTATTTAATGACTCGCCTCTGCTCCTTCGCTCCTGGTTCTCATTGTATTTAATGACTCGCCTCTGCTCCTCCGCTCCTTGTTCTCATTGTATTTAATGACGCGTCTCTGCTCCTCCGCTCCTCCGCTCCTGGTTCTCATAGTATTTAATGACTCGCCTCTGCTCCTCTGCTCCTGGTTCTCATTGTATTTAATGACTCGTCTCTGCTCCTCCACTCCTGGTTCTCATTGTATTTAATGACTCGTCTCTGCTCCTCCGCTCCTGGTTCTCATGGTATTTAATGACTCGCTTCTGCTCCTCTGTTCCTGGTTCTCATTGTATTTAATGTCTCGCCTGTGCTCCTCCACTCCTGGTTCTCATTGTATTTAATGACTCGCCTGTGCTCCTCCACTCCTGGTTGTCATTGTATTTAATGACTTGTCTCTGCTCCTCCGCTCCTGGTTCTCATTGTATTTAATGATTTGCCTCTGCTCCTCTGCTCCTGGTTCTCATTGTTTTTAATGACTCGTCTCTGCTCCTCCACTCCTGGTTCTCATTGTATTTAATGACTCGTCTCTGATCCTCCGCTACTGGTTCTCATTGTATTTAATGACTCGCCTCTGCTCCTCTGCTCCTGGTTCTCATTGTATTTAATGACTCGCCTGTGCTCCTCCACTCCTGGTTCTCATTGTATTTAATGACTCGCCTGTGCTCCTCCACTCCTGGTTCTCATTGTATTTAGTGACTTGTCTCTGATCCTCCGCTCCTGGTTCTCATTGTATTTAATGACTCGCCTCTGGTCCTCTGCTCCTGGTTCTCATTGTATTTAATGAATCGCCTCTGCTCCTCCGCTCCTGATTCTCATTCTATTAAATGACTTGTCTCTGCTCCTCCGCTCCTGGTTCTCATTGAATTTGATGACTCGTCTCTGCTCCTCCGCTCCTGGTTCTCATTGTATTTGATGACTCATCTCTGCTCCTCCGCTCCTGATTCTCATTGTATTTAATGACTTGTCTCTGCTCGTCAGCTCCTGGTTCTCATTGTATTTAATGACTCGCCTCTGCGCCTCCGCTCCTGGTTCTCATTGTATTTAATGACTCCTTTCTGCTCCTCCGCTCCTGGTTCTCATTGTATTTAATGACTCGTCTCTGCTCCTCCGCTCCTGGTTCTCATTGTATTTAATGACTCGCCTCCGCTCCTGGTTCTCATTGTATTTAATCACTCGTCCATGCTCGTCCGCTCCTGGTTCTCATTGTATTTAATGACTCGACTCTGCTCGCCCGCTCCTGGTTCATTGTATTTAATGACTCGCCTCTGCTCCTCTGCTCCAGGTTCTCATTGTATTTAATGACTCACATCAGCTTCTCCGCTCCTGGTTGTCATTGTATTTAATGACTCGCCTGTGCTCCTCCTCTCCTGGTTCTCATTGTACTTAATGACTCGTCTCTGCTCCTCCGCTCCTGGTTCTCATTGAATTTGATGACTCGCCTCTGCTCCTCTGCTCCTGGTTCTCATTGTATTTGATGACTCATCTCTGCTCCTCCGCTCCTGGTTCTCATTGTATTTAATGACTCGTCTCTGCTCCTCCTCGCCTGGTTCTCATTGTATTTGATGACTCATCTCTGCTCCTCCGCTCCTGTTTCTCATTGTATTTAATGACTTGTTTCTGCTCCTCCGCTCCTGGTTCTCATTGCATTTAATGACTCGTCTCTACTCCTCTGCTCCTGGTTCTCATTGTATTTATTGACTCGCCTCTGCTCCTCCGTTCCTGCTTCTCATTGTATTTTTTGACTCGCCTCTGCTCCTGGTTCTCATTGTATTTATTGACTCACCTCTGCTCCTCCGCTAACACTTCTCATTGTATTTATTGACTCGTCTCTGCTCCTCCGCTCCTGGTTCTCATTGAATTTGATGACTCACCTCTGCTCCTCTGCTCCTGGTTCTCATTGTATTTGATGACTCATCTCTGCTCCTCCGCTCCTGGTTCTCATTGTATTTAATGACTCGTCTCTGCTCCTCCGCTCCTGGTTCTCATTGTATTTGATGACTCGCCTCTGCTCCTCCGCTCCTGGTTCTCATTGTATTTAATGACTTGTTTCTGCTCCTCCGCTCCTGGTTCTCATTGTATTTAATGAATCGTCTCTGCTCCTCTGCTCCTGGTTCTCATTGTATTTATTGACTCGCCTCTGCTCCTCCGCTCCTGGTTCTCATTGTATTTATTGACTCGCCTCTGCTCCTCCGCTCCTGTTTCTCATTGTATTTAAAGACTCGCCTCTGCTCCTGGTTCTCATTGTATTTAATGACTCGCCTCTGCTCCTACGCTCCTGGTTCTCATTGTATTTAATGACTCGTCTCTGCTCCTCCGCTCCTGGTTCTCATTGTATTTAATGACTTGCCTCTGCTCCTCCGCTCCTGGTTCTCATTGTATTTAATGACTTGTTTCTGCTCCTCCGCTCCTGGTTCTCATTGTATTTAATGACGCGTCTCTGCTCCTCCGCTCCTGGTTCTCATTGTATTTAGTGACTCGCCTCTGCTCCTCCGCTCCTGGTTCTCATTGTATTTAATGACTCGTCTCTGCTCCTGGTTCTCATGGTATTTAATGACTCGCCTCTGCTCCTCCGCTCCTGGTTCTCATTGTATTTAATGACGCGTCTCTGCTCCTCCGCTCCTCGTTCTCATTGTATTTAATGACTCACCTCTGCTTCTCCGCTCCTGGTTCTGATTGTATTTAATGACTCGTCTCTACTCCTCCGCTCCTGGTTCTCATTGTATTTAATGACTCGTCTCTGCTCCTCCGCTCCTGGTTCTCATTGAATTTGATGACTCGCCTCTGCTCCTCTGCTCCTGGTTCTCATTGTATTTGATGACTCATCTCTGCTCCTCCACTCCTGGTTCTCATTGTATTTAATGACTCGTCTCTGCTCCTCCGCGCCTAGTTCTCATTGTATTTGATGACTCATCTCTGCTCCTCCGCTCCTGGTTCTCATTGTATTTAATGACTCGCCTCTGCTCCTCCGCTCCTGGTTCTCATTGTATTTAATGACTCGCCTCTGCTCCTCCGCTCCTGGTTCTCATTGTATTTCATGACTCGCCTCTGCTCCTCTGCTCCTGGTCCTCATTGTATTTAATGACTCGCCTCTGCTCCTCCGCTCCTGGTTCTCATTGCATTTAATGACGCGTCTCTGCTCCTCCACTCCTGGTTCTCATTGTATTTAATGACTCTCCTCTGCTCCTCCGCTCCTGGTTCTCATTGTATTTATTGACTCATCTCTGCTCCTCCGCTCCTGGTTCTCATTGTATTTAATGACGTGTCTCTGCTCCTCTGCTCCTCGTTCTCATTGTATTTAATGACTCACCTCTGCTTCTCCGCTCCTGGTTCTGATTGTACTTAGTGACTCGTCTCTGCTCCTCCGCTCCTGGTTCTCATTTTATTTAATGACTCGCCTGTGCTCCTCCGCTCCTGGTTCTCATTGTATTTATTGACTCGTCTCTGCTCCTCCGCTCCTGGTTCTCATTGTATTTAATGACTCGTCTCTGCTCCTCCGCTCCTGGTTCTCATTGTATTTAATGACTCGCCTCTGCTCCTCCGCTCCTGGTTCTCATTGTATTTAATGACTCGCCTCTACTCTGACGCTCCTGGTTCTATGACTCGTCTCTGCTCCTCCGCTCCTGGTTCTCATTGTATTTAATGACTTGCCTCTGCTCCGACGCTCCTGGTTCTCATTGTATTTCATGACTCGCCTCTGCTCCGACGCTCCTGGTTCTATGACTCGTCTCTGCTCCTCCGCTCCTGGTTCTCATTGTATTTAATGACTCACCTCTGCTGCTCTGCTCCTGGTTCTCATTGTATTTAATGACTCGCCTCTGCTCCGACGCTCCTGGTTCTATGACTCGTCTCTACTCCTCCCCTCCTGCTTCTCAGTGTATTTAATGACTCGCCTCTGCTCCTCTAATCCTGGTTCTCATTGCATTTAAAGACTTGCCTCTGCTCCACCGCTCCTGGTTCTCATTGTATTTAATGACTCGTCTCTGCTCCTCTGCTCCTGGTTCTCATTGTATTTAATGACTCGCCTCTGCTCCTCCGCTCCTGGTTCTCATTGTATTTAATGACTCGTCTCTGCTCCTCCGCTTCTGGTTCTCATTGTATTTAATGACTTCTCTCTGCTCCTCCGCTCCTGGTTCTCATTGTATTTAATGACTCGCTTCTGCTCCTCCGCTCCTGGTTCTCATTGTATTTAATGACTCAACTCTGCTCTTCTGCTCCTGGTTCTCATTGTATTTAATGACTCGCCTCTGCTCCTTCGCTCCTGGTTCTCATTGTATTTAATGACTCGCCTCTGCTCCTCCGCTCCTTGTTCTCATTGTATTTAATGACGCGTCTCTGCTCCTCCGCTCCTCCGCTCCTGGTTCTCATAGTATTTAATGACTCGCCTCTGCTCCTCTGCTCCTGGTTCTCATTGTATTTAATGACTCGTCTCTGCTCCTCCACTCCTGGTTCTCATTGTATTTAATGACTCGTCTCTGCTCCTCCGCTCCTGGTTCTCATGGTATTTAATGACTCGCTTCTGCTCCTCTGTTCCTGGTTCTCATTGTATTTAATGACTCGCCTGTGCTCCTCCACTCCTGGTTCTCATTGTATTTAATGACTCGCCTGTGCTCCTCCACTCCTGGTTGTCATTGTATTTAATGACTTGTCTCTGCTCCTCCGCTCCTGGTTCTCATTGTATTTAATGACTCGCCTCTGCTCCTCTGCTCCTGGTTCTCATTGTATTTAATGACTCGTCTCTGCTCCTCCACTCCTGGTTCTCATTGTATTTAATGACTCGTCTCTTATCCTCCGCTACTGGTTCTCATTGTATTTAATGACTCGCCTCTGCTCCTCTGCTCCTGGTTCTCATTGTATTTAATGACTCGCCTGTGCTCCTCCACTCCTGGTTCTCATTGTATTTAATGACTCGCCTGTGCTCCTCCACTCCTGGTTCTCATTGTATTTAGTGACTTGTCTCTGATCCTCCGCTCCTGGTTCTCATTGTATTTAATGACTCGCCTCTGGTCCTCTGCTCCTGGTTCTCATTGTATTTAATGAATCGCCTCTGCTCCTCCGCTCCTGATTCTCATTCTATTAAATGACTTGTCTCTGCTCCTCCGCTCCTGGTTCTCATTGAATTTGATGACTCGTCTCTGCTCCTCCGCTCCTGGTTCTCATTGTATTTGATGACTCATCTCTGCTCCTCCGCTCCTGATTCTCATTGTATTTAATGACTTGTCTCTGCTCGTCAGCTCCTGGTTCTCATTGTATTTAATGACTCGCCTCTGCGCCTCCGCTCCTGGTTCTCATTGTATTTAATGACTCCTTTCTGCTCCTCCGCTCCTGGTTCTCATTGTATTTAATGACTCGTCTCTGTTCCTCCGCTCCTGGTTCTCATTGTATTTAATGACTCGCCTCCGCTCCTGGTTCTCATTGTATTTAATGACTTGCCTCTGCTCCGACGCTCCTGGTTCTCATTGTATTTCATGACTCGCCTCTGCTCCGACGCTCCTGGTTCTATGACTCGTCTCTGCTCCTCCGCTCCTGGTTCTCATTGTATTTAATGACTCACCTCTGCTGCTCTGCTCCTGGTTCTCATTGTATTTAATGACTCGCCTCTGCTCCGACGCTCCTGGTTCTATGACTCGTCTCTACTCCTCCCCTCCTGCTTCTCAGTGTATTTAATGACTCGCCTCTGCTCCTCTAATCCTGGTTCTCATTGCATTTAAAGACTTGCCTCTGCTCCACCGCTCCTGGTTCTCATTGTATTTAATGACTCGTCTCTGCTCCTCTGCTCCTGGTTCTCATTGTATTTAATGACTCGCCTCTGCTCCTCCGCTCCTGGTTCTCATTGTATTTAATGACTCGTCTCTGCTCCTCCGCTTCTGGTTCTCATTGTATTTAATGACTTCTCTCTGCTCCTCCGCTCCTGGTTCTCATTGTATTTAATGACTCGCTTCTGCTCCTCCGCTCCTGGTTCTCATTGTATTTAATGACTCAACTCTGCTCTTCTGCTCCTGGTTCTCATTGTATTTAATGACTCGCCTCTGCTCCTTCGCTCCTGGTTCTCATTGTATTTAATGACTCGCCTCTGCTCCTCCGCTCCTTGTTCTCATTGTATTTAATGACGCGTCTCTGCTCCTCCGCTCCTCCGCTCCTGGTTCTCATAGTATTTAATGACTCGCCTCTGCTCCTCTGCTCCTGGTTCTCATTGTATTTAATGACTCGTCTCTGCTCCTCCACTCCTGGTTCTCATTGTATTTAATGACTCGTCTCTGCTCCTCCGCTCCTGGTTCTCATGGTATTTAATGACTCGCTTCTGCTCCTCTGTTCCTGGTTCTCATTGTATTTAATGACTCGCCTGTGCTCCTCCACTCCTGGTTCTCATTGTATTTAATGACTCGCCTGTGCTCCTCCACTCCTGGTTGTCATTGTATTTAATGACTTGTCTCTGCTCCTCCGCTCCTGGTTCTCATTGTATTTAATGACTCGCCTCTGCTCCTCTGCTCCTGGTTCTCATTGTATTTAATGACTCGTCTCTGCTCCTCCACTCCTGGTTCTCATTGTATTTAATGACTCGTCTCTTATCCTCCGCTACTGGTTCTCATTGTATTTAATGACTCGCCTCTGCTCCTCTGCTCCTGGTTCTCATTGTATTTAATGACTCGCCTGTGCTCCTCCACTCCTGGTTCTCATTGTATTTAATGACTCGCCTGTGCTCCTCCACTCCTGGTTCTCATTGTATTTAGTGACTTGTCTCTGATCCTCCGCTCCTGGTTCTCATTGTATTTAATGACTCGCCTCTGGTCCTCTGCTCCTGGTTCTCATTGTATTTAATGAATCGCCTCTGCTCCTCCGCTCCTGATTCTCATTCTATTAAATGACTTGTCTCTGCTCCTCCGCTCCTGGTTCTCATTGAATTTGATGACTCGTCTCTGCTCCTCCGCTCCTGGTTCTCATTGTATTTGATGACTCATCTCTGCTCCTCCGCTCCTGATTCTCATTGTATTTAATGACTTGTCTCTGCTCGTCAGCTCCTGGTTCTCATTGTATTTAATGACTTGCCTCTGCGCCTCCGCTCCTGGTTCTCATTGTATTTAATGACTCCTTTCTGCTCCTCCGCTCCTGGTTCTCATTGTATTTAATGACTCGTCTCTGTTCCTCCGCTCCTGGTTCTCATTGTATTTAATGACTCGCCTCCGCTCCTGGTTCTCATTGTATTTAATCACTCGTCCATGCTCGTCCGCTCCTGGTTCTCATTGTATTTAATGACTCGACTCTGCTCGCCCGCTCCTGGTTCATTGTATTTAATGACTCGCCTCTGCTCCTCTGCTCCAGGTTCTCATTGTATTTAATGACTCACATCAGCTTCTCCGCTCCTGGTTCTCATTGTATTTAATGACTCGTCTCTACTTCTCCGCTCCTGGTTCTCATTGTACTTAATGACTCGTCTCTGCTCCTCCGCTCCTGGTTCTCATTGAATTTGATGACTCGCCTCTGCTCCTGGTTCTCATTGTATTTGATGACTCATCTCTGCTCCTCCGCTCCTGGTTCTCATTGTATTTGATGACTCATCTCTGCTCCTCCGCTCCTGGTTCTCATTGTATTTAATGACTCGTCTCTACTCCTCCGCGCCTAGTTCTCATTGTATTTGATGACTCATCTCTGCTCCTCCGCTCCTGGTTCTCATTGTATTTAATGACTCGTCTCTGCTCCTCCGCTCCTGGTTCTCATTGTATTTGATGACTCGCCTCTGCTCCTCCGTACTGGTTCTCATTGTATTTAATGACTTGTTTCTGCTCCTCCGCTCCTGGTTCTCATTGTATTTAATGAATCGTCTCTGCTCCTCTGCTCCTGGTTCTCATTGTATTTATTGACTCGCCTCTGCTCCTCCGCTCCTGGTTCTCATTGTATTTATTGACTCGCCTCTGCTCCTCCGCTCCTGTTTCTCATTGTATTTAAAGACTCGCCTCTGCTCCTGGTTCTCATTGTATTTAATGACTCGCCTCTGCTCCTACGCTCCTGGTTCTCATTGTATTTAATGACTCGTCTCTGCTCCTCCGCTCCTGGTTCTCATTGTATTTAATGACTCGCCTCTGCTCCTCCGCTCCTGGTTCTCATTGTATTTAATGACTTGTTTCTGCTCCTCCGCTCCTGGTTCTCATTGTATTTAATGACGCGTCTCTGCTCCTCCGCTCCTGGTTCTCATTGTATTTAGTGACTCGCCTCTGCTCCTCCGCTCCTGGTTCTCATTGTATTTAATGACTCGTCTCTGCTCCTGGTTCTCATGGTATTTAATGACTCGCCTCTGCTCCTCCGCTCCTGGTTCTCATTGTATTTAATGACGCGTCTCTGCTCCTCCGCTCCTCGTTCTCATTGTATTTAATGACTCACCTCTGCTTCTCCGCTCCTGGTTCTGATTGTATTTAATGACTCGTCTCTACTCCTCCGCTCCTGGTTCTCATTGTATTTAATGACTCGTCTCTGCTCCTCCGCTCCTGGTTCTCATTGAATTTGATGACTCGCCTCTGCTCCTCTGCTCCTGGTTCTCATTGTATTTGATGACTCATCTCTGCTCCTCCGCTCCTGGTTCTCATTGTATTTAATGACTCGTCT
Organism: Pleurodeles waltl; assembly: GCF_031143425.1. Classification (NCBI taxonomy): domain Eukaryota; kingdom Metazoa; phylum Chordata; class Amphibia; order Caudata; family Salamandridae; genus Pleurodeles; species Pleurodeles waltl. Next base: position 1,343,499 of record NW_027150398.1, on the reverse strand, counting down.
CTGCTCCTCCGCGCCTAGTTCTCATTGTATTTGATGACTCATCTCTGCTCCTCCGCTCCTGGTTCTCATTGTATTTAATGACTCGCCTCTGCTCCTCCGCTCCTGGTTCTCATTGTATTTAATGACTCGCCTCTGCTCCTCCGCTCCTGGTTCTCATTGTATTTCATGACTCGCCTCTGCTCCTCTGCTCCTGGTCCTCATTGTATTTAATGACTCGCCTCTGCTCCTCCGCTCCTGGTTCTCATTGCATTTAATGACGCGTCTCTGCTCCTCCACTCCTGGTTCTCATTGTATTTAATGACTCGCCTCTGCTCCTCCGCTCCTGGTTCTCATTGTATTTATTGACTCATCTCTGCTCCTCCGCTCCTGGTTCTCATTGTATTTAATGACGTGTCTCTGCTCCTCTGCTCCTCGTTCTCATTGTATTTAATGACTCACCTCTGCTTCTCCGCTCCTGGTTCTGATTGTACTTAGTGACTCGTCTCTGCTCCTCCGCTCCTGGTTCTCATTTTATTTAATGACTCGCCTGTGCTCCTCCGCTCCTGGTTCTCATTGTATTTATTGACTCGTCTCTGCTCCTCCGCTCCTGGTTCTCATTGTATTTAATGACTCGTCTCTGCTCCTCCGCTCCTGGTTCTCATTGTATTTAATGACTCGCCTCTGCTCCTCCGCTCCTGGTTCTCATTGTATTTAATGACTCGCCTCTACTCTGACGCTCCTGGTTCTATGACTCGTCTCTGCTCCTCCGCTCCTGGTTCTCATTGTATTTAATGACTTGCCTCTGCTCCGACGCTCCTGGTTCTCATTGTATTTCATGACTCGCCTCTGCTCCGACGCTCCTGGTTCTATGACTCGTCTCTGCTCCTCCGCTCCTGGTTCTCATTGTATTTAATGACTCACCTCTGCTGCTCTGCTCCTGGTTCTCATTGTATTTAATGACTCGCCTCTGCTCCCACGCTCCTGGTTCTATGACTCGTCTCTACTCCTCCGCTCCTGCTTCTCAGTGTATTTAATGACTCGCCTCTGCTCCTCTAATCCTGGTTCTCATTGCATTTAAAGACTTGCCTCTGCTCCGCCGCTCCTGGTTCTCATTGTATTTAATGACTCGTCTCTGCTCCTCTGCTCCTGGTTCTCATTGTATTTAATGACTCGCCTCTGCTCCTCCGCTCCTGGTTCTCATTGTATTTAATGACTCGTATCTGCTCCTCCGCTTCTGGTTCTCATTGTATTTAATGACTTCTCTCTGCTCCTCCGCTCCTGGTTCTCATTGTATTTAATGACTCGCTTCTGCTCCTCCGCTCCTGGTTCTCATTGTATTTAATGACTCAACTCTGCTCTTCTGCTCCTGGTTCTCATTGTATTTAATGACTCGCCTCTGCTCCTTCGCTCCTGGTTCTCATTGTATTTAATGACTCGCCTCTGCTCCTCCGCTCCTTGTTCTCATTGTATTTAATGACGCGTCTCTGCTCCTCCGCTCCTCCGCTCCTGGTTCTCATAGTATTTAATGACTCGCCTCTGCTCCTCTGCTCCTGGTTCTCATTGTATTTAATGACTCGTCTCTGCTCCTCCACTCCTGGTTCTCATTGTATTTAATGACTCGTCTCTGCTCCTCCGCTCCTGGTTCTCATGGTATTTAATGACTCGCTTCTGCTCCTCTGTTCCTGGTTCTCATTGTATTTAATGACTCGCCTGTGCTCCTCCACTCCTGGTTCTCATTGTATTTAATGACTCGCCTGTGCTCCTCCACTCCTGGTTGTCATTGTATTTAATGACTTGTCTCTGCTCCTCCGCTCCTGGTTCTCATTGTATTTAATGACTCGCCTCTGCTCCTCCGCTCCTGGTTCTCATTGTATTTAATGACTCACCTCTGCTCCTCTGCTCCTGGTTCTCATGGTATTTAATGACTCGTCTCTGCTCCTCCGCTCCTGGTTCTCATTGTATTTAATGACTCGCCTCTGCTCCTCCGCTCCTGGTTTTCATTGTATTTAATGACTTGTTTCTGCTCCTCCGCTCCTGGTTCTCATTGTATTTAATGACGCGTCTCTGCTTCTCCGCTCCTGGTTCTCATTGTATTTAGTGACTCGCCTCTGCTCCTCCGCTCCTGGTTCTCATTGTATTTAATGACTCGTCTCTGCTCCTGGTTCTCATGGTATTTAATGACTCGCCTCTGCTCCTCCGCTCCTGGTTCTCATTGTATTTAATGACGCGTCTCTGCTCCTCCGCTCCTCGTTCTCATTGTATTTAATGACTCACCTCTGCTTCTCCGCTCCTGGTTCTGATTGTATTTAATGACTCGTCTCTACTTCTCCGCTCCTGGTTCTCATTGTACTTAATGACTCGTCTCTGCTCCTCCGCTCCTGGTTCTCATTGAATTTGATGACTCGCCTCTGCTCCTCTGCTCCTGGTTCTCATTGTATTTGATGACTCATCTCTGCTCCTCCGCTCCTGGTTCTCATTGTATTTAATGACTCGTCTCTGCTCCTCCGCGCCTGGTTCTCATTGTATTTGATGACTCATCTCTGCTCCTCCGCTCCTGTTTCTCATTGTACTTAATGACTCGCCTCTGCTCCTCCGCTCCTGGTTCTCATTGTATTTAATGACTTGTTTCTGCTCCTCCGCTCCTGGTTCTCATTGTATTTAATGACTCGTCTCTGCTCCTCTGCTCCTGGTTCTCATTGTATTTATTGACTCGCCTCTGCTCCTCCGCTCCTGCTTCTCATTGTATTTTTTGACTCGCCTCTGCTCCTGGTTCTCATTGTATTTATTGACTCGCCTCTGCTCCTCCGCTAACACTTCTCATTGTATTTATTGACTCGTCTCTGCTCCTCCGCTCCTGGTTCTCATTGAATTTGATGACTCACCTCTGCTCCTCTGCTCCTGGTTCTCATTGTATTTGATGACTCATCTCTGCTCCTCCGCTCCTGGTTCTCATTGTATTTAATGACTCGTCTCTGCTCCTCCGCTCCTGGTTCTCATTGTATTTGATGACTCGCCTCTGCTCCTCCGCTCCTGGTTCTCATTGTATTTAATGACTTGTTTCTGCTCCTCCGCTCCTGGTTCTCATTGTATTTAATGAATCGTCTCTGCTCCTCTGCTCCTGGTTCTCATTGTATTTATTGACTCGCCTCTGCTCCTCCGCTCCTGGTTCTCATTGTATTTATTGACTCGCCTCTGCTCCTCCGCTCCTGTTTCTCATTGTATTTAAAGACTCGCCTCTGCTCCTCTGCTCCTGGTTCTCATTGTATTTAATGACTCGCCTCTGCTCCTACGCTCCTGGTTCTCATTGTATTTATTGACTCATCTCTGCTCCTCCACTCCTGGTTCTCATTGTATTTAATGACTCGCCTCTGCTCCTCCGCTCCTGGTTCTCATTGTATTTAATGACTCACCTCTGCTTCTCCGCTCCTGCTTCTCATTGTATTTAATGACGCGTCTCTGCTCCTCTGCTCCTGGTTCTCATTGTATTTAATGACTCGCCTCTGCTCCTCCTCTCCAGGTTCTCATTGTATTTAATGACTCACCACTGCTCCTACGCTCATGGTTCTCATTGTATTTCATGACTCGCCTCTGCTCCTGGTTCTCATTGTATTTCATGACTCGTCTCTGCTCCTCTGCTCCTCGTTCTCATTGTATTTAGTGACTCGCCTCTGCTCCTCCTCTCCTGGTTCTCACTGTATTTAATGACTTGCCTCTGCTTCTCCGCTCCTGGTTCTCATTGTATTTCATGACTCGTCTCTGCTCCTCTGCTCCTCGTTCTCATTGTATTTAATGACTCACCTCTGCTTCTCCGCTCCTGGTTCTGATTGTATTTAGTCACTCGTCGCTGCTCCTCCGCTCCTGGTTCTCATTGTATTTAATGACTCGCCTGTGCTCCTCTGCTCCTGGTTCTCATTGTATTTATTGACTCGTCTCTGCTCCTCCGCTCCTGGTTCTCATTGTATTTAATGACTCGCCGCTGCTCCTCCGCTCCTGGTTCTCATTGTATTTAATGACTCGCCTCTGCTCTGACGCTCCTGGTTCTATGACTCGTCTCTGCTCCTCCGCTCCTGGTTCTCATTGTATTTAATGACTCGCCTCGGCTCCGACGCTCCTGGTTCTCATTGTATTTAATGACTCGCCTCTGCTCCGACACTCCTGGTTCTATGACTCGTCTCTGCTCCTCCGCTCCTGGTTCTCATTGTATTTAATGACTCGCCTCTGCTCCTGGTTCTCATTGTATTTAATGACTCGCCTCTGCTCCTCCGCTCCTGGTTCTCATTGCATTTAATGACGCATCTCTGCTCCTCCACTCCTGGTTCTCATTGTATTTAATGACTCGCCTCTGCTCCTCCGCTCCTGGTTCTCATTGTATTTATTGTCTCATCTGTGCTCCTCCACTCCTGGTTCTCATTGTATTTAATGACTCGCCTCTGCTCCTCCGCTCCTGGTTCTCATTGTATTTAATGACTCACCTCTGCTTCTCCGCTCCTGCTTCTCATTGTATTTAATGACGCGTCTCTGCTCCTCTACTCCTGGTTCTCATTGTATTTAATGACTCGCCTCTGCTCCTCCTCTCCAGGTTCTCATTGTATTTAATGACTCGCCTCTGCTATTCCGCTCCTGGTTCTCATTGTATTTCATGACTCGCCTCTGCTCCTGGTTCTCATTGCATTTCATGACTCGTCTCTGCTCCTCTGCTCCTCGTTCTCATTGTATTTAATGACTCGCCTCTGCTCCTCAGCTCCTGGTTCTCACTGTATTTAATGACTTGCCTCTTCTCCTCCGCTCCTGGTTCTCATTGTATTTCATGACTCGTCTCTGCTCCTCTGCTCCTCGTTCTCATTGTATTTAATGACTCACCTCTGCTTCTCCGCTCCTGGTTCTGATTGTATTTAGTGACTCGTCTCTGCTCCTCCGCTCCTGGTTCTCATTGTATTTAATGACTCGCCTGTGCTACTCCGCTCCTGGTTCTCATTGTATTTATTGACTCGTCTCTGCTCCTCCGCTCCTGGTTCTCATTGTATTTATTGACTCGTCTCTGCTCCTCCGCTCCTGGTTCTCATTGTATTTAATGACTCGCCTCTGCTCCTCCGCTCCTGGTTCTCATTGTATTTAATGACTAGCCTCTGCTCTGACGCTCCTGGTTCTATGACTCGTCTCTGCTCCTCCGCTCCTGGTTCTCATTGTATTTAGTGACTCGCCTCTGCTCAGACGCTCCTGGTTCTCATTGTATTTAATGACTCGCCTCTGCTCCGACGCTCCTGGTTCTATGACTCGTCTCTACTCCTCCGCTCCTGGTTCTCATTGTATTTAATGACTCGCCTCTGCTCCTCCGCTCCTGGCTCTCATTGTATTTAATGACTCGCCTCTGCTCCGATGCTCCTGGTTCTATGACTCGTCTCTACTCCTCCGCTCCTGGTTCTCAGTGTATTTAATGACTCGCCTCTGCTCCTCTGATCCTGGTTCTCATTGTATTTAAAGACTTGCCTCTGCTCCGCCGCTCCTGGTTCTCATTGTATTTAATGACTCGTCTCTGCTCCTCTGCTCCTAGTTCTCATTGTATTTAATGACTCGCCTCTGCTCCTCCGCTCCTGGTTCTCATTGTATTTAATGACTCGTCTCTGCTCCTCCGCTCCTGGTTCTCATTGTATTTAATAACTCGTCTCTGCACCTCTACTCCTGGTTCTCATTGTATTTAATGACTCGTCTTTGCTCCTCAGCTCCTGGTTCTCATTGTATTTAATGACTGGCCTCCGCACCTCCGCTCCTGGTTCTCATTGTATTTAATGACTCGCCTCTGCTCCGCCGCTCCTGGTTCTCATTGTATATAATGACTCGCCTCTGCTCCTCCGCTCCAGGATCTATGACTCGTCTCTGCTTCGCCGCTCCTGGTTCTCATTGTATTTAATGACTCGCCTCTGCTCCGCCGCTCCTGGTTCTATGAGTCGTCTCTGCTCCGCCGCTCCTGGTTCTCATTGTATTTAATGACTCGCCTCTGCTCCTCTGCTCCTGGTTCTCATTGTATTTAATGACTCGCCTCTGCTCCTCCGCTCCTGGTTCTCATTGTATTTAATGACGCGTCTCTGCTCCTCCGCTCCTGGTTCTCATTGTATTTAATGACTCGCCTCTGCTCCTCCGCTCCTGGTTCTCATTGTATTTATTGACTCATCTCTGCTCCTCCACTCCTTGTTCTCATTGTATTTAATGACTCGCCTCTGCTCCTCCGCTCCTGGTTCTCATTGTATTTAATGACTTGCCTCTGCATCTCCGCTCCTGGTTCTCATTGTATTTCATGACTCGCCTCTGCTCCTGGTTCTCATTGTATTTAATGACTCACCTCTGATTCTCCGCTCCTGCTTCTCATTGTATTTAATGACGCGTCTCTGCTCCTCTGCTCCTGGTTCTCATTGTATTTAATGACTCGCCTCTGCTCCTCCTCTCCAGGTTCTCATTGTATTTAATGACTCGCCTCTGCTCCTCCGCTCCTGGTTCTCATTGTATTTCATGACTCCCCTCTGCTCCTGGTTCTCATTGTATTTAATGACTCGCCTCTGCTCCTCCGCTCCTGGTTCTCATTGTATTTCATGACTCGCCTCTGCTCCTCTGCTCCTGGTACTCATTGTATTTAATGACTCGCCTCTGCTCCTCCGCTCCTGGTTCTCATTGCATTTAATGACGCGTCTCTGCTCCTCCACTCCTGGTTCTCATTGTATTTAATGACTCGCCTCTGCTCCTCCGCTCCTGGTTCTCATTGTATTTATTGACTCATCTCTGCTCCTCCGCTCCTGGTTCTCATTGTATTTAATGACTTGTCTCTGCTCCTCGTTCTCATTGTATTTAATGACTCACCTCTGCTTCTCCGCTCCTGGTTCTGATTGTACTTAGTGACTCGTCTCTGCTCCTCCGCTCCTGGTTCTCATTGTATTTAATGACTCGCCTGTGCTCCTCTGCTCCTGGTTCTCATTGTATTTATTGACTCGTCTCTGCTCCTCCGCTCCTGGTTCTCATTGTATTTAATGACTCGTCTCTGCTCCTCCGCTCCTGGTTCTCATTGTATTTAATGACTCGCCTCTGCTCCTCCGCTCCTGGTTCTCATTGTATTTAATGACTCGCCTCTACTCTGACGCTCCTGGTTCTATGACTCGTCTCTGCTCCTCCGCTCCTGGTTCTCATTGTATTTAATGACTTGCCTCTGCTCCGACGCTCCTGGTTCTCATTGTATTTCATGACTCGCCTCTGCTCCGACGCTCCTGGTTCTATGACTCGTCTCTGCTCCTCCGCTCCTGGTTCTCATTGTATTTAATGACTCGCCTCTGCTGCTCCGCTCCTGGTTCTCATTGTATTTAAAGACTCGCCTCTGCTCAGACGCTCCTGGTTCTCATTGTATTTAATGACTCGCCTCTGCTCCGACGCTCCTGGTTCTATGACTCGTCTCTACTCCTCCGCTCCTGGTTCTCATTGTATTTAATGACTCGCCTCTGCTCCTCCGCTCCTGGCTCTCATTGTATTTAATGACTCGCCTCTGCTCCGACGCTCCTGGTTCTATGACTCGTCTCTGCTCCTCCGCTCCTGGTTCTCATTGTATTTAATGACTTGCCTCTGCTGCTCCGCTCCTGGTTCTCATTGTATTTAATGACTCGCCTGTGCTCCTCCACTCCTGGTTCTCATTGTATTTAGTGACTTGTCTCTGATCCTCCGCTCCTGGTTCTCATTGTATTTAATGACTCGCCTCTGGTCCTCTGCTCCTGGTTCTCATTGTATTTAATGAATCGCCTCTGCTCCTCCGCTCCTGATTCTCATTGTATTAAATGACTTGTCTCTGCTCCTCCGCTCCTGGTTCTCATTGAATTTGATGACTCGTCTCTGCTCCTCCGCTCCTGGTTCTCATTGTATTTGATGACTCATCTCTGCTCCTCCGCTCCTGATTCTCATTGTATTTAATGACTTGTCTCTGCTCGTCCGCTCCTGGTTCTCATTGTATTTAATGACTCGCCTCTGCGCCTCCGCTCCTGGTTCTCATTGTATTTAATGACTCCTTTCTGCTCCTCCGCTCCTGGTTCTCATTGTATTTAATGACTCGTCTCTGCTCCTCCGCTCCTGGTTCTCATTGTATTTAATGACTCACCTCCGCTCCTGGTTCTCATTGTATTTAATGACTCGTCTCTGCTCCTCCGCTCCTGGTTCTCATTGTATTTAATGACTCGCCTCTGCTCCTCCGCTCCTGGTTCTCATTGTATTTAATCACTCGTCCATGCTCGTCCGCTCCTGATTCTCATTGTATTTAATGACTCGACTCTGCTCGCCCGCTCCTGGTTCATTGTATTTAATGACTCGCCTCTGCTCCTCTGCTCCAGGTTCTCATTGTATTTAATGACTCACATCAGCTTCTCCGCTCCTGGTTCTCATTGTATTTAATGACGCGTCTCTGCTCCTCCGCTCCTGGTTCTCATTGTATTTGATGACTCGTCTCTGCTCCTGCGCTCCTGGTTCTCATTGTATTTAATGACTCGCTCCTGGTCTCATTGTATTTAATGACACGTCTCTGCTCCTCCGCTTCTGGTTCTCATTGTATTTAATGACTCACCTCTGCTCCTCTGCTCCTGGTTCTCATTGTATTTAATGACTCGTCTCTACTCCTCCGCTCCTGGTTCTCATTGTATTTAATGACTCACCTCTGCTCCTCCGCTCCTGGTTCTCATTGTATTTAAAGACTTGCCTCTGCTCCTCCGCTCCTGGTTCTCATTGTATTTAATGACTCGCCTCTGCTCCTCCGCTCCTGGTTCTCATTGTATTTAATGACTCGCCTCTGCTCCTCCGCTCCTGGTTCTCATTGTATTTAATGACTCACCTCTGCTCCTCTGCTCCTGGTTCTCATGGTATTTAATGACTCGTCTCTGCTCCTCCGCTCCTGGTTCTCATTGCATTTAATGACTCGCCTCTGCTCCTCCGCTCCTGGTTCTCATTGTATTTAATGACTTGTTTCTGCTCCTCCGCTCCTGGTTCTCATTGTATTTAATGACGCGTCTCTGCTTCTCCGCTCCTGGTTCTCATTGTATTTAGTGACTCGCCTCTGCTCCTCCGCTCCTGGTTCTCATTGTATTTAATGACTCGTCTCTGCTCCTGGTTCTCATGGTATTTAATGACTCGCCTCTGCTCCTCCGCTCCTGGTTCTCATTGTATTTAATGACGCGTCTCTGCTCCTCCGCTCCTCGTTCTCATTGTATTTAATGACTCACCTCTGCTTCTCCGCTCCTGGTTCTGATTGTATTTAATGACTCGTCTCTACTTCTCCGCTCCTGGTTCTCATTGTACTTAATGACTCGTCTCTGCTCCTCCGCTCCTGGTTCTCATTGAATTTGATGACTCGCCTCTGCTCCTCTGCTCCTGGTTCTCATTGTATTTGATGACTCATCTCTGCTCCTCCGCTCCTGGTTCTCATTGTATTTAATGACTCGTCTCTGCTCCTCCGCGCCTGGTTCTCATTGTATTTGATGACTCATCTCTGCTCCTCCGCTCCTGTTTCTCATTGTACTTAATGACTCGCCTCTGCTCCTCCGCTCCTGGTTCTCATTGTATTTAATGACTTGTTTCTGCTCCTCCGCTCCTGGTTCTCATTGTATTTAATGACTCGTCTCTGCTCCTCTGCTCCTGGTTCTCATTGTATTTATTGACTCGCCTCTGCTCCTCCGCTCCTGCTTCTCATTGTATTTTTTGACTCGCCTCTGCTCCTGGTTCTCATTGTATTTATTGACTCGTCTCTGCTCCTCCGCTCCTGGTTCTCATTGAATTTGATGACTCACCTCAGCTCCTCTGCTCCTGGTTCTCATTGTATTTGATGACTCATCTCTGCTCCTCCGCTCCTGGTTCTCATTGTATTTAATGACTCGTCTCTGCTCCTCCGCTCCTGGTTCTCATTGTATTTGATGACTCGCCTCTGCTCCTCCGCTCCTGGTTCTCATTGTATTTAATGACTTGTTTCTGCTCCTCCGCTCCTGGTTCTCATTGTATTTAATGAATCGTCTCTGCTCCTCTGCTCCTGGTTCTCATTGTATTTATTGACTCGCCTCTGCTCCTCCGCTCCTGGTTCTCATTGTATTTATTGACTCGCCTCTGCTCCTCCGCTCCTGTTTCTCATTGTATTTAAAGACTCGCCTCTGCTCCTCTGCTCCTGGTTCTCATTGTATTTAATGACTCGCCTCTGCTCCTACGCTCCTGGTTCTCATTGTATTTATTGACTCATCTCTGCTCCTCCACTCCTGGTTCTCATTGTATTTAATGACTCTCCTCTGCTCCTCCGCTCCTGGTTCTCATTGTATTTCATGACTCGCCTCTGCTCCTCTGCTCCTGGTCCTCATTGTATTTAATGACTCGCCTCTGCTCCTCCGCTCCTGGTTCTCATTGCATTTAATGACGCGTCTCTGCTCCTCCACTCCTGGTTCTCATTGTATTTAATGACTCTCCTCTGCTCCTCCGCTCCTGGTTCTCATTGTATTTATTGACTCATCTCTGCTCCTCCGCTCCTGGTTCTCATTGTATTTAATGACGTGTCTCTGCTCCTCTGCTCCTCGTTCTCATTGTATTTAATGACTCACCTCTGCTTCTCCGCTCCTGGTTCTGATTGTACTTAGTGACTCGTCTCTGCTCCTCCGCTCCTGGTTCTCATTTTATTTAATGACTCGCCTGTGCTCCTCCGCTCCTGGTTCTCATTGTATTTATTGACTCGTCTCTGCTCCTCCGCTCCTGGTTCTCATTGTATTTAATGACTCGTCTCTGCTCCTCCGCTCCTGGTTCTCATTGTATTTAATGACTCGCCTCTGCTCCTCCGCTCCTGGTTCTCATTGTATTTAATGACTCGCCTCTACTCTGACGCTCCTGGTTCTATGACTCGTCTCTGCTCCTCCGCTCCTGGTTCTCATTGTATTTAATGACTTGCCTCTGCTCCGACGCTCCTGGTTCTCATTGTATTTCATGACTCGCCTCTGCTCCGACGCTCCTGGTTCTATGACTCGTCTCTGCTCCTCCGCTCCTGGTTCTCATTGTATTTAATGACTCACCTCTGCTGCTCTGCTCCTGGTTCTCATTGTATTTAATGACTCGCCTCTGCTCCGACGCTCCTGGTTCTATGACTCGTCTCTACTCCTCCCCTCCTGCTTCTCAGTGTATTTAATGACTCGCCTCTGCTCCTCTAATCCTGGTTCTCATTGCATTTAAAGACTTGCCTCTGCTCCACCGCTCCTGGTTCTCATTGTATTTAATGACTCGTCTCTGCTCCTCTGCTCCTGGTTCTCATTGTATTTAATGACTCGCCTCTGCTCCTCCGCTCCTGGTTCTCATTGTATTTAATGACTCGTCTCTGCTCCTCCGCTTCTGGTTCTCATTGTATTTAATGACTTCTCTCTGCTCCTCCGCTCCTGGTTCTCATTGTATTTAATGACTCGCTTCTGCTCCTCCGCTCCTGGTTCTCATTGTATTTAATGACTCAACTCTGCTCTTCTGCTCCTGGTTCTCATTGTATTTAATGACTCGCCTCTGCTCCTTCGCTCCTGGTTCTCATTGTATTTAATGACTCGCCTCTGCTCCTCCGCTCCTTGTTCTCATTGTATTTAATGACGCGTCTCTGCTCCTCCGCTCCTCCGCTCCTGGTTCTCATAGTATTTAATGACTCGCCTCTGCTCCTCTGCTCCTGGTTCTCATTGTATTTAATGACTCGTCTCTGCTCCTCCACTCCTGGTTCTCATTGTATTTAATGACTCGTCTCTGCTCCTCCGCTCCTGGTTCTCATGGTATTTAATGACTCGCTTCTGCTCCTCTGTTCCTGGTTCTCATTGTATTTAATGACTCGCCTGTGCTCCTCCACTCCTGGTTCTCATTGTATTTAATGACTCGCCTGTGCTCCTCCACTCCTGGTTGTCATTGTATTTAATGACTTGTCTCTGCTCCTCCGCTCCTGGTTCTCATTGTATTTAATGACTCGCCTCTGCTCCTCTGCTCCTGGTTCTCATTGTATTTAATGACTCGTCTCTGCTCCTCCACTCCTGGTTCTCATTGTATTTAATGACTCGTCTCTTATCCTCCGCTACTGGTTCTCATTGTATTTAATGACTCGCCTCTGCTCCTCTGCTCCTGGTTCTCATTGTATTTAATGACTCGCCTGTGCTCCTCCACTCCTGGTTCTCATTGTATTTAATGACTCGCCTGTGCTCCTCCACTCCTGGTTCTCATTGTATTTAGTGACTTGTCTCTGATCCTCCGCTCCTGGTTCTCATTGTATTTAATGACTCGCCTCTGGTCCTCTGCTCCTGGTTCTCATTGTATTTAATGAATCGCCTCTGCTCCTCCGCTCCTGATTCTCATTCTATTAAATGACTTGTCTCTGCTCCTCCGCTCCTGGTTCTCATTGAATTTGATGACTCGTCTCTGCTCCTCCGCTCCTGGTTCTCATTGTATTTGATGACTCATCTCTGCTCCTCCGCTCCTGATTCTCATTGTATTTAATGACTTGTCTCTGCTCGTCAGCTCCTGGTTCTCATTGTATTTAATGACTCGCCTCTGCGCCTCCGCTCCTGGTTCTCATTGTATTTAATGACTCCTTTCTGCTCCTCCGCTCCTGGTTCTCATTGTATTTAATGACTCGTCTCTGTTCCTCCGCTCCTGGTTCTCATTGTCTTTAATGACTCGCCTCCGCTCCTGGTTCTCATTGTATTTAATGACTTGCCTCTGCTCCGACGCTCCTGGTTCTCATTGTATTTCATGACTCGCCTCTGCTCCGACGCTCCTGGTTCTATGACTCGTCTCTGCTCCTCCGCTCCTGGTTCTCATTGTATTTAATGACTCACCTCTGCTGCTCTGCTCCTGGTTCTCATTGTATTTAATGACTCGCCTCTGCTCCGACGCTCCTGGTTCTATGACTCGTCTCTACTCCTCCCCTCATGCTTCTCAGTGTATTTAATGACTCGCCTCTGCTCCTCTAATCCTGGTTCTCATTGCATTTAAAGACTTGCCTCTGCTCCACCGCTCCTGGTTCTCATTGTATTTAATGACTCGTCTCTGCTCCTCTGCTCCTGGTTCTCATTGTATTTAATGACTCGCCTCTGCTCCTCCGCTCCTGGTTCTCATTGTATTTAATGACTCGTCTCTGCTCCTCCGCTTCTGGTTCTCATTGTATTTAATGACTTCTCTCTGCTCCTCCGCTCCTGGTTCTCATTGTATTTAATGACTCGCTTCTGCTCCTCCGCTCCTGGTTCTCATTGTATTTAATGACTCAACTCTGCTCTTCTGCTCCTGGTTCTCATTGTATTTAATGACTCGCCTCTGCTCCTTCGCTCCTGGTTCTCATTGTATTTAATGACTCGCCTCTGCTCCTCCGCTCCTTGTTCTCATTGTATTTAATGACGCGTCTCTGCTCCTCCGCTCCTCCGCTCCTGGTTCTCATAGTATTTAATGACTCGCCTCTGCTCCTCTGCTCCTGGTTCTCATTGTATTTAATGACTCGTCTCTGCTCCTCCACTCCTGGTTCTCATTGTATTTAATGACTCGTCTCTGCTCCTCCGCTCCTGGTTCTCATGGTATTTAATGACTCGCTTCTGCTCCTCTGTTCCTGGTTCTCATTGTATTTAATGACTCGCCTGTGCTCCTCCACTCCTGGTTCTCATTGTATTTAATGACTCGCCTGTGCTCCTCCACTCCTGGTTGTCATTGTATTTAATGACTTGTCTCTGCTCCTCCGCTCCTGGTTCTCATTGTATTTAATGACTCGCCTCTGCTCCTCTGCTCCTGGTTCTCATTGTATTTAATGACTCGTCTCTGCTCCTCCACTCCTGGTTCTCATTGTATTTAATGACTCGTCTCTTATCCTCCGCTACTGGTTCTCATTGTATTTAATGACTCGCCTCTGCTCCTCTGCTCCTGGTTCTCATTGTATTTAATGACTCGCCTGTGCTCCTCCACTCCTGGTTCTCATTGTATTTAATGACTCGCCTGTGCTCCTCCACTCCTGGTTCTCATTGTATTTAGTGACTTGTCTCTGATCCTCCGCTCCTGGTTCTCATTGTATTTAATGACTCGCCTCTGGTCCTCTGCTCCTGGTTCTCATTGTATTTAATGAATCGCCTCTGCTCCTCCGCTCCTGATTCTCATTCTATTAAATGACTTGTCTCTGCTCCTCCGCTCCTGGTTCTCATTGAATTTGATGACTCGTCTCTGCTCCTCCGCTCCTGGTTCTCATTGTATTTGATGACTCATCTCTGCTCCTCCGCTCCTGATTCTCATTGTATTTAATGACTTGTCTCTGCTCGTCAGCTCCTGGTTCTCATTGTATTTAATGACTCGCCTCTGCGCCTCCGCTCCTGGTTCTCATTGTATTTAATGACTCCTTTCTGCTCCTCCGCTCCTGGTTCTCATTGTATTTAATGACTCGTCTCTGTTCCTCCGCTCCTGGTTCTCATTGTATTTAATGACTCGCCTCCGCTCCTGGTTCTCATTGTATTTAATCACTCGTCCATGCTCGTCCGCTCCTGGTTCTCATTGTATTTAATGACTCGACTCTGCTCGCCCGCTCCTGGTTCATTGTATTTAATGACTCGCCTCTGCTCCTCTGCTCCAGGTTCTCATTGTATTTAATGACTCACATCAGCTTCTCCGCTCCTGGTTCTCATTGTATTTAATGACTCGTCTCTACTTCTCCGCTCCTGGTTCTCATTGTACTTAATGACTCGTCTCTGCTCCTCCGCTCCTGGTTCTCATTGAATTTGATGACTCGCCTCTGCTCCTGGTTCTCATTGTATTTGATGACTCATCTCTGCTCCTCCGCTCCTGGTTCTCATTGTATTTGATGACTCATCTCTGCTCCTCCGCTCCTGGTTCTCATTGTATTTAATGACTCGTCTCTACTCCTCCGCGCCTAGTTCTCATTGTATTTGATGACTCATCTCTGCTCCTCCGCTCCTGGTTCTCATTGTATTTAATGACTCGTCTCTGCTCCTCCGCTCCTGGTTCTCATTGTATTTGATGACTCGCCTCTGCTCCTCCGTACTGGTTCTCATTGTATTTAATGACTTGTTTCTGCTCCTCCGCTCCTGGTTCTCATTGTATTTAATGAATCGTCTCTGCTCCTCTGCTCCTGGTTCTCATTGTATTTATTGACTCGCCTCTGCTCCTCCGCTCCTGGTTCTCATTGTATTTATTGACTCGCCTCTGCTCCTCCGCTCCTGTTTCTCATTGTATTTAAAGACTCGCCTCTGCTCCTGGTTCTCATTGTATTTAATGACTCGCCTCTGCTCCTACGCTCCTGGTTCTCATTGTATTTAATGACTCGTCTCTGCTCCTCCGCTCCTGGTTCTCATTGTATTTAATGACTCGCCTCTGCTCCTCCGCTCCTGGTTCTCATTGTATTTAATGACTTGTTTCTGCTCCTCCGCTCCTGGTTCTCATTGTATTTAATGACGCGTCTCTGCTCCTCCGCTCCTGGTTCTCATTGTATTTAGTGACTCGCCTCTGCTCCTCCGCTCCTGGTTCTCATTGTATTTAATGACTCGTCTCTGCTCCTGGTTCTCATGGTATTTAATGACTCGCCTCTGCTCCTCCGCTCCTGGTTCTCATTGTATTTAATGACGCGTCTCTGCTCCTCCGCTCCTCGTTCTCATTGTATTTAATGACTCACCTCTGCTTCTCCGCTCCTGGTTCTGATTGTATTTAATGACTCGTCTCTACTCCTCCGCTCCTGGTTCTCATTGTATTTAATGACTCGTCTCTGCTCCTCCGCTCCTGGTTCTCATTGAATTTGATGACTCGCCTCTGCTCCTCTGCTCCTGGTTCTCATTGTATTTGATGACTCATCTCTGCTCCTCCGCTCCTGGTTCTCATTGTATTTAATGACTCGTCTCTGCTCCTCCGCGCCTAGTTCTCATTGTATTTGATGACTCATCTCTGCTCCTCCGCTCCTGGTTCTCATTGTATTTAATGACTCGCCTCTGCTCCTCCGCTCCTGGTTCTCATTGTATTTAATGACTCGCCTCTGCTCCTCCGCTCCTGGTTCTCATTGTATTTCATGACTCGCCTCTGCTCCTCTGCTCCTGGTCCTCATTGTATTTAATGACTCGCCTCTGCTCCTCCGCTCCTGGTTCTCATTGCATTTAATGACGCGTCTCTGCTCCTCCACTCCTGGTTCTCATTGTATTTAATGACTCGCCTCTGCTCCTCCGCTCCTGGTTCTCATTGTATTTATTGACTCATCTCTGCTCCTCCGCTCCTGGTTCTCATTGTATTTAATGACGTGTCTCTGCTCCTCTGCTCCTCGTTCTCATTGTATTTAATGACTCACCTCTGCTTCTCCGCTCCTGGTTCTGATTGTACTTAGTGACTCGTCTCTGCTCCTCCGCTCCTGGTTCTCATTTTATTTAATGACTCGCCTGTGCTCCTCCGCTCCTGGTTCTCATTGTATTTATTGACTCGTCTCTGCTCCTCCGCTCCTGGTTCTCATTGTATTTAATGACTCGTCTCTGCTCCTCCGCTCCTGGTTCTCATTGTATTTAATGACTCGCCTCTGCTCCTCCGCTCCTGGTTCTCATTGTATTTAATGACTCGCCTCTACTCTGACGCTCCTGGTTCTATGACTCGTCTCTGCTCCTCCGCTCCTGGTTCTCATTGTATTTAATGACTTGCCTCTGCTCCGACGCTCCTGGTTCTCATTGTATTTCATGACTCGCCTCTGCTCCGACGCTCCTGGTTCTATGACTCGTCTCTGCTCCTCCGCTCCTGGTTCTCATTGTATTTAATGACTCACCTCTGCTGCTCTGCTCCTGGTTCTCATTGTATTTAATGACTCGCCTCTGCTCCCACGCTCCTGGTTCTATGACTCGTCTCTACTCCTCCGCTCCTGCTTCTCAGTGTATTTAATGACTCGCCTCTGCTCCTCTAATCCTGGTTCTCATTGCATTTAAAGACTTGCCTCTGCTCCGCCGCTCCTGGTTCTCATTGTATTTAATGACTCGTCTCTGCTCCTCTGCTCCTGGTTCTCATTGTATTTAATGACTCGCCTCTGCTCCTCCGCTCCTGGTTCTCATTGTATTTAATGACTCGTATCTGCTCCTCCGCTTCTGGTTCTCATTGTATTTAATGACTTCTCTCTGCTCCTCCGCTCCTGGTTCTCATTGTATTTAATGACTCGCTTCTGCTCCTCCGCTCCTGGTTCTCATTGTATTTAATGACTCAACTCTGCTCTTCTGCTCCTGGTTCTCATTGTATTTAATGACTCGCCTCTGCTCCTTCGCTCCTGGTTCTCATTGTATTTAATGACTCGCCTCTGCTCCTCCGCTCCTTGTTCTCATTGTATTTAATGACGCGTCTCTGCTCCTCCGCTCCTCCGCTCCTGGTTCTCATAGTATTTAATGACTCGCCTCTGCTCCTCTGCTCCTGGTTCTCATTGTATTTAATGACTCGTCTCTGCTCCTCCACTCCTGGTTCTCATTGTATTTAATGACTCGTCTCTGCTCCTCCGCTCCTGGTTCTCATGGTATTTAATGACTCGCTTCTGCTCCTCTGTTCCTGGTTCTCATTGTATTTAATGACTCGCCTGTGCTCCTCCACTCCTGGTTCTCATTGTATTTAATGACTCGCCTGTGCTCCTCCACTCCTGGTTGTCATTGTATTTAATGACTTGTCTCTGCTCCTCCGCTCCTGGTTCTCATTGTATTTAATGACTCGCCTCTGCTCCTCCGCTCCTGGTTCTCATTGTATTTAATGACTCACCTCTGCTCCTCTGCTCCTGGTTCTCATGGTATTTAATGACTCGTCTCTGCTCCTCCGCTCCTGGTTCTCATTGTATTTAATGACTCGCCTCTGCTCCTCCGCTCCTGGTTTTCATTGTATTTAATGACTTGTTTCTGCTCCTCCGCTCCTGGTTCTCATTGTATTTAATGACGCGTCTCTGCTTCTCCGCTCCTGGTTCTCATTGTATTTAGTGACTCGCCTCTGCTCCTCCGCTCCTGGTTCTCATTGTATTTAATGACTCGTCTCTGCTCCTGGTTCTCATGGTATTTAATGACTCGCCTCTGCTCCTCCGCTCCTGGTTCTCATTGTATTTAATGACGCGTCTCTGCTCCTCCGCTCCTCGTTCTCATTGTATTTAATGACTCACCTCTGCTTCTCCGCTCCTGGTTCTGATTGTATTTAATGACTCGTCTCTACTTCTCCGCTCCTGGTTCTCATTGTACTTAATGACTCGTCTCTGCTCCTCCGCTCCTGGTTCTCATTGAATTTGATGACTCGCATCTGCTCCTCTGCTCCTGGTTCTCATTGTATTTGATGACTCATCTCTGCTCCTCCGCTCCTGGTTCTCATTGTATTTAATGACTCGTCTCTGCTCCTCCGCGCCTGGTTCTCATTGTATTTGATGACTCATCTCTGCTCCTCCGCTCCTGTTTCTCATTGTACTTAATGACTCGCCTCTGCTCCTCCGCTCCTGGTTCTCATTGTATTTAATGACTTGTTTCTGCTCCTCCGCTCCTGGTTCTCATTGTATTTAATGACTCGTCTCTGCTCCTCTGCTCCTGGTTCTCATTGTATTTATTGACTCGCCTCTGCTCCTCCGCTCCTGCTTCTCATTGTATTTTTTGACTCGCCTCTGCTCCTGGTTCTCATTGTATTTATTGACTCGCCTCTGCTCCTCCGCTAACACTTCTCATTGTATTTATTGACTCGTCTCTGCTCCTCCGCTCCTGGTTCTCATTGAATTTGATGACTCACCTCTGCTCCTCTGCTCCTGGTTCTCATTGTATTTGATGACTCATCTCTGCTCCTCCGCTCCTGGTTCTCATTGTATTTAATGACTCGTCTCTGCTCCTCCGCTCCTGGTTCTCATTGTATTTGATGACTCGCCTCTGCTCCTCCGCTCCTGGTTCTCATTGTATTTAATGACTTGTTTCTGCTCCTCCGCTCCTGGTTCTCATTGTATTTAATGAATCGTCTCTGCTCCTCTGCTCCTGGTTCTCATTGTATTTATTGACTCGCCTCTGCTCCTCCGCTCCTGGTTCTCATTGTATTTATTGACTCGCCTCTGCTCCTCCGCTCCTGTTTCTCATTGTATTTAAAGACTCGCCTCTGCTCCTCTGCTCCTGGTTCTCATTGTATTTAATGACTCGCCTCTGCTCCTACGCTCCTGGTTCTCATTGTATTTATTGACTCATCTCTGCTCCTCCACTCCTGGTTCTCATTGTATTTAATGACTCGCCTCTGCTCCTCCGCTCCTGGTTCTCATTGTATTTAATGACTCACCTCTGCTTCTCCGCTCCTGCTTCTCATTGTATTTAATGACGCGTCTCTGCTCCTCTGCTCCTGGTTCTCATTGTATTTAATGACTCGCCTCTGCTCCTCCTCTCCAGGTTCTCATTGTATTTAATGACTCACCACTGCTCCTACGCTCATGGTTCTCATTGTATTTCATGACTCGCCTCTGCTCCTGGTTCTCATTGTATTTCATGACTCGTCTCTGCTCCTCTGCTCCTCGTTCTCATTGTATTTAGTGACTCGCCTCTGCTCCTCCTCTCCTGGTTCTCACTGTATTTAATGACTTGCCTCTGCTTCTCCGCTCCTGGTTCTCATTGTATTTCATGACTCGTCTCTGCTCCTCTGCTCCTCGTTCTCATTGTATTTAATGACTCACCTCTGCTTCTCCGCTCCTGGTTCTGATTGTATTTAGTCACTCGTCGCTGCTCCTCCGCTCCTGGTTCTCATTGTATTTAATGACTCGCCTGTGCTCCTCTGCTCCTGGTTCTCATTGTATTTATTGACTCGTCTCTGCTCCTCCGCTCCTGGTTCTCATTGTATTTAATGACTCGCCGCTGCTCCTCCGCTCCTGGTTCTCATTGTATTTAATGACTCGCCTCTGCTCTGACGCTCCTGGTTCTATGACTCGTCTCTGCTCCTCCGCTCCTGGTTCTCATTGTATTTAATGACTCGCCTCGGCTCCGACGCTCCTGGTTCTCATTGTATTTAATGACTCGCCTCTGCTCCGACACTCCTGGTTCTATGACTCGTCTCTGCTCCTCCGCTCCTGGTTCTCATTGTATTTAATGACTCGCCTCTGCTCCTGGTTCTCATTGTATTTAATGACTCGCCTCTGCTCCTCCGCTCCTGGTTCTCATTGCATTTAATGACGCATCTCTGCTCCTCCACTCCTGGTTCTCATTGTATTTAATGACTCGCCTCTGCTCCTTCGCTCCTGGTTCTCATTGTATTTATTGACTCATCTGTGCTCCTCCACTCCTGGTTCTCATTGTATTTAATGACTCGCCTCTGCTCCTCCGCTCCTGGTTCTCATTGTATTTAATGACTCACCTCTGCTTCTCCGCTCCTGCTTCTCATTGTATTTAATGACGCGTCTCTGCTCCTCTACTCCTGGTTCTCATTGTATTTAATGACTCGCCTCTGCTCCTCCTCTCCAGGTTCTCATTGTATTTAATGACTCGCCTCTGCTATTCCGCTCCTGGTTCTCATTGTATTTCATGACTCGCCTCTGCTCCTGGTTCTCATTGCATTTCATGACTCGTCTCTGCTCCTCTGCTCCTCGTTCTCATTGTATTTAATGACTCGCCTCTGCTCCTCAGCTCCTGGTTCTCACTGTATTTAATGACTTGCCTCTTCTCCTCCGCTCCTGGTTCTCATTGTATTTCATGACTCGTCTCTGCTCCTCTGCTCCTCGTTCTCATTGTATTTAATGACTCACCTCTGCTTCTCCGCTCCTGGTTCTGATTGTATTTAGTGACTCGTCTCTGCTCCTCCGCTCCTGGTTCTCATTGTATTTAATGACTCGCCTGTGCTACTCCGCTCCTGGTTCTCATTGTATTTATTGACTCGTCTCTGCTCCTCCGCTCCTGGTTCTCATTGTATTTATTGACTCGTCTCTGCTCCTCCGCTCCTGGTTCTCATTGTATTTAATGACTCGCCTCTGCTCCTCCGCTCCTGGTTCTCATTGTATTTAATGACTAGCCTCTGCTCTGACGCTCCTGGTTCTATGACTCGTCTCTGCTCCTCCGCTCCTGGTTCTCATTGTATTTAGTGACTCGCCTCTGCTCAGACGCTCCTGGTTCTCATTGTATTTAATGACTCGCCTCTGCTCCGACGCTCCTGGTTCTATGACTCGTCTCTACTCCTCCGCTCCTGGTTCTCATTGTATTTAATGACTCGCCTCTGCTCCTCCGCTCCTGGCTCTCATTGTATTTAATGACTCGCCTCTGCTCCGATGCTCCTGGTTCTATGACTCGTCTCTACTCCTCCGCTCCTGGTTCTCAGTGTATTTAATGACTCGCCTCTGCTCCTCTGATCCTGGTTCTCATTGTATTTAAAGACTTGCCTCTGCTCCGCCGCTCCTGGTTCTCATTGTATTTAATGACTCGTCTCTGCTCCTCTGCTCCTAGTTCTCATTGTATTTAATGACTCGCCTCTGCTCCTCCGCTCCTGGTTCTCATTGTATTTAATGACTCGTCTCTGCTCCTCCGCTCCTGGTTCTCATTGTATTTAATAACTCGTCTCTGCACCTCTACTCCTGGTTCTCATTGTATTTAATGACTCGTCTTTGCTCCTCAGCTCCTGGTTCTCATTGTATTTAATGACTGGCCTCCGCACCTCCGCTCCTGGTTCTCATTGTATTTAATGACTCGCCTCTGCTCCGCCGCTCCTGGTTCTCATTGTATATAATGACTCGCCTCTGCTCCTCCGCTCCAGGATCTATGACTCGTCTCTGCTTCGCCGCTCCTGGTTCTCATTGTATTTAATGACTCGCCTCTGCTCCGCCGCTCCTGGTTCTATGAGTCGTCTCTGCTCCGCCGCTCCTGGTTCTCATTGTATTTAATGACTCGCCTCTGCTCCTCTGCTCCTGGTTCTCATTGTATTTAATGACTCGCCTCTGCTCCTCCGCTCCTGGTTCTCATTGTATTTAATGACGCGTCTCTGCTCCTCCGCTCCTGGTTCTCATTGTATTTAATGACTCGCCTCTGCTCCTCCGCTCCTGGTTCTCATTGTATTTATTGACTCATCTCTGCTCCTCCACTCCTTGTTCTCATTGTATTTAATGACTCGCCTCTGCTCCTCCGCTCCTGGTTCTCATTGTATTTAATGACTTGCCTCTGCATCTCCGCTCCTGGTTCTCATTGTATTTCATGACTCGCCTCTGCTCCTGGTTCTCATTGTATTTAATGACTCACCTCTGATTCTCCGCTCCTGCTTCTCATTGTATTTAATGACGCGTCTCTGCTCCTCTGCTCCTGGTTCTCATTGTATTTAATGACTCGCCTCTGCTCCTCCTCTCCAGGTTCTCATTGTATTTAATGACTCGCCTCTGCTCCTCCGCTCCTGGTTCTCATTGTATTTCATGACTCCCCTCTGCTCCTGGTTCTCATTGTATTTAATGACTCGCCTCTGCTCCTCCGCTCCTGGTTCTCATTGTATTTCATGACTCGCCTCTGCTCCTCTGCTCCTGGTACTCATTGTATTTAATGACTCGCCTCTGCTCCTCCGCTCCTGGTTCTCATTGCATTTAATGACGCGTCTCTGCTCCTCCACTCCTGGTTCTCATTGTATTTAATGACTCGCCTCTGCTCCTCCGCTCCTGGTTCTCATTGTATTTATTGACTCATCTCTGCTCCTCCGCTCCTGGTTCTCATTGTATTTAATGACTTGTCTCTGCTCCTCGTTCTCATTGTATTTAATGACTCACCTCTGCTTCTCCGCTCCTGGTTCTGATTGTACTTAGTGACTCGTCTCTGCTCCTCCGCTCCTGGTTCTCATTGTATTTAATGACTCGCCTGTGCTCCTCCGCTCCTGGTTCTCATTGTATTTATTGACTCGTCTCTGCTCCTCCGCTCCTGGTTCTCATTGTATTTAATGACTCGTCTCTGCTCCTCCGCTCCTGGTTCTCATTGTATTTAATGACTCGCCTCTGCTCCTCCGCTCCTGGTTCTCATTGTATTTAATGACTCGCCTCTACTCTGACGCTCCTGGTTCTATGACTCGTCTCTGCTCCTCCGCTCCTGGTTCTCATTGTATTTAATGACTTGCCTCTGCTCCGACGCTCCTGGTTCTCATTGTATTTCATGACTCGCCTCTGCTCCGACGCTCCTGGTTCTATGACTCGTCTCTGCTCCTCCGCTCCTGGTTCTCATTGTATTTAATGACTCGCCTCTGCTGCTCCGCTCCTGGTTCTCATTGTATTTAAAGACTCGCCTCTGCTCAGACGCTCCTGGTTCTCATTGTATTTAATGACTCGCCTCTGCTCCGACGCTCCTGGTTCTATGACTCGTCTCTACTCCTCCGCTCCTGGTTCTCATTGTATTTAATGACTCGCCTCTGCTCCTCCGCTCCTGGCTCTCATTGTATTTAATGACTCGCCTCTGCTCCGACGCTCCTGGTTCTATGACTCGTCTCTGCTCCTCCGCTCCTGGTTCTCATTGTATTTAATGACTTGCCTCTGCTGCTCCGCTCCTGGTTCTCATTGTATTTAATGACTCGCCTGTGCTCCTCCACTCCTGGTTCTCATTGTATTTAGTGACTTGTCTCTGATCCTCCGCTCCTGGTTCTCATTGTATTTAATGACTCGCCTCTGGTCCTCTGCTCCTGGTTCTCATTGTATTTAATGAATCGCCTCTGCTCCTCCGCTCCTGATTCTCATTGTATTAAATGACTTGTCTCTGCTCCTCCGCTCCTGGTTCTCATTGAATTTGATGACTCGTCTCTGCTCCTCCGCTCCTGGTTCTCATTGTATTTGATGACTCATCTCTGCTCCTCCGCTCCTGATTCTCATTGTATTTAATGACTTGTCTCTGCTCGTCCGCTCCTGGTTCTCATTGTATTTAATGACTCGCCTCTGCGCCTCCGCTCCTGGTTCTCATTGTATTTAATGACTCCTTTCTGCTCCTCCGCTCCTGGTTCTCATTGTATTTAATGACTCGTCTCTGCTCCTCCGCTCCTGGTTCTCATTGTATTTAATGACTCACCTCCGCTCCTGGTTCTCATTGTATTTAATGACTCGTCTCTGCTCCTCCGCTCCTGGTTCTCATTGTATTTAATGACTCGCCTCTGCTCCTCCGCTCCTGGTTCTCATTGTATTTAATCACTCGTCCATGCTCGTCCGCTCCTGATTCTCATTGTATTTAATGACTCGACTCTGCTCGCCCGCTCCTGGTTCATTGTATTTAATGACTCGCCTCTGCTCCTCTGCTCCAGGTTCTCATTGTATTTAATGACTCACATCAGCTTCTCCGCTCCTGGTTCTCATTGTATTTAATGACGCGTCTCTGCTCCTCCGCTCCTGGTTCTCATTGTATTTGATGACTCGTCTCTGCTCCTGCGCTCCTGGTTCTCATTGTATTTAATGACTCGCTCCTGGTCTCATTGTATTTAATGACACGTCTCTGCTCCTCCGCTTCTGGTTCTCATTGTATTTAATGACTCACCTCTGCTCCTCTGCTCCTGGTTCTCATTGTATTTAATGACTCGTCTCTACTCCTCCGCTCCTGGTTCTCATTGTATTTAATGACTCACCTCTGCTCCTCCGCTCCTGGTTCTCATTGTATTTAAAGACTTGCCTCTGCTCCTCCGCTCCTGGTTCTCATTGTATTTAATGACTCGCCTCTGCTCCTCCGCTCCTGGTTCTCATTGTATTTAATGACTCGCCTCTGCTCCTCCGCTCCTGGTTCTCATTGTATTTAATGACTCACCTCTGCTCCTCTGCTCCTGGTTCTCATGGTATTTAATGACTCGTCTCTGCTCCTCCGCTCCTGGTTCTCATTGTATTTAATGACTCGCCTCTGCTCCTCCGCTCCTGGTTCTCATTGTATTTAATGACTTGTTTCTGCTCCTCCGCTCCTGGTTCTCATTGTATTTAATGACGCGTCTCTGCTTCTCCGCTCCTGGTTCTCATTGTATTTAGTGACTCGCCTCTGCTCCTCCGCTCCTGGTTCTCATTGTATTTAATGACTCGTCTCTGCTCCTGGTTCTCATGGTATTTAATGACTCGCCTCTGCTCCTCCGCTCCTGGTTCTCATTGTATTTAATGACGCGTCTCTGCTCCTCCGCTCCTCGTTCTCATTGTATTTAATGACTCACCTCTGCTTCTCCGCTCCTGGTTCTGATTGTATTTAATGACTCGTCTCTACTTCTCCGCTCCTGGTTCTCATTGTACTTAATGACTCGTCTCTGCTCCTCCGCTCCTGGTTCTCATTGAATTTGATGACTCGCCTCTGCTCCTCTGCTCCTGGTTCTCATTGTATTTGATGACTCATCTCTGCTCCTCCGCTCCTGGTTCTCATTGTATTTAATGACTCGTCTCTGCTCCTCCGCGCCTGGTTCTCATTGTATTTGATGACTCATCTCTGCTCCTCCGCTCCTGTTTCTCATTGTACTTAATGACTCGCCTCTGCTCCTCCGCTCCTGGTTCTCATTGTATTTAATGACTTGTTTCTGCTCCTCCGCTCCTGGTTCTCATTGTATTTAATGACTCGTCTCTGCTCCTCTGCTCCTGGTTCTCATTGTATTTATTGACTCGCCTCTGCTCCTCCGCTCCTGCTTCTCATTGTATTTTTTGACTCGCCTCTGCTCCTGGTTCTCATTGTATTTATTGACTCGTCTCTGCTCCTCTGCTCCTGGTTCTCATTGAATTTGATGACTCACCTCTGCTCCTCTGCTCCTGGTTCTCATTGTATTTGATGACTCATCTCTGCTCCTCCGCTCCTGGTTCTCATTGTATTTAATGACTCGTCTCTGCTCCTCCGCTCCTGGTTCTCATTGTATTTGATGACTCGCCTCTGCTCCTCCGCTCCTGGTTCTCATTGTATTTAATGACTTGTTTCTGCTCCTCCGCTCCTGGTTCTCATTGTATTTAATGAATCGTCTCTGCTCCTCTGCTCCTGGTTCTCATTGTATTTATTGACTCGCCTCTGCTCCTCCGCTCCTGGTTCTCATTGTATTTATTGACTCGCCTCTGCTCCTCCGCTCCTGTTTCTCATTGTATTTAAAGACTCGCCTCTGCTCCTCTGCTCCTGGTTCTCATTGTATTTAATGACTCGCCTCTGCTCCTACGCTCCTGGTTCTCATTGTATTTATTGACTCATCTCTGCTCCTCCACTCCTGGTTCTCATTGTATTTAATGACTCGCCTCTGCTCCTCCGCTCCTGGTTCTCATTGTATTTAATGACTCACCTCTGCTTCTCCGCTCCTGCTTCTCATTGTATTTAATGACGCGTCTCTGCTCCTCTGCTCCTGGTTCTCATTGTATTTAATGACTCGCCTCTGCTCCTCCTCTCCAGGTTCTCATTGTATTTAATGACTCGCCTCTGCTCCTCCGCTCCTGGTTCTCATTGTATTTCATGACTCGCCTCTGCTCCTGGTTCTCATTGTATTTCATGACTCGTCTCTGCTCCTCTGCTCCTCGTTCTCATTGTATTTAGTGACTCGCCTCTGCTCCTCCTCTCCTGGTTCTCACTGTATTTAATGACTTGCCTCTGCTTCTCCGCTCCTGGTTCTCATTGTATTTCATGACTCGTCTCTGCTCCTCTGCTCCTCGTTCTCATTGTATTTAATGACTCACCTCTGCTTCTCCGCTCCTGGTTCTGATTGTATTTAGTCACTCGTCGCTGCTCCTCCGCTCCTGGTTCTCATTGTATTTAATGACTCGCCTGTGCTCCTCCGCTCCTGGTTCTCATTGTATTTATTGACTCGTCTCTGCTCCTCCGCTCCTGGTTCTCATTGTATTTAATGACTCGCCGCTGCTCCTCCGCTCCTGGTTCTCATTGTATTTAATGACTCGCCTCTGCTCTGACGCTCCTGGTTCTATGACTCGTCTCTGCTCCTCCGCTCCTGGTTCTCATTGTATTTAATGACTCGCCTCGGCTCCGACGCTCCTGGTTCTCATTGTATTTAATGACTCGCCTCTGCTCCGACACTCCTGGTTCTATGACTCGTCTCTGCTCCTCCGCTCCTGGTTCTCATTGTATTTAATGACTCGCCTCTGCTCCTGGTTCTCATTGTATTTAATGACTCGCCTCTGCTCCTCCGCTCCTGGTTCTCATTGCATTTAATGACGCATCTCTGCTCCTCCACTCCTGGTTCTCATTGTATTTAATGACTCGCCTCTGCTCCTCCGCTCCTGGTTCTCATTGTATTTATTGACTCATCTGTGCTCCTCCACTCCTGGTTCTCATTGTATTTAATGACTCGCCTCTGCTCCTCCGCTCCTGGTTCTCATTGTATTTAATGACTCACCTCTGCTTCTCCGCTCCTGCTTCTCATTGTATTTAATGACGCGTCTCTGCTCCTCTACTCCTGGTTCTCATTGTATTTAATGACTCGCCTCTGCTCCTCCTCTCCAGGTTCTCATTGTATTTAATGACTCGCCTCTGCTCCTCCGCTCCTGGTTCTCATTGTATTTCATGACTCGCCTCTGCTCCTGGTTCTCATTGCATTTCATGACTCGTCTCTGCTCCTCTGCTCCTCGTTCTCATTGTATTTAATGACTCGCCTCTGCTCCTCAGCTCCTGGTTCTCACTGTATTTAATGACTTGCCTCTTCTCCTCTGCTCCTGGTTCTCATTGTATTTCATGACTCGTCTCTGCTCCTCTGCTCCTCGTTCTCATTGTATTTAATGACTCACCTCTGCTTCTCCGCTCCTGGTTCTGATTGTATTTAGTGACTCGTCTCTGCTCCTCCGCTCCTGGTTCTCATTGTATTTAATGACTCGTCTCTGCTCCTCCGCTCCTGGTCCTCATTGTATTTAATGACTCGCCTCTGCTCCTCCGCTCCTGGTTCTCATTGTATTTAATGACTAGCCTCTGCTCTGACGCTCCTGGTTCTATGACTCGTCTCTGCTCCTCCGCTCCTGGTTCTCATTGTATTTAATGACTCGCCTCTGCTCAGACGCTCCTGGTTCTCATTGTATTTAATGACTCGCCTCTGCTCCGACGCTCCTGGTTCTATGACTCGTCTCTACTCCTCCGCTCCTGGTTCTCATTGTATTTAATGACTCGCCTCTGCTCCTCCGCTCCTGGCTCTCATTGTATTTAATGACTCGCCTCTGCTCCGATGCTCCTGGTTCTATGACTCGTCTCTACTCCTCCGCTCCTGGTTCTCAGTGTATTTAATGACTCGCCTCTGCTCCTCTGATCCTGGTTCTCATTGTATTTAAAGACTTGCCTCTGCTCCGCCGCTCCTGGTTCTCATTGTATTTAATGACTCGTCTCTGCTCCTCTGCTCCTGGTTCTCATTGTATTTAATGACTCGCCTCTGCTCCTCCGCTCCTGGTTCTCATTGTATTTAATGACTCGTCTCTGCTCCTCCGCTCCTGGTTCTCATTGTATTTAATAACTCGTCTCTGCACCTCTACTCCTGGTTCTCATTGTATTTAATGACTCGTCTTTGCTCCTCAGCTCCTGGTTCTCATTGTATTTAATGACTGGCCTCCGCACCTCCGCTCCTGGTTCTCATTGTATTTAATGACTCGCCTCTGCTCCGCCGCTCCTGGTTCTCATTGTATATAATGACTCGCCTCTGCTCCTCCGCTCCTGGATCTATGACTCGTCTCTGCTTCGCCGCTCCTGGTTCTCATTGTATTTAATGACTCGCCTCTGCTCCGCCGCTCCTGGTTCTATGACTCGTCTCTGCTCCGCCGCTCCTGGTTCTCATTGTATTTAATGACTCGCCTCTGCTCCTCTGCTCCTGGTTCTCATTGTATTTAATGACTCGCCTCTGCTCCTCCGCTCCTGGTTCTCATTGTATTTAATGACGCGTCTCTGCTCCTCCGCTCCTGGTTCTCATTGTATTTATTGACTCATCTCTGCTCCTCCACTCCTTGTTCTCATTGTATTTAATGACTCGCCTCTGCTCCTCCGCTCCTGGTTCTCATTGTATTTAATGACTTGCCTCTGCATCTCCGCTCCTGGTTCTCATTGTATTTCATGACTCGCCTCTGCTCCTGGTTCTCATTGTATTTAATGACTCACCTCTGATTCTCCGCTCCTGCTTCTCATTGTATTTAATGACGCGTCTCTGCTCCTCTGCTCCTGGTTCTCATTGTATTTAATGACTCGCCTCTGCTCCTCCTCTCCAGGTTCTCATTGTATTTAATGACTCGCCTCTGCTCCTCCGCTCCTGGTTCTCATTGTATTTCATGACTCGCCTCTGCTCCTGGTTCTCATTGTATTTAATGACTCGCCTCTGCTCCTCCGCTCCTGGTTCTCATTGTATTTCATGACTCGCCTCTGCTCCTCTGCTCCTGGTACTCATTGTATTTAATGACTCGCCTCTGCTCCTCCGCTCCTGGTTCTCATTGCATTTAATGACGCGTCTCTGCTCCTCCACTCCTGGTTCTCATTGTATTTAATGACTCGCCTCTGCTCCTCCGCTCCTGGTTCTCATTGTATTTATTGACTCATCTCTGCTCCTCCGCTCCTGGTTCTCATTGTATTTAATGACTTGTCTCTGCTCCTCGTTCTCATTGTATTTAATGACTCACCTCTGCTTCTCCGCTCCTGGTTCTGATTGTACTTAGTGACTCGTCTCTGCTCCTCCGCTCCTGGTTCTCATTGTATTTAATGACTCGCCTGTGCTCCTCCGCTCCTGGTTCTCATTGTATTTATTGACTCGTCTCTGCTCCTCCGCTCCTGGTTCTCATTGTATTTAATGACTCGTCTCTGCTCCTCCGCTCCTGGTTCTCATTGTATTTAATGACTCGCCTCTGCTCCTCCGCTCCTGGTTCTCATTGTATTTAATGACTCGCCTCTACTCTGACGCTCCTGGTTCTATGACTCGTCTCTGCTCCTCCGCTCCTGGTTCTCATTGTATTTAATGACTTGCCTCTGCTCCGACGCTCCTGGTTCTCATTGTATTTCATGACTCGCCTCTGCTCCGATGCTCCTGGTTCTATGACTCGTCTCTGCTCCTCCGCTCCTGGTTCTCATTGTATTTAATGACTCTCCTCTGCTGCTCCGGTCCTGGTTCTCATTGTCTTTAAAGACTTGCCTCTGCTCCGCCGCTCCTGGTTCTCATTGTATTTAATGACTCGTCTCTGCTCCTCTGCTCCTGGTTCTCATTGTATTTAATGACTCGCCTCTGCTCCTCCACTCCTGGTTCTCATTGTATTTATTGACTCGTCTCTGCTCCTCCGCTCCTGGTTCTCATTGTATTTAATGACTTCTCTCTGCTCCTCCGCTCCTGGTTCTCATTGTATTTAATGACTCGCTTCTGCTCCTCCGCTCCTGGTTCTCATTGTATTTAATGACTCAACTCTGCTCTTCTGCTCCTGGTTCTCATTGTATTTAATGACTCGCCTCTGCTCCTCCTCTCCAGGTTCTCATTGTATTTAATGACTCGCCTCTGCTCCTCCGCTCCTGGTTCTCATTGTATTTCATGACTCGCCTCTGCTCCTGGTTCTCATTGTATTTAATGACTCGCCTCTGCTCCTCCGCTCCTGGTTCTCATTGTATTTCATGACTCGCCTCTGCTCCTCTGCTCCTGGTACTCATTGTATTTAATGACTCGCCTCTGCTCCTCCGCTCCTGGTTCTCATTGCATTTAATGACGCGTCTCTGCTCCTCCACTCCTGGTTCTCATTGTATTTAATGACTCGCCTCTGCTCCTCCGCTCCTGGTTCTCATTGTATTTATTGACTCATCTCTGCTCCTCCGCTCCTGGTTCTCATTGTATTTAATGACTTGTCTCTGCTCCTCGTTCTCATTGTATTTAATGACTCACCTCTGCTTCTCCGCTCCTGGTTCTGATTGTACTTAGTGACTCGTCTCTGCTCCTCCGCTGCTGGTTCTCATTGTATTTAATGACTCGCCTGTGCTCCTCCGCTCCTGGTTCTCATTGTATTTATTGACTCGTCTCTGCTCCTCCGCTCCTGGTTCTCATTGTATTTAATGACTCGTCTCTGCTCCTCCGCTCCTGGTTCTCATTGTATTTAATGACTCGCCTCTGCTCCTCCGCTCCTGGTTCTCATTGTATTTAATGACTCGCCTCTACTCTGACGCTCCTGGTTCTATGACTCGTCTCTGCTCCTCCGCTCCTGGTTCTCATTGTATTTAATGACTTGCCTCTGCTCCGACGCTCCTGGTTCTCATTGTATTTCATGACTCGCCTCTGCTCCGACGCTCCTGGTTCTATGACTCGTCTCTGCTCCTCCGCTCCTGGTTCTCATTGTCTTTAAAGACTTGCCTCTGCTCCGCCGCTCCTGGTTCTCATTGTATTTAATGACTCGTCTCTGCTCCTCTGCTCCTGGTTCTCATTGTATTTAATGACTCGCCTCTGCTCCTCCACTCCTGGTTCTCATTGTATTTAATGACTCGTCTCTGCTCCTCCGCTCCTGGTTCTCATTGTATTTAATGACTTCTCTCTGCTCCTCCGCTCCTGGTTCTCATTGTATTTAATGACTCGCTTCTGCTCCTCCGCTCCTGGTTCTCATTGTATTTAATGACTCAACTCTGCTCTTCTGCTCCTGGTTCTCATTGTATTTAATGACTCGCCTCTGCTCTTTCGCTCCTGGTTCTCATTGTATTTAATGACTCGCCTCTGCTCCTCCGCTCCTTGTTCTCATTGTATTTAATGACGCGTCTCTGCTCCTCCGCTCCTCCGCTCCTGGTTCTCATAGTATTTAATGACTCGCCTCTGCTCCTCTGCTCCTGGTTCTCATTGTATTTAATGACTCGTCTCTGCTCCTCCACTCCTGGTTCTCATTGTATTTAATGACTCGTCTCTGCTCCTCCGCTCCTGGTTCTCATGGTATTTAATGACTCGCCTCTGCTCCTCTGTTCCTGGTTCTCATTGTATTTAATGACTCACCTGTGCTCCTCCACTCCTGGTTCTCATTGTATTTAATGACTCGCCTGTGCTCCTCCACTCCTGGTTGTCATTGTATTTAATGACTTGTCTCTGATCCTCCGCTCCTGGTTCTCATTGTATTTAATGACTCGCCTCTGGTCCTCTGCTCCTGGTTCTCATTGTATTTAATGAATCGCCTCTGTTCCTCCGCTCCTGATTCTCATTGTATTAAATGACTTGTCTCTGCTCCTCCGCTCCTGGTTCTCATTGAATTTGATGACTCGTCTCTGCTCCTCCGCTCCTGGTTCTCATTGTATTTGATGACTCATCTCTGCTCCTCCGCTCCTGATTCTCATTGTATTTAATGACTCGCCTCTGCTCCTCCGCTCCTGGTTCTCATTGTATTTAATGACTCGCCTCTACTCTGACGCTCCTGGTTCTATGACTCGTCTCTGCTCCTCCGCTCCTGGTTCTCATTGTATTTAATGACTTGCCTCTGCTCCGACGCTCCTGGTTCTCATTGTATTTCATGACTCGCCTCTGCTCCGATGCTCCTGGTTCTATGACTCGTCTCTGCTCCTCCGCTCCTGGTTCTCATTGTATTTAATGACTCTCCTCTGCTGCTCCGGTCCTGGTTCTCATTGTCTTTAAAGACTTGCCTCTGCTCCGCCGCTCCTGGTTCTCATTGTATTTAATGACTCGTCTCTGCTCCTCTGCTCCTGGTTCTCATTGTATTTAATGACTCGCCTCTGCTCCTCCACTCCTGGTTCTCATTGTATTTATTGACTCGTCTCTGCTCCTCCGCTCCTGGTTCTCATTGTATTTAATGACTTCTCTCTGCTCCTCCGCTCCTGGTTCTCATTGTATTTAATGACTCGCTTCTGCTCCTCCGCTCCTGGTTCTCATTGTATTTAATGACTCAACTCTGCTCTTCTGCTCCTGGTTCTCATTGTATTTAATGACTCGCCTCTGCTCCTCCTCTCCAGGTTCTCATTGTATTTAATGACTCGCCTCTGCTCCTCCGCTCCTGGTTCTCATTGTATTTCATGACTCGCCTCTGCTCCTGGTTCTCATTGTATTTAATGACTCGCCTCTGCTCCTCCGCTCCTGGTTCTCATTGTATTTCATGACTCGCCTCTGCTCCTCTGCTCCTGGTACTCATTGTATTTAATGACTCGCCTCTGCTCCTCCGCTCCTGGTTCTCATTGCATTTAATGACGCGTCTCTGCTCCTCCACTCCTGGTTCTCATTGTATTTAATGACTCGCCTCTGCTCCTCCGCTCCTGGTTCTCATTGTATTTATTGACTCATCTCTGCTCCTCCGCTCCTGGTTCTCATTGTATTTAATGACTTGTCTCTGCTCCTCGTTCTCATTGTATTTAATGACTCACCTCTGCTTCTCCGCTCCTGGTTCTGATTGTACTTAGTGACTCGTCTCTGCTCCTCCGCTGCTGGTTCTCATTGTATTTAATGACTCGCCTGTGCTCCTCCGCTCCTGGTTCTCATTGTATTTATTGACTCGTCTCTGCTCCTCCGCTCCTGGTTCTCATTGTATTTAATGACTCGTCTCTGCTCCTCCGCTCCTGGTTCTCATTGTATTTAATGACTCGCCTCTGCTCCTCCGCTCCTGGTTCTCATTGTATTTAATGACTCGCCTCTACTCTGACGCTCCTGGTTCTATGACTCGTCTCTGCTCCTCCGCTCCTGGTTCTCATTGTATTTAATGACTTGCCTCTGCTCCGACGCTCCTGGTTCTCATTGTATTTCATGACTCGCCTCTGCTCCGACGCTCCTGGTTCTATGACTCGTCTCTGCTCCTCCGCTCCTGGTTCTCATTGTCTTTAAAGACTTGCCTCTGCTCCGCCGCTCCTGGTTCTCATTGTATTTAATGACTCGTCTCTGCTCCTCTGCTCCTGGTTCTCATTGTATTTAATGACTCGCCTCTGCTCCTCCACTCCTGGTTCTCATTGTATTTAATGACTCGTCTCTGCTCCTCCGCTCCTGGTTCTCATTGTATTTAATGACTTCTCTCTGCTCCTCCGCTCCTGGTTCTCATTGTATTTAATGACTCGCTTCTGCTCCTCCGCTCCTGGTTCTCATTGTATTTAATGACTCAACTCTGCTCTTCTGCTCCTGGTTCTCATTGTATTTAATGACTCGCCTCTGCTCTTTCGCTCCTGGTTCTCATTGTATTTAATGACTCGCCTCTGCTCCTCCGCTCCTTGTTCTCATTGTATTTAATGACGCGTCTCTGCTCCTCCGCTCCTCCGCTCCTGGTTCTCATAGTATTTAATGACTCGCCTCTGCTCCTCTGCTCCTGGTTCTCATTGTATTTAATGACTCGTCTCTGCTCCTCCACTCCTGGTTCTCATTGTATTTAATGACTCGTCTCTGCTCCTCCGCTCCTGGTTCTCATGGTATTTAATGACTCGCCTCTGCTCCTCTGTTCCTGGTTCTCATTGTATTTAATGACTCACCTGTGCTCCTCCACTCCTGGTTCTCATTGTATTTAATGACTCGCCTGTGCTCCTCCACTCCTGGTTGTCATTGTATTTAATGACTTGTCTCTGATCCTCCGCTCCTGGTTCTCATTGTATTTAATGACTCGCCTCTGGTCCTCTGCTCCTGGTTCTCATTGTATTTAATGAATCGCCTCTGTTCCTCCGCTCCTGATTCTCATTGTATTAAATGACTTGTCTCTGCTCCTCCGCTCCTGGTTCTCATTGAATTTGATGACTCGTCTCTGCTCCTCCGCTCCTGGTTCTCATTGTATTTGATGACTCATCTCTGCTCCTCCGCTCCTGATTCTCATTGTATTTAATGACTTGTCTCTGCTCGTCCGCTCCTGGTTCTCATTGTATTTAATGACTCGCCTCTGCGCCTCCGCTCCTGGTTCTCATTGTATTTAATGACTCCTTTCTGCTCCTCCGCTCCTGGTTCTCATTGTATTTAATGACTCGTCTCTGCTCCTCCGCTCCTGGTTCTCATTGTATTTAATGACTCGCCTCCGCTCCTGGTTCTCATTGTATTTAATGACTCGTCTCTGCTCCTCCGCTCCTGGTTCTCATTGTATTTAATGACTCGCCTCTGCTCCTCCGCTCCTGGTTCTCATTGTATTTAATCACTCGTCCATGCTCGTCCGCTCCTGGTTCTCATTGTATTTAATGACTCGACTCTGCTCGCCCGCTCCTGGTTCATTGTATTTAATGACTCGCCTCTGCTCCTCTGCTCCAGGTTCTCATTGTATTTAATGACTCACATCAGCTTCTCCGCTCCTGGTTCTCATTGTATTTAATGACGCGTCTCTGCTCCTCCGCTCCTGGTTCTCATTGTATTTGATGACTCGTCTCTGCTCCTGCGCTCCTGGTTCTCATTGTATTTAATGACTCGCTCCTGGTCTCATTGTATTTAATGACAGGTCTCTGCTCCTCCGCTTCTGGTTCTCATTGTATTTAATGACTCACCTCTGCTCCTCTGCTCCTGGTTCTCATTGTATTTAATGACTCGTCTCTACTCCTCCGCTCCTGGTTCTCATTGTATTTAATGACTCACCTCTGCTCCTCCGCTCCTGGTTCTCATTGTATTTAAAGACTTGCCTCTGCTCCTCCGCTCCTGGTTCTCATTGTATTTAATGACTCGCCTCTACTCCTCCGCTCCTGGTTCTCATTGTATTTAATGACTCGCCTCTGCTCCTCCGCTCCTGGTTCTCATTGTATTTAATGACTCACCTCTGCTCCTCTGCTCCTGGTTCTCATGGTATTTAATGACTCGTCTCTGCTCCTCCGCTCCTGGTTCTCATTGTATTTAATGACTCGCCTCTGCTCCTCCGCTCCTGGTTCTCATTGTATTTAATGACTTGTTTCTGCTCCTCCGCTCCTGGTTCTCATTGTATTTAATGACGCGTCTCTGCTTCTCCGCTCCTGGTTCTCATTGTATTTAGTGACTCGCCTCTGCTCCTCCGCTCCTGGTTCTCATTGTATTTAATGACTCGTCTCTGCTCCTGGTTCTCATGGTATTTAATGACTCGCCTCTGCTCCTCCGCTCCTGGTTCTCATTGTATTTAATGACGCGTCTCTGCTCCTCCGCTCCTCCGCTCCTCCGCTCCTCGTTCTCATTGTATTTAATGACTCACCTCTGCTTCTCCGCTCCTGGTTCTGATTGTATTTAATGACTCGTCTCTACTCCTCCGCTCCTGGTTCTCATTGTATTTAATGACTCGTCTCTGCTCCTCCGCTCCTGGTTCTCATTGAATTTGATGACTCGCTTCTGCTCCTCTGCTCCTGGTTCTCATTGTATTTGATGACTCATCTCTGCTCCTCCGCTCCTGGTTCTCATTGTATTTAATGACTCGTCTCTGCTCCTCCGCGCCTAGTTCTCATTGTATTTGATGACTCATCTCTGCTCCTCCGCTCCTGGTTCTCATTGTATTTAATGACTCGCCTCTGCTCCTCCGCTCCTGGTTCTCATTGTATTTAATGACTCGTTTCTGCTCCTCCGCTCCTGGTTCTCATTGTATTTAATGACTCGTCTCTGCTCCTCTGCTCCTGGTTCTCATTGTATTTATTGACTCGCCTCTGCTCCTCCGCTCCTGCTTCTCATTGTATTTTATGACTCGCCTCTGCTCCTCCGCTCCTGGTTCTCATTGTATTTATTGACTCACCTCTGCTCCTCCGCTACTGCTTCTCATTGTATTTATTGACTCGTCTCTGCTCCTCCGCTCCTGGTTCTCATTGAATTTGATGACTCGCCTCTGCTCCTCTGCTCCTGGTTCTCATTGTATTTGATGACTCATCTCTGCTCCTCCGCTCCTGGTTCTCATTGTATTTAATGACTCGCCTCTGCTCCTCCGCTCCTGGTTCTCATTGTATTTAATGACTTGTTTCTGCTCCTCCGCTCCTGGTTCTCATTGTATTTAATGAATCGTCTCTGCTCCTCTGCTCCTGGTTCTCATGGTATTTAATGACTCGCCTCTGCTCCTCCGCTCCTGGTTCTCATTGTATTTAATGACGCGTCTCTGCTCCTCCGCTCCTCGTTCTCATTGTATTTAATGACTCACCTCTGCTTCTCCGCTCCTGGTTCTGATTGTATTTAATGACTCGTCTCTACTTCTCCGCTCCTGGTTCTCATTGTACTTAATGACTCGTCTCTGCTCCTCCCCTCCTGGTTCTCATTGAATTTGATGACTCGCCTCTGCTCCTCTGCTCCTGGTTCTCATTGTATTTGATGACTCATCTCTGCTCCTCCGCTCCTGGTTCTCATTGTATTTAATGACTCGTCTCTGCTCCTCCTCGCCTGGTTCTCATTGTATTTGATGACTCATCTCTGCTCCTCCGCTCCT
This sequence comes from Pleurodeles waltl, assembly GCF_031143425.1. Classification (NCBI taxonomy): domain Eukaryota; kingdom Metazoa; phylum Chordata; class Amphibia; order Caudata; family Salamandridae; genus Pleurodeles; species Pleurodeles waltl. The sequence goes on along the minus strand of NW_027150398.1, from coordinate 1,306,385 downwards.
GTTTCTCATTGTACTTAATGACTCGCCTCTGCTCCTCCGCTCCTGGTTCTCATTGTATTTAATGACTTGTTTCTGCTCCTCCGCTCCTGGTTCTCATTGCATTTAATGACTCGTCTCTGCTCCTCTGCTCCTGGTTCTCATTGTATTTATTGACTCGCCTCTGCTCCTCCGCTCCTGCTTCTCATTGTATTTTTTGACTCGCCTCTGCTCCTGGTTCTCATTGTATTTATTGACTCGCCTCTGCTCCTCCGCTAACACTTCTCATTGTATTTATTGACTCGTCTCTGCTCCTCCGCTCCTGGTTCTCATTGAATTTGATGACTCACCTCTGCTCCTCTGCTCCTGGTTCTCATTGTATTTGATGACTCATCTCTGCTCCTCCGCTCCTGGTTCTCATTGTATTTAATGACTCGTCTCTGCTCCTCCGCTCCTGGTTCTCATTGTATTTGATGACTCGCCTCTGCTCCTCCGCTCCTGGTTCTCATTGTATTTAATGACTTGTTTCTGCTCCTCCGCTCCTGGTTCTCATTGTATTTAATGAATCGTCTCTGCTCCTCTGCTCCTGGTTCTCATTGTATTTATTGACTCGCCTCTGCTCCTCCGCTCCTGGTTCTCATTGTATTTATTGACTCGCCTCTGCTCCTCCGCTCCTGTTTCTCATTGTATTTAAAGACTCGCCTCTGCTCCTCTGCTCCTGGTTCTCATTGTATTTAATGACTCGCCTCTGCTCCTACGCTCCTGGTTCTCATTGTATTTAATGACTCGTCTCTGCTCCTCCGCTCCTGGTTCTCATTGTATTTAATGACTCGCCTCTGCTCCTCCGCTCCTGGTTCTCATTGTATTTAATGACTTGTTTCTGCTCCTCCGCTCCTGGTTCTCATTGTATTTAATGACGCGTCTCTGCTCCTCCGCTCCTGGTTCTCATTGTATTTAGTGACTCGCCTCTGCTCCTCCGCTCCTGGTTCTCATTGTATTTAATGACTCGTCTCTGCTCCTGGTTCTCATGGTATTTAATGACTCGCCTCTGCTCCTCCGCTCCTGGTTCTCATTGTATTTAATGACGCGTCTCTGCTCCTCCGCTCCTCGTTCTCATTGTATTTAATGACTCACCTCTGCTTCTCCGCTCCTGGTTCTGATTGTATTTAATGACTCGTCTCTACTCCTCCGCTCCTGGTTCTCATTGTATTTAATGACTCGTCTCTGCTCCTCCGCTCCTGGTTCTCATTGAATTTGATGACTCGCCTCTGCTCCTCTGCTCCTGGTTCTCATTGTATTTGATGACTCATCTCTGCTTCTCCGCTCCTGGTTCTCATTGTATTTAATGACTCGTCTCTGCTCCTCCGCGCCTAGTTCTCATTGTATTTGATGACTCATCTCTGCTCCTCCGCTCCTGGTTCTCATTGTATTTAATGACTCGCCTCTGCTCCTCCGCTCCTGGTTCTCATTGTATTTAATGACTCGCCTCTGCTCCTCCGCTCCTGGTTCTCATTGTATTTCATGACTCGCCTCTGCTCCTCTGCTCCTGGTCCTCATTGTATTTAATGACTCGCCTCTGCTCCTCCGCTCCTGGTTCTCATTGCATTTAATGACGCGTCTCTGCTCCTCCACTCCTGGTTCTCATTGTATTTAATGACTCGCCTCTGCTCCTCCGCTCCTGGTTCTCATTGTATTTATTGACTCATCTCTGCTCCTCCGCTCCTGGTTCTCATTGTATTTAATGACGTGTCTCTGCTCCTCTGCTCCTCGTTCTCATTGTATTTAATGACTCGCCTCTGCTCCTCCGCTCCTGGTTCTCATTGTATTTAATGACTCGCCTCTACTCTGACGCTCCTGGTTCTATGACTCGTCTCTGCTCCTCCGCTCCTGGTTCTCATTGTATTTAATGACTTGCCTCTGCTCCGACGCTCGTGGTTCTCATTGTATTTCATGACTCTCCTCTGCTCCGACGCTCCTGGTTCTATGACTCGTCTCTGCTCCTCCGCTCCTGGTTCTCATTGTATTTAATGACTCACCTCTGCTGCTCCGCTCCTGGTTCTCATTGTATTTAATGACTCGCCTCTGCTCCAACGCTCCTGGTTCTATGACTCGTCTCTACTCCTCCGTTCCTGCTTCTCAGTGTATTTAATGACTCGCCTCTGCTCCTCTAATCCTGGTTCTCATTGCATTTAAAGACTTGCCTCTGCTCCGCCGCTCCTGGTTCTCATTGTATTTAATGACTCGTCTCTGCTCCTCTGCTCCTGGTTCTCATTGTATTTAATGACTCGCCTCTGCTCCTCCGCTCCTGGTTCTCATTGTATTTAATGACTCGTCTCTGCTCCTCCGCTCCTGGTTCTCATTGTATTTAATGACTTCTCTCTGCTCCTCCGCTCCTGGTTCTCATTGTATTTAATGACTCGCTTCTGCTCCTCCGCTCCTGGTTCTCATTGTATTTAATGACTCAACTCTGCTCTTCTGCTCCTGGTTCTCATTGTATTTAATGACTCGCCTCTGCTCCTTCGCTCCTGGTTCTCATTGTATTTAATGACTCGCCTCTGCTCCTCCGCTCCTTGTTCTCATTGTATTTAATGACGCGTCTCTGCTCCTCCGCTCCTCCGCTCCTGGTTCTCATAGTATTTAATGACTCGCCTCTGCTCCTCTGCTCCTCTGCTCCTGGTTCTCATTGTATTTAATGACTCGTCTCTGCTCCTCCACTCCTGGTTCTCATTGTATTTAATGACTCGTCTCTGCTCCTCCGCTCCTGGTTCTCATGGTATTTAATGACTCGCTTCTGCTCCTCTGTTCCTGGTTCTCATTGTATTTAATGACTCGCCTGTGCTCCTCCACTCCTGGTTCTCATTGTATTTAATGACTCGCCTGTGCTCCTCCACTCCTGGTTGTCATTGTATTTAATGACTTGTCTCTGCTCCTCCGCTCCTGGATCTCATTGTATTTAATGATTTGCCTCTGCTCCTCTGCTCCTGGTTCTCATTGTATTTAATGACTCGTCTCTGCTCCTCCACTCCTGGTTCTCATTGTATTTAATGACTCGTCTCTGATCCTCCGCTACTGGTTCTCATTGTATTTAATGACTCGCCTCTGCTCCTCTGCTCCTGGTTCTCATTGTATTTAATGACTCGCCTGTGCTCCTCCACTCCTGGTTCTCATTGTATTTAATGACTCGCCTGTGCTCCTCCACTCCTGGTTCTCATTGTATTTAGTGACTTGTCTCTGATCCTCCGCTCCTGGTTCTCATTGTATTTAATGACTCGCCTCTGGTCCTCTGCTCCTGGTTCTCATTGTATTTAATGAATCGCCTCTGCTCCTCCGCTCCTGATTCTCATTCTATTAAATGACTTGTCTCTGCTCCTCCGCTCCTGGTTCTCATTGAATTTGATGACTCGTCTCTGCTCCTCCGCTCCTGGTTCTCATTGTATTTGATGACTCATCTCTGCTCCTCCGCTCCTGATTCTCATTGTATTTAATGACTTGTCTCTGCTCGTCAGCTCCTGGTTCTCATTGTATTTAATGACTCGCCTCTGCGCCTCCGCTCCTGGTTCTCATTGTATTTAATGACTCCTTTCTGCTCCTCCGCTCCTGGTTCTCATTGTATTTAATGACTCGTCTCTGCTCCTCCGCTCCTGGTTCTCATTGTATTTAATGACTCGCCTCCGCTCCTGGTTCTCATTGTATTTAATCACTCGTCCATGCTCGTCCGCTCCTGGTTCTCATTGTATTTAATGACTCGACTCTGCTCGCCCGCTCCTGGTTCATTGTATTTAATGACTCGCCTCTGCTCCTCTGCTCCAGGTTCTCATTGTATTTAATGACTCACATCAGCTTCTCCGCTCCTGGTTGTCATTGTATTTAATGACTCGCCTGTGCTCCTCCGCTCCTGGTTCTCATTGTACTTAATGACTCGTCTCTGCTCCTCCGCTCCTGGTTCTCATTGAATTTGATGACTCGCCTCTGCTCCTCTGCTCCTGGTTCTCATTGTATTTGATGACTCATCTCTGCTCCTCCGCTCCTGGTTCTCATTGTATTTAATGACTCGTCTCTGCTCCTCCTCGCCTGGTTCTCATTGTATTTGATGACTCATCTCTGCTCCTCCGCTCCTGTTTCTCATTGTATTTAATGACTTGTTTCTGCTCCTCCGCTCCTGGTTCTCATTGCATTTAATGACTCGTCTCTGCTCCTCTGCTCCTGGTTCTCATTGTATTTATTGACTCGCCTCTGCTCCTCCGTTCCTGCTTCTCATTGTATTTTTTGACTCGCCTCTGCTCCTGGTTCTCATTGTATTTATTGACTCACCTCTGCTCCTCCGCTAACACTTCTCATTGTATTTATTGACTCGTCTCTGCTCCTCCGCTCCTGGTTCTCATTGAATTTGATGACTCACCTCTGCTCCTCTGCTCCTGGTTCTCATTGTATTTGATGACTCATCTCTGCTCCTCCGCTCCTGGTTCTCATTGTATTTAATGACTCGTCTCTGCTCCTCCGCTCCTGGTTCTCATTGTATTTGATGACTCGCCTCTGCTCCTCCGCTCCTGGTTCTCATTGTATTTAATGACTTGTTTCTGCTCCTCCGCTCCTGGTTCTCATTGTATTTAATGAATCGTCTCTGCTCCTCTGCTCCTGGTTCTCATTGTATTTATTGACTCGCCTCTGCTCCTCCGCTCCTGGTTCTCATTGTATTTATTGACTCGCCTCTGCTCCTCCGCTCCTGTTTCTCATTGTATTTAAAGACTCGCCTCTGCTCCTGGTTCTCATTGTATTTAATGACTCGCCTCTGCTCCTACGCTCCTGGTTCTCATTGTATTTAATGACTCGTCTCTGCTCCTCCGCTCCTGGTTCTCATTGTATTTAATGACTTGCCTCTGCTCCTCCGCTCCTGGTTCTCTTTGTATTTAATGACTTGTTTCTGCTCCTCCGCTCCTGGTTCTCATTGTATTTAATGACGCGTCTCTGCTCCTCCGCTCCT